>NC_064444.1:1280390-1594544 GCF_023343835.1 Lagopus muta
CTGCTTGCACTCAGCCTGCAGTGACTGAGCTGTACAAGAAGCCCTGAGCCTGCAGCCTGGCCCCACATCCACCTGGCCATGGTGGAGTGCAGCCCCTGGACCCAGCAGCAGCTGCTGCTCAGCCTCTGCTGGGAGCTGCGTGCATCCCTGGGGCTGTGCTCAGTGCAGCCTCTTGCTGCCTGGTTTGTATCCTCTGCATTCCTTGTGCTGTGGATCTGCTCTTCACATTTGCCTCTTAAAAATGCCTCTTAAAAAGCATAATAAATCCCCAAGCTGGATTTCAGCTTCCTCCTTGGTGGTATGAGAGCATCCACGCCCCTTGGGGTTTTCTATGGGGGAAATAAGAGGAATCAAAGAGTGGACGGAGGCCTCTTGGGGCTTTTCTCTTAATGGCAGTGGTGTGCTCCTTTCTCATGCCTGTCTTCCTGCAGACCTTCTTTGATTTAAGCAACACTGGGAGAACTGCCTGTGGTTGGGCTGTGCCGTGTTCTGCACACATGTTCCATGTTCCTGAGGCCAGGCTGTGCTGTCTGTGATCCTTACCATGCCCATCCCCACATCCCTCAGTGCCACATCCCCGTGGTTCTGGGACACCCAGAGATGGTGTCTCCATTGCTGCTCTTTCCAAGAAGAAATGTTTCCAGTACCCAAGCTGACCCTCCCCTGCTGTGGTGTGTGACACCGTCACCTCCTGGGGCCTTCCCTGTGCCCTGATGCCATCAGCAAGAGCAGAGATGGGTCCCCAGCCACCGGAGCTGCAAACAGCATCTGTGGAAGTGTCCTGCCCAGGGACTGCGCTCATCTCCTGGGGAGCTTGAGAGCAGTGTGCTGAAATAGCAGGCAAACCGAAGCTGAAACGCTGCGTTTTTTCTGCAAATGTGGACGGGCTCCAAGACCATAAAAAGAGTTTGGAGAGGCTGTAAAACACGTTAAACAATTTTAACTTGAGGCACCCCGAGAAGTATTCCTTTACAAATCAATGGAAGGCTTAAGCTGGGAATTCATCTTTCTCTGGAAGACTTCTGTGACTGGAGATGAGGGCTGGCTTTGGTCTCGGTGCTCCCCTCCTCCCCAGGCTCATCCTCTGGGGCTGCAGGGGCTGCTCCGTCGCTCGGCGTTGATTCAGGCTGCACAAATGCCAGCGCCACGTCATGCGCCAAGCACGGATTATTTTCGGCTTTTACAGAGGAGTAAATTTTGATATTTAAACTTTTCCAAATGTCAGCTGTTGGTGTGTGAAGCAGCCCGGTGTGAGCGTGGGGCTGCGGCCGGGCGGTGGGCTCCGTGTGTGGCACAGAGCCTCAGCCCTGGGGAGGGCAGGAGCTCAGCGCTCGGTGCCCTGCTGCTGTGCGATGCGTGGCATGGCCGGGCTGTGTGGACACGTGTGTTGTGTGCATCCCTGCTGCAGGGTGGGGAGATGCAGTGCCGTGCCATGGTGCTGGCTGTCGGTTTCCTTGCTGCCGTGTGCGTTCCCACAGACTGCGACGGCCGCGTGTAGCTAAGGCAACATGTGCTGGTGGTGCTTTGTTACCATGGCTGAGCTCTGTGCACAAGCCAGGCAGGGCTGCCCTCGGAAGGGCAGTGGTTGTGTTCAGAGTTGCAGCCAGGAGCAGGAGTGCTGTGTTGGTAGCATCAGCTGGAGACATGGCTGCTTTCCTTGAGAGGCTTCACAGCACAGAAGGGTGGTTGGTTGGTTGGGGTGCCTGGAACCGAAGGAGCAGTGCCAGTCTAACTGGTGGTTGGATTAGATGGCCTCGGTGGTCTTTTTCAGCTTTTAGTATTCAGTGCATTTTGTTCCTTATGAGATTTTCTTCTGCCCCTCCTATGAAGCATCCTGTGCTTAGGAGAGTCATTCGCACCCAGCTGATGCTTTCAGTGGCGTCTGTGCTGCGACGTGGGGTTGTAATGCAATGAGCACAGCAAGTTTCCAGAATGCTGAAGTTCAGCTTTATTCCCAGTCTCTGAGACGAGCAGCAGTCTCTCCTATTTATTGCCAGTGCTGGGGCAGAGCTCTGAGCAGCGCCGTGCCCCAATGCCACACCTGTGTCCCACATCAGGATAGTGCTCACCACGGCTGGTGCCCGTCAGTGTTTTTCCTAAGCCCAGGCAGAACTTGGTTGACTTAATCTGTAATGAAAAAGCTGCATGTGGTGCCTGCTGCTTTATATAGCAGCCAGCCCAACCGGTTCCCTGGGGGGGCATTGCTCTGCAGCTTGTTGGTTTAGATACCTCCAAGTATGGTATTCGAGGTGCAGACCTGGCTTACCTGCACATATGAGCTTGCATTTTAGGCAGAAGATGCTCTTAGCAAACCCAGCCTCAAAGCTGCTCAGGGCTTTGCTCGTGGATGTGTGGGTTAGAGAGCAGGAGGGAGTTTCTGTCTGTTTCTAGGTGAAATAGCAGAAAAAAGGCACAGATTGGTGTGGGTGAGGAGCACTGTGTGCTCCCATGTCAGATCCCAGCCTCTGCTGGGTTGGTAAGAGCACTGGGTTGGAAGGGACCTCTGAGGGCCGCCAGCAGGAACGTGGCAGCGCCATCAGGAGCTCAGGGCCCACCAGCCTGACCCCAGCCTGTGCCAGTGCCATACTGCTTGTATTTTCCCTTAAACATAGTCAGACTCTCCACTCTTTTAGCATGAAGCCATTTCCCTGTGCCCTGTCCCAACAGATCCTGCTGAGGAGTCGGTCCCTTTCCTCCTTACAGCCCCTGTGGGTGCTCGCAGGCCGTTCTCAGCTCTCCCCAGAGCCTTCGCTTCTCCAGTCTGTTCTAAACCCCTGAAAAGTCCTTCCCCATCTGCTTTCTTCCTGCTGCAGCACAGACTTGAGCACTCCCTGTGCCAGCACATCACCCTGCACACACCAAAACGGGATGGGGTGCATTTGGAGCTGGGGCGCCCGTGTCCATGGGCCGCACTGTGGGTCGATCTGGGCTCAGAGCTGGGCTGTTGGGTACAGCACTGTGCTGCGAGGCGGTAAGGTGCGTCAGGAACAGCTTTAAAGCACCATGCAGTCCCCAAACACCGGCTGGGACGTGCCGGGGCCTCGGCTGCCTGCCTGCCTTCTGCCGGGTGATTCACTTGGCGCAGACCTCAAAACAAAGCAATGCGTGGAGGTGCATGTTGGGTCGGGCCGGCCAGCAGCTGGGCTGAAACGAGTCGCCTCGGGGCTGGGGGCACAGGGACAGAAAGTGTGAGCGTCCGCATTGTGAGCTGGCAAGCGTGAGACGTGTCTGCGTTGGGGCTAATGGGATTTCTCCTCCTCCCCTCCCCACACACACGCTGCGGCCGCTCCAACAGCAGCAATTTGCTGTGCATTCTCACCCAGAAATGAAGTTGTGTGCGAGCCGTGCGCGCCAATTTGGTAAGCTTCTGTGCACCTGTCCCATGTGCTTTGCAGCCCAGGCATCAGCACGCTGCTCCCCATTCAGCCACACAATGTCCTCTTGTGTGCGCCCGGCTGGGGGGGAACCCAGAGCTTCCCGTGTGAAACGGGGCTGGGAGCTGTGGGGCTGGGAGCTGTGGGGCTGGGGAATTGGGCTTGTTTAGCTTGGAGAAGAGAAGGCTCCAAGGAGACCTCATTGTAGCCTTCCAGTACTTGAAGGGAGCGTGTAAACAGGAGGGGGAACGGCTGTTTGTGAGGGTGGATGGTGATGGGACAAGGGGAATGGTTTTAAAGTGAGACAAGGGAGGTTTGGGTTGGTTATGAGGAGGAAGGTTTTTATGCAGAGGGTGGTGAGGCACTGGCACAGGTTGCCCAAGGAGGCTGTGGATCCCCATCCCTGTAGGCATTCAAGGCCAGGCTGGATGTGGCTGTGGGCAGCCTGGGCTGCTGGTTGGTGACCTGCACACAGCAGGGGGTTGGAACCAGATGAGCACCGTGCTCCTTGCAACCCAGGCCATTCTATGGTTCTGTGACATGACATCAGCCTGCTTCTTGCAGTGCCCCCGTGGCTGTAAATCAGTGCAATGCTGGGTGCTGGGGGAGGTGATGCACAAAGCCAAGCGCAGCCCTGGGTCCCCCATACCTGTGCAGCCATGCAGGTGTTCCCACAGGCTGTGTCAAGCTCATAAAATAAGGAGCTTAATGTTGTGTGGCGCAAACGAGCGCGCTGGGGGCGGTTATAGCATCGTTAATTAGCAATCTTTCTTTGTGGAAATGGTGATATTGTGAGACTCGCTCTTGGTTCTTGCATCACTGTGCTCCAAGCAAGCGGATCCGCAGTGCTTAGGGCTGCGCTGGGGTCCCAAGAGTTAAAATGTCAGTACAACAGAGAGATAAGGAGCCTCACTCCTCGCAGCTCCTTTTGGGTGAATGATGAGCTCTGGGCTGGGGGAGGCAGGCTGAGCTCCTGGAGCTGCGCTGCCCAGGGCCAGGCTCAGCCAGCTGCACGGCAAGGAGGTGCTGCGGTGAAGGGATGTGGCAAAGACGGTGTTGGGAAAGGGAAAAAAACGAGTGGGTGGCGATGAGAAGGAAGAGGAGGAGACAGCGCGAATGGTGGAGGAAAACAGGATCCTCTGAGAGAGATGGGAATGCTGGAAGGGAGCCAGGAAGGAAGCCTGAGAAAATGGAGAGGAGTAGGCAGGGCAGCCTGTCAGCAGGTATTCCTGGCATTCGCCTCCGAGGGAAGGAGAGCTGTGATGTGCAGGCAGCACGGGGATGTGCTTATTTCGGTTAAGCTGTAATTACTCTCTGAAGATGGAGGTTCTGTGAGCCGGGTTTCGGTGCTGCTGTCAGCTTGTCTGTGGGCTCCGTGCTGTGCGTTCTGCTGGGGAGCTGCATCTTTCCTCCCCTGCCAAAAACAGCCAAAAAGTAAAAATCCTGATGGGAGCTGACCGGTGTGGGCAGAGCAGCAGGCCGTGTCCTGCCTGTGGGCACGCAGACACAGCTCTTGGAAGGCTCCTGTTTCCAGGGCTGTTTCCCAGTTGCTCAGCACAAAGTGTGTCCTTTTCTTTGAGGAATTCAGCACAGTCAGCAGCAGACTGGAGCTGTGTGAGGAGTGCCTTTTAGCTTATGTACACGGTGCGCATTTGTGCGCTGCAGGTGGGCAGGATGGCCTCTTCTCTCTGTACCTGCTTATTGGAATGCCATCTCTGTAATGAAAATGGTTTGGGGCATTTACGTGGCAGCAGGTGGATGAGTGCACCCAGCACGTGGGCGCTGTGGGGCGATGCTCAGGGCTGTGGCACTCCAACGTTTCTCCTCCAGCTCGAGGTGCTCTGTGTCTGTGGCAGAACTCCTGTGCTCCCAGTCCTGGCTTCATGTATTTAAGGTGCTATGTTGTCATTGCCTCCTAGTAGGTGCTTTGGTGGAGGTAAAACAGTTGTGTTTCAGGATGAGATTGGGGAGCATTTCGGTAAATGACTGCCTTGGAGTCCTTTGGGCTGCTGGGCAGAGCTGTGCTTGCATGGAGCTCCATTGGGCCGTGCTGTGCCCACCGTGCAGTCTTTCTGTCCCACGAGAGCCATTCTCCCAGCCTTTGTTAGCAAAGCCCGGTGGCTTTTGGTGTGAACATTCATTGTTAGAAATAGCACCCCGGATTAAGGGCTGGGAGCAGCGGTGCGTGCTGCTGGGCTGCCTGGTGCCATGGTGTGAGGGTGGCACTGGGATGGGATGTGTGCGTGGGGAGGCGGTCAGGGGCTGCCCAGCGTTCAGGTAGGGAGGGCTGGGGAGCAGCGTGGGGCAGCAAAGCCTCTGCTTGGCCCAAAGGTGTTTCTGCATTGCGAAAATAACACCGGGCACGTCTGCGCTGCGGCACAACGCCCGTGTTGGCCGCCTTTGTCTGGGCCCCATCTTGCTCCGACTTGTCCCTTGGGTGCTGCTGGGTCTGCCTCAGCAGGGCTCTGCCTGAGCTAAAGGGAGGGAAGGGGCAGCCCAGGACGTGGGGTTGGCAGCCTGGTGATGTTGGGGGGCGGCAGGTGGGAGCTGGGGCTGCCCTGGGAGAGCCTTCCTGCAATGGGGGGCAGGGACAGGCGTGGGGAAGCACTTTTCCCTTCCGCAGCATTTGCTGTTTGTAGTTGAATTGCATTAAAAAACGAATCCCGCATTACTGAGGAACGAGTGGGCGAATCGCTGCATCGACTGCCATGGTAACTTAAAGGGCTTCACCCGCAGCTGTCAGCGCTGGGATTTTAGTGCTGTAGCGACTCTTAATGCAGAATAGTTTCCAGGCCATTTAATTATTTGGTCTCCTTGGTTAAAAACAAAACAACACAATGCCCCTTTTTTCTCTGCTACCTTTTTGTTGATGTTTTCCTTTTTGACCCGCATATATCCGCGTGCCGTGCTGTGCTGTGCTGTGCTGTGCCAGCAGGAGGGCAGTCAAAAAGCCTGGAACCACAGGGTGGCTGGGTTGAAGGGACCTCACGGCCCCCAGCCCTAGCCATGGCTATGGGTGCCTCCAGGGCTGAGGCACCCACACAGCTCTGGGCTCTGAGCAAAGCATTTCCCCCTCACATAGGACCTAAATCTCCCCTCTTTTAGTTTAAACCCTTTCCTCATGTTGCTGTCCGCCCACGTACAGCATCGCATCCCTCTGCCTGGTGTAGGTTGCGTGTCATTGCCCTGAGTGCTGGCTGTGGCATCCTTGGCATGGCATCCCATGAGACCTGCGGAGCTGTGTGTGCTGGGCTGCCCCTCCCGTGCTGCCCCACACTGAGCAGCATGGCCGTGGGTTGAGGTGTGTTCTGGCCCTGATCCCTGCTCACCACCCATCTTAGTTCCACTGTGCATCCTGACATGGTTCAAAATGGTTTCACCCTGAATAATTCATCCCCTGCTGCAGCAGAGGTGGCAGTGCTCAGAGGGGCCTCCAGCTCTGCACCAGCCCCCATCCAGCCCCCATCCAGCCCCCATCCAGCCCCCATCCAGCCCCCATCCAGCCCCCATCCAGCCCCCATCCAGCCCCCATCCAGCCCCCATCCAGCCCCCTGCCTGCTGTGGCCCCCCAGCCCCCCCGCTTTGTCTCTCGCAGCCATTCCTGCTGAACAAAAGCACCGCGTCCCATGCACAGCCCGGCCCTGACCTCCTGACCCTCAGTGCTGGGCTCTGCTGCTCTTTGTTCCCAGATGCGCTCCCCCCCCCGACTCCCCAACCCCCCATCCCTGCACTGAGCGTGGAGGAGCTGCAAAATGGAGGCGGTGCTGGCGAGGCCCCGTCCCACACTGTGCTGCCCTACTTCTGTGGGATCACACGCTCTCGTTGCGGCCCCACAAAGGCGTCTGAACGCGTGAGTTTACGTGGAATTAATCTCCAGATTCCAAACATGCCTCCCAGCCGGCTCGGCCTGGTTTTCCTGCGGAGGAGGCCGGCCCTGCATGGCGAGCTGAGCTGCAGCCGTGAGCCACAGGCACTGCGTTCAGCCTGCTAGCAGGAATGCTTTGGCTCCCAGACAGAACAAAGTGCGACACGGCGTTCTTTGTGCAGTGTGGCCGTGGTGACAAACAGCAGAGTGGTGTGGGGCCTTCTTACCAATAATGTGGGGCTGTGGGTGAAGGAGAAGGAATTGAACGTGGTGCAGAGGACAGCACTGAAAGCAGAGCGTGGTGTGTGGCGTGCATGCAGGAGTTGTGTGTTTGCAGGGAGCAGCTCTGCTGTGGCCTTGAGGAGGGTCTGCCCATAGGCACAGCCCTGAGGGAGCGCACGGGGATGGAACTGTGCTGCTCTGTGTCGTGATTCAGCTGTGCACGGATATGTAGAGCTGCTTCCTCGGGGAGGGTGGGGGGATGCTGCTGTAATGATTTCAGCAAATCTTGGTGCACATGGAGTGTCTGTATGAGCGGCACACCTACAGGTTCATGGAATATGTTCTGCTCGTTAAAAAAAGATGAAAGGAAAAAGCAAATGGTTGAGCCCAGCAGCACCTGTGCCGTGTATTTCCTCCTCCCAGATCAGCACCCTGCTGGGGATGGAGTCAGGGCGAGGGCCGAGGCACAGCCTGGGCACAGCATCCCTGCAGGGCCCCCGCCGTGCACCTGGCACCCCAACTCCGCTTTGGTCTGGCAGTTGCCCCCATTGACACAGCATGGAGGAGCAAAGCTGGGAGCCGCCTCCATCGCGTCCCTGTGCTGCAGCTGGGCTTGTGCTGTGCGGCTCCAGCAGCTCTGCTGCCAGCTGTGAGCGGTGCTGCAGGCCCGGGGTGCAGGGCTGGTGTGGGGCACCTGCAGGGGGTCTGGGGGTGTGCAGCCCCTGGGGCACCCTGAGGTGCCGGCTGGTGGGCGCCCGGCTGCCCGCAGGGGGGAGGCTGACTGGGCCGTGCTGCATGCAGGAATGGGGTTGTTCTGTAAATAAGTCTTTTTGCAGAAATGTCTGCTTTGAGATTAACGACGAGGGAACTGGCAAGCGGGCAGCGTCACAAAGTTTGGCTTTCAGCAGCAACAAATCGTTCTGCTGGTTTAAAATGAATAAGAAACACGTTCAGGTCAGCAGCGGCGCTGGGTTGGAGCGCAGCCTGTTTGCTCCATCTATATGATGAAAACACCACCAAAATAGAAGCTGTCATCACGGCTTGCAGGGCAGGCAGCAGCCGGGCGCAGGCAGCAGCGCTTGGGGCTATGGCAGGCAGCTTCCCTGCTCCCACCCCTGCACAAACATCTACAGCCGAGGGAGGGATGCGGAGCTCGGCATGCAAAGCTTGTTTACAGGAGGATGCAAAGCACAGCTGGGAAGAGGCTTTGCAGGCTGGGAATGACGTTGCAGGCTGCAAGCTGAGGCCGCCGTGTGCGTGGCTGGTGTTTCTGGGAAGCAGGGGGCTCCTGCACTGCAGGAGCACGGCTGGGGGCAGTTCAGAGCAGGATGGCAAAGTGCTGCTCGCTGGAGGTGTGCTGGCAGCAGGTGAGCTGGGCGCTGTGCTCGGTGCAGGTCAGCGCTGCGGTGGCCACTGTCACCCTGCGGCCTCTCTTGCCTCCCTGAAAGCAACACTTCCCTGCCTCGCGGGGAGCCTTACGGCTTAATCCATTGTTTGTAAAGCTCTTTAAGATCCTTGTTTGGAAGCACTAGAGTCTGGAGGATTAAAAACAATTTATTTTTGTGTATCTTGTATAATGCGCATCTCAGAGGCTTGCCAAGGAAGGAGGAGCTGCGAGGCAGACAGCGACGGCAGGTCGGGAGGTAAACAGGAGGCAGCAGGGGAGAACAAAGGCGGAATGGCAGAGGGGCTGGGCGCTGCGGGCAGGGCTGGCCGGAACGGTGATCTGCTGGGCAGTGCTGCTCCCCCTGCTCGGCCTCCTGGGGTGGGCGCCGTCCTGGCTGTTATGCAGAGCTGGGCCTGGGGGCTGCGGGCGCAGGCGGTGCCTGCGTGGTGATTCATGGCTGTGCCCGGCTGCAGGCCTGGGCACCGTGTGGGTGTGCTGCCACGTGCGGCATGCTGTGCGTTCCCAACGCAGCGCATTCACAGCGTGGGGCGTTCACAGCACTGTTCCCAATGGGGTGCATTCCTAACGCTGTGCATTCACAGCGCCGTGCGTTCGTTCCCAACGCTGTGTGTTCCCAATGCCATGCGTTCCTAATGCTGTGCGTTCCCAGCACGCGTCCCCCCATGGATCGTTTGGAGCTGCAGGATGCCGTGTTGTGCTCTTCTCCCGCAGCTTTGGGCTGCAGGTCCCAGCCTGGGGCTGTCACAGCACTGCTGTCCCCAGGCACCGCTTTGCACAGGGTGCCCAAGCGCTCAGTGCTGCGCTGCTGTGTTGAAGGAGTGGGATTCTGATGGCTTCCCCATGCTCAGGGCTGGAAGCATGGCACTGTGGCTCAGTGAGGAGCAGCCGGGGCAGCTGTGCCTGCAGAGCCATCCAGCAGCGGCTGCAGGAAGAGCACTGCTGTGAGAGCAGTGAGCGCGTGGCCGCAGCAGGCCCTGCATCCCTGCAGCGATGGGGTTTGTTAGGCACTGCCTTGGTTCTTTAGCTGCTGCAGTTGGTTTGCATCGGTGCAGTGTGGAAGCAGAATGAACACGTGGAGGTTCTGTCCCTGCTGGGCTGTTTGCTACGATCCTGCAGCCGTCCTTCTGGCCTCAAAAGTGATAAACAGCATTAATGCTACGATCCTGCAGCCGTCCTTCTGGCCTCAAAAGTGATAAACAGCATTAATTTGCATTATTTCCTATTTTTGCTGTTCCGAGTTCAGTTGCCTCCCTTTCATCTGTGGATCTGTCTCCTGCCCCATAACTCCACAGGCCACCACTTCTGTGCCCGCAGCGACCCCCCTGCGCCGGCTGGAGCTTTTCTCTCCAGGTGTATTTCTGCCTTTGTTCTCCTGATGGTGTGACTGTTAGGTAGTTTTAAATAAAGAGTATTTTTAGTCCCTTGCACCCTCAGAAGTGATGCACAGCAGCTTTGAACTGCATTTTCTCCTGTGTGGCAGGGAGTGGTTTCAGACCTGACACCGACTTTCCCTCTTGGTGACCCAGTGGCTGTGCTGGGAGCAGTGTGGCCCCGGAGCCACCCAATACATGACTCTACAGCCAGACCCAGGGAGCAGGGATTAGCGCAAGGCTCGTCCTGTGCCGGGGCAGGAGGGGTTGAGCAATGCAAGAGAATCGTTAATTCCTTGGGGTTAATCCTTGGCACATGCAGAGCCTCTGGAGCTCTGTCTTTACAGCTATTTTCATGGAGCTTCACCACCAACACTGGGAGCTGCTGGCAGGCAGCTGGGCTCCCATTGGTGTCTGTGCAGAGCTGCAGGGCGCTGTGGTGGGCAGAAGCACTGGGGTTGCTGTAGCCAAGGGCAGGGGCTGACTTGTGAGCTGCAATGAGCTGCATGCTGTTGCATGAGGCTGTGCCTTGTGAGGGCTGCAGGTGGGAGGGACGCAGCATTCACACAGA
Organism: Lagopus muta; assembly: GCF_023343835.1. Classification (NCBI taxonomy): domain Eukaryota; kingdom Metazoa; phylum Chordata; class Aves; order Galliformes; family Phasianidae; genus Lagopus; species Lagopus muta. The sequence continues at coordinate 1,291,201 of NC_064444.1, forward strand.
GAAGGCCTGCTCTGCTCAGCAGCTTTTTGGGCGAGCAACTGCAGGGCTGCGTGCTGCATCCCCAGGGCCATGCACAGCCATGGCACAGAGCATCCTCCTGCTCCTCCTCCTCCTCCTGCTCCTTGCCATGCCCTGTGTCTGGGCAGCTCAGCCCACGGCACCACACAGCCACTTGTAGGGGAAGACCCCTCAGTAGGGGAGGGCTATGGAGAGCTGTACCAGGGGGCTTCAAACGGGGCACACGCCTGGGCACCGCGCTCAGCCCCGCACAGCATGTTTCTGTTCCTTGTGCGGGGATGTGTGGATGTGTATCTCTTGAAAGGCTGAATTACAAACCATTAGCAGCCTTCTCTCAGTGTGTGGTTTTAATTGGAGCTTCAACACGCTTGTTTGGATCCTGCCTTTGTCTCTTGCAGCTGGGGCAAGGTGACCAGCATGGTGCCGCCTGGGTAGCGCCGGGTGCCCTGCATGCACTGCCGTGCTGCCCCATGGCCCTGTGCTCTGCCACGGGGTGAGCAGAGAGAGGCTGTCCCCCTGCAAAGTGCATCCCAGCTCCAGGCGTAACGTGGCGAGAGGGGGAGCGAGGGAAGGGAACAACAGCATTAGCGGATGTAGAAGTAGCTGGAATGAGAAGCTTTTGTGCCATTAATAACAGCTCTGGCTGGCAGCCAAGGCTCGGAGTGTGGGATTAGCCTGAACAATCAAGACTGCGGGATCAAAACAAGGAGGCAGGAACAGCGAGGTCACGCTGCTGCCATCTGCGCTGCCGCAGTGGTGGGAGGGAGCGGAAGAGGGGGCCGAGCAGCGGGCGGCTGCGGGGAGGAATGGATGGGGCGGCTCAGGGCTCAGCGCCGCCGGTTCCTCATCGCCCCCCGTTCCCCATCGCCCCCCGTTCCTCATCGCCCCCCGTTCCCTGTCTCCCCCCGTTCCCTGCCCCCCCCCCCAGCCCTTTGGTTGTGGCGATTGCGCCCCAAATCGGCGTCGCCGAGGAGAATGGCACCTGGTGGCCAAGGCAGGGCTGGCGGCCGGGCACCGAATTGCAGACGGCTCCCCGGGCTGCGCTGCTGCTTTCGGTGCCCATCAGTGGGTTCCTGCTGGAGGGGGGCTGTGGGGCAGCCCCTGTTGTGCCGCACCCCGCTCTCCGTTGGTTCTGCCCGCAGCGCCGGCTGGAAGCGGCGCACGGCAGCGCTGGGAGCGTTCACGTTCTGCTCGTCTCTTTCCCCGTGACGCAGTAAATGTAACCGTCCTGCGAACGTAAATACAGAGCTGGGCGCAGAGGCAGCGCCGTGCCCCACAAACAGCTCCCAGCTCCGGCTAAAAATATCAGCGCGCAGTGACTCCCAGGCATTCTTTTGTCTGAATGCTTTTGAATTCCCTAATTGAAGTTGGTTGGAGGGCAGCGCACCAGTTTCCTGAATAGCTTAGATCTTGATTGTGAGCTCAAAAACAAGAGCAGAGCTGCTTTTCCTTTGTGTGCTCCTGTTTATGTGTCGTCGTTCCTCCCCCCTCCCGTTTAATCTCTGGGTTTTTCCCGTTGGGTTTTGTGGGGCCGGTGGTGGGATGGGATGCTGCTCTCCAGCCCCAACCCCGCGTGTGCTGCGAGCAGAGCGGAGTGTAGCAGGAAGCGCTGGTAATGGCTCCTAATTGCCTGCTAATAACGAGATCTGTGGGATTTGGCAGCGGTTGGGATATAGTTTTCTCCTGCAATCTGTCTGTTCCCTGCAGAAGGAACCAAGTTAAGAGTGTTGGCTTGCCAGGGGGAGTGGGACGGGATGGTGAGTGGGGGTTCTGAGCCCCTCTGTCCTGCTGGGGCCGTGGGGCTGTCCTGCTCCTGTCCCATCTGTTCGGTCTCAGTGTGGAAGCAGAGGAACCCAGGCTGACTTCAGGCTGCACACAGGGGGTGCTCCCACACCATCCCCCATACAGCCAGGGATGGAACTGATGGAGGTTGTGGCGCAGGCGGTTCCAGCTGCTGCTTGGGAGCTGGGCTTTGTCAGGCTCTGTGTGCCAGGAGTTACTTCCCAGCAGTTCAGCAGCAGCAAAACAAGCACATGTTTCTGTCTGCAGGGATGGAATGGCCGCAGTGCTGGTGCCGGTGCAGGGTTGGGGTGTCAGCAGTTTGGTGAGGGGAAGGTGGGCTTCTCCCTTTGTCTGTGGAGGGGAACCACATCTCAGTGGGTGACACAGCGCACAGGACTTGCTGTACGCCAGCAGCCCCCAATTCAGGATTGTGCTCTTGGAGTTTGCACCTGACCAAAGCATTTTCACTCTGCAAACCACAGAGGGAGAGCTCCGGAATGGAGAACTTGATGTGGCCTTATCTGCAGGAATCCGAGCCCTAGCTTCAGTAGCCTCCAAGCTTCCCCTGTCCTTCCAGCAGACCCTCAGCCTCCCTCTCTATGCATGGGGAAGCCCAGCTGTGTGCTCGCTGCTGCCCTGGGGGTCCCTTATGGCTCCGGTTGCCCCCAGCCCTCCCTCCACGATGCGAGCAGCCCTGCAGGCTTCTGCCGGCGCTCCATTAGCAGAGATAAACCAGCCCTGCCTCTGAGCTCACCAGATGTGCCCGCAGCCCTTCGTTTGGCCCCGCTGCTGCTGGAGGTGTGGGAGCAGCCCCGCTGCGGGCGCAGTGACCCCGGGAGGCAGCTGTGGGGTCACACCGACATCTGGCACCGCTCGCAGTGCTGTGCTGGGCTGCAGCACGCTGCTGGGCCGGGCCGAGTGCTGCTTTTCCAGTGAGGCACACGTAATCAGAGCAGCAGTTGCAGGAGCTGTCTCACAGCCCTCGCTGCCCAACTTTCGCTTGTCACAAGGCAGGATGCGTTTGCGGGTGCGTTTTGCAGTGATCAGACTTGAGGATGGAGCTTTGGTTTTGCTCTGTGGCAGTGAGAGCTGTGCTAGCTGGCGGTGCTGAGCGCCGCAGATCTGCATGTGTTCGAAGCCTGCAGCTGATGGCACGGTTTCCTTCCTGCCCTGCTGTGCTCACGCCTCGCTGGGAGCGCTCCCTGCTCGGCACTGTGGCACAGGGCTGGTTGCTGTGGAGGTTGGGAGAAGTCTTTCCCTTCGAGGTTTTGCTCCTCACCCACTAGGAACAGAGCGGAGCAGCAGTGCAGCAGCTGGCCCACGTCAGGCTGGGCCGTGCCCTTCCTCCAGGCAGCAGCGTGTCCCCACACACAGGAGCACTGGGTGCCACGTGGCACTGGGACGTGTCCCCAGGACACCAAACCCATCCCACTGCTGCCTGCTGGAGCCTGCTGTGCCTCACAGAGCCGTGGGCTCTCAGCATGGCTGGGTTGAGGGGATCCTGCCAGCATCAGGGTGGGTTTGCTCTGTGTGCCCCCAGCTGCCGGCCTGACGCTGCTGCTGGGCTTCCTTGCAGGGTGCTCAGCTTCATGGGGTAGATTAGATCCAGGTTGCATTAGAAACCGCTGGAAATGGGTTCCCAAGGAGTTCTAAGGTAAATCAATAACGTGTGTAGTCTCCCTGGCTGGATGTGGTGGCTGAGCTTATGGTTCATTTAAGCCTTGGATTTACAGTGCTTCCCAAATGGTTCTGCTGGGGCTGACTGGCATCTGGGTCAGAGCTGAGATGGAGTTCCTCAGCAGTGCCCAGTGGGTCTGATTTCGATGTGGAACAGGGCTGCGGGGCGGTCCTCTCCATGCCCAGCTGACAGGCGGTGCTATGGGAGCCCAGGGTGCCACTGTCCCCGTCCCCATCCCTGTTCCCATCCCTGTTCCCATCCCTGTCCCCACCCTCAAACCCTGGCGCTGGTACCTGAGTTGCCCAAACAGGGCTCAGGCTGGGCACGATGCAGGGCCATGCTCAGGGAATCTGCTGTGCCCTCTCCCCCACGCTGCCATTATTATCGGGTTTTTCCCTGTAGCTCTGTAAGGTGGAGATGGAGCTGCTAGAACAGAATCTATTTTGATTACTCAAACTCCTCGCGATGCTAATTTAGTCAGCTCGTACGTTACAAATGTAGGCTCTGTGTGTTCGAACTGTTCTTGTTTTTTTACTTAATAAGTTCTCGAGATAGTTGCCATGGCAATAATCCTGGATTCTGAGGATACGGACAGGTCCACAGGAGCCAGCACAGAGGGAGCAGAGCCCGACTGCCTGGTGGGGCTGTGAGCAGTGTCCCCAGGCTGTGTCCAGGCAGTGCGGTGTCTGCACAGCAGCTGGAAGGTCTGCCTTTTGGCCGTGGCAGATGGAGTTTGGGGGCGAGGGGTGAGCAGCAGGAGTGGAGCCTGGAGAGCCTCCTCCCTGTGCGCTGGGGGAAAAGTAGGTGGTTTTGGGGCTGACCGCGTGGCCCCGTAACCAAGCTCCCATCTCCCTGTGCCGGGAGGGACCGCAGCCCTCGCGCATGCTCTTACACTGCTGTGAGTGCTTTAAATGAGCGAGCGGAGCGACAGCTGGGCAGGAGGCTGCGAACAATGAAGGTAAAGTTGGCTTTCAGCGACGTGACCCTCTCCAGGCTGCACGCCAGAGGACCATAAATAATGGATGGGAGCAAGCACCCCGGCCAGCACGCTAATGTACGGAGCGGCTCAGCGCTGCTTCGCCATTACGTCAGCGCCGCGCCGGGCTCTCCTATCAGCACTGTAATTTTACTGCTTTTAAATAATAAATTGCGCTGGGAGCTGAAATACTCCTTTGCCCCATTCAAGCCTACCAGGGTGTGCGAGCACACGGATGAATTTTGCATACGGTAAAGATAAATTTTGTATCAGGCTGCAGAAAATTCCTTGCGGCCGGGGCTCGGCCCTGCCAGCGTGGGGCACAGGGTCCCTGGGCACAGGCCAGCACTGGTGCAGATGGGAGAAGTCCCCGTGCTGGCTGTGCTGCTGGGAGCCTGAGGGCCGTTTTTGGCTTCTTCCCGCAGGGATGGTTGTCCGGGAGTGAAAGAAACTTCTTATAAACTAAAGTGTGGTACAACACAAAGCCAGAGATAACCCAAAGCTTGCTGCAATCCCAGTGCACTTTTGATGACCTGGGTTTGCAGTGGGGAGGGATGAGGCGTCCCGGTGCCCTCAGGGATCCTTTTTGATGGATGCTGCAGCCTGTTTGTTTGCCTTCCAGCTGGGCTTTTGGAAATGCAGTGCAAAAATATCCTATAACTGTCATGGGGGAGTTTACGTGCAGGAACCACGCGAGTTGTTTCCCTGTCCCCATGGTCTGTCAGTGTCCCCATGGCAGCCCCATGCCGTGCCAGCAGGAGCTGCTCAGGAGGTGATGCTGTGTTCACTCACCTTTTGCAGCAAGACTTAAGGAGCTGTTATTTCTGAATCAGGAAGTGAGCAATGTCATGGAGCTGCATAAGAAAGTGTAAGCAGCTTAGGGCGGATTACAGTGAGTGACCACTTGGCTGTGCAATTAGATGGGGCGATGGTGTGATAAATCAGGAGCAGCTGCTTACCTGTCCCATGACGCTGTTTATCTCGGCACGTGCGCGCCACTCTCCTTGGGGTGGAAGGGTGCCTGGCGCCTGTTTTGCAAGAGCAAAATGGCTGTAGGTCCCTTGCAGCCCAAAGGCACTCTGTGATTCTGTGGTGGTGTGGTGATTCCCCAGGCAGGGTGCACAGCTTCGTGTTGGGCTGCCTGAAAATGTGTGGCTTCCACTTGCAGACCGTCTGAGTGGGTGCTGCAGGGCAGCACAGTGTACAACACACCAGGCCATGTGTTGGTGCTGCCCAGCAGTTCCATGAGAGCTCCCGTGCCTGGGGACTCTCGGACCCCAGTGCACCCCACAGCCACCCATGCTGTCCTCCTGGGCCCTGCACGGGGACCTGTGGTGCAGCTTTGCTTCTCCCCATCCCAGCATCTCATCACTGCTTGGCCTGGCATCACATCCTTGGCATCCCCAGCAGTGCAGGCGCCTTCCCAGTGCTTCCCAACTTCAACTACAGTGCTTACACCTGGCTGCTGCCTTGGTGGTGCGGAAGGCACCCGGTGCCAGGTGTTCCTGGGCCCTTTTTCCTCCTTTTCCTCCTGCTCTTAGAGGAGCTGCTCCCTAGGGGCTCGGAGCAAAGCTGTGGCACCTGGGGGGCACCGTGCACTGATACCAGCTGGTATGTTGTGGTGTGCTGGTGATCCAGAGGCACTACCCAGCTTCCAGATGTAGGTGAGCTGCAGTAAATTACCTGTAGTTAAAAAATGATGCTAATTAAATTCAGACGCAATAACGATTAACGCCGCTGTTCTCAACTCGCCGAGTTTCCTCGCAGCTCCAATTGATGGGAGAAAACCACTTCTGCACAGGGAAGGAGGGGGAACTTTGTGCTCCTGCCACTGCGCTGCGTCCTTCTCCTCATGCATCTGCAGCTCCCAGCCCTGCAGCTCGGCTTTATTCCTAGCAGTGAGCAGTGCTGTGCCACATCACCTCGTGGCAGGCACCATCCATATGGGTACATGCACACATCCCTGCTGCGCTCAGGCTCCTGCAGTGCTTGTTCCTTACTGCCCGAGGAATGGCTTTACCTGCGTGCCCACAGCCCGTACCCTCACTGCACAGTGCTGCAGTCACCCACAGATGTTTCTGCAGGCTTTGGGCAGCCAAGCTCTGGCTGCTCCTTGTGCCATGCCAGGCCAGCAGCGCGCCGTGCCGCTCGGTCATCCAGCTCCAAGGGAGCCGGGGATGCTAACGAGTTTGCATACATTGAATTACGGGCAGGGCTTTAATAGTATGGTTTTTAGGCCCTGGCTCCAATCCAACATTTTTTCGTGCTATTATCCTCTATTTACAGCTTTCTGAAATCAGCTGATGTCACCGCACATATGTTTAGAGCCGTTGCTAAGGTGATGAGCTGCAGCGCGGGCGCCCACGCAGCCCCGATGAAAGGCTGCGAGCTGCTGGGCAGCGTCTGTTCTGCTGCTGCTTCGTGGGGAGGGCTGAGAGCCACGGAGCTGTGCCACCCGACAGGGACACAGCGGGCACCGTGCAGCAGCTCTGCTGCACCATGGGCTGCGTTTAGGGCTGCAGCTGCTCTTCACCCACAGGCAGGCAGCGGTTGCCCCAAATCCACGCAGCCGATGGCTGATGCCCGTCCCACATCCTCTTCCTGTCCCTTTGCAGTGGCACATGGGGGTGATGTGTTCCTGCAGACCTGTCTCCCATGGAAGCCGTGCTCCGGAATGGAGATTAATGGACCGTCCTTCCCTGTGGCGAATGGCACTGAGCTGCCATCACAGCAGGGCAGGATCCTGACCCACGTGGGACAGGGCTGCTCGTGGTGTGAAATGGAATAGCAGCGCCCACCTGGAGCTGCCCACCGAGATTACGCCGTGGGAGTGTTATGGGGGAAAAGTCCTTTTGGGTTTAAGTCGGTGTGTGAAACGAGTGTGAAAAAAATCCTCATGGTCCGAGGTGTTTCTGTGTCCTTTCGACAAAAAGGAAGGAGCAAAATCAGTCTGCCATTTCAGCTGTGAGAAGACGTGGATATGTGTGTATCCATCTCTGTTTTCCAGTCCTCCAGTGCACACCAAGCATCTCAAATGATGACAAACGTTTTCTTCCCTGGGAGCTCACTGTTCTCCCACGGATATTTCTTTCCCTTTTTTAAAGGATGCTCGCTAGGGCTTGACCTAGTTTGGCTGCCATCGCGCTGCAAAACGATGCTGCACGCACCCAGCACAGCTCCCTGCATTCCTGCTCGGTGGGCTGGGCAGAAACAGCCTCGCATTGCCCTTTCCATTTCCCTTCTCCTTCCCTCCCCCCTGTGAGGACGGGATTTAGCACGTGGCACAGGTGTTCAGGCACCGCCGCAGGAAGCGAGAGCCTGGGTAGCTAATTTTAGCATAAAATATAAATCTTGTTAATTGCTCTCTGTGCAAGGAGCAGTGAGGTGAGGCCATGGAAAGGCATTTGCCCTGTCTCGCTCCCACCGAAGCGGCCACAGCTGGTGTTGCTGACGGGCAGTGCTGATGTGCCAGGCCCTGTTGCAGGAACGATGCCATGAATGTGGAGCTGACGTTGGGGCGATGCTGTCCCACTCCCTGCTGCTGTGCCGCTGCCATGTGTGGGTCGTGGTCTGGGGCACGGCGTGGGGCTGCTCTCAGCAGGGCGCTGCTGGGGCTGCCTGATGCAGAGCAATGAGGCTCCGGGGCACGGCTACATTAGAAAGGAGCTTTTATTAAGATGGTGCACTGGGACGTGACAGGGTAGGGCTCACCTGCTGGCTGCTGTGCTCTGGGGCCACTGCAGGGACAGGGCTGTGAGCCAGGCTTGTCCCTGGGGTCCCTGCTGGGCTTGTCCCTGTAGGGTCTCCGCTGGGTTTGTCCCTATAGGGAATCTGCTGGGCTTGTCTCTATCGGTCGATGTCAGACATATCTTTATAGGGTCTCTACTGGGCTTGTCCCTGCAGGTCTGTGCTAGGTGTATCCCTAGGGTCCCTGCTGGGCTTGTCCCTGTAGAGTTGATGCTGTTTATCCTATAGGTCTCCCTGGGCTGCCCTCTGCCCCCCTCCAAGCCCTGCCCTGTGCCTTGCTGCAGATGGGGCCTTGCACTGGGGGTGCTGCCTTGCGCATCCCCTGCTCCCCCCCTGGGCTGGGTTTTTATTCTGGGAATCCAGATCTAGCTCCGTGTGATCAGGTGCTCATGACGATGCGGGGTAATCCATACTTGGGGCAAATCCAGGGCTTAAAACTCCTAATAGCCTTGTCTTGGGTGCTGCAGCATGTGCTGCTCCGAGTTGGGGAGTCAAGGTCTTCGCTTCTGATGGTTTAATTTGGACAATGAGTATCACTTAATAGCAGCGTTTTATTACATTCGTTTCACTCTCACTTTTGAAAGAGTTCTTCTGATGCATTCAGGCTCCAGGCCCTTTGGATGCTAATGGACTTCTGCTGGGGTTTTGTTTTTGTTGCTGCGTAGCACCAGGGCTCCCATTCGCCGGGGCTTGGTATGAAGAACGCCCAGCGCCGGACAATGCGCCCATTCACAGCAGCACAATGGAGGTGGAGCGGTCCTCAGGTCCTCACGTAAATCAGCATGCAGAGCCCCATCCATCCGTCCCTCTGTCTGTTTGCTGGGCTGGGGGCGTGAGTGCTGTGATGCCAAAGGAATGTGGTAGGTGTGCTTGCTGCAGTGCAGCTGGTGGGTTGAGGTGTGGGAAGGTGAGCGGCTCCTTGCTGTGGGCAGTGGGGATCCAGCCGGCAAAGTGCTGCTCCATCTTCTTACTCTTAAAACCAACGCTGGCCTTGGCAAAGTCCCTGCAGGAATTGAGCAGTGCCCCTGCTGAGCTGAGCTTCCAGCAGGCCGAGGGGCTGTGGGTGCTGGGGGTCCCATGGCACAGGGCTGTGTTTGCCCTCTGCAAGTGGCCACCACCGGGAGCAGCCCTGGGCCAGGGAGAGACTGCACACTGTGCTCCAACCCACAGCGACAGCGAACAGCCACGCTTTGTGCTGCTAAAGCTGGGTTTAATCTCTCTCAATCTCAGTCACGAGTCAGAAAGGTGAAGGGGTTCATGGAGGCCGGAATGAATCCAGCCTGGCCCTGTCTGTATGATCTGCAGGCACGGGGATGCTGAGCCATGCTGCCACAGGAGGGGAAACCCACAGGTGTGGGCTGGTTTCTACATGGCAAACCGGGAGCTGCATCTCTTCCCCAGCAGGGCTGGCCATGGCTGGGGGGGTTCATGGAAAGCACTGAACCACAGCGTCAGTGGAAAGCAGAAAATTGTTAGGGAAACAGGCTAGCAAATCATTGGAAAGGCTGAAAAACGCATTGGAAGTGCACAGCTCTGCTGTAGGTGTTGGGGTTCAGTGGGGCTCAGCAGGGCTCCAGGGAGTGGATCCCAGAGTGCCCACAGGGCTGAGCATGGACATGGTGCCCAGCAGTGCTTTGGCTGCAAGCTGTGCTGGGCAGCAGGAGCTCCCAGCCCCTGAGAGGAGAGGAGGGCACTGGGGATGCTGCCTGTTTCACAGCCTGGTGCTGCCTGTGAGGCCTTGCCTGGAAGCCATGAGGAGTGGGATTGGCTCCATTGCTGGGCTCTTCCTCTGAGATTCCCCCAGGTGGTCCTGAGGTGTCCCACATGGGGAAAGCTTTGGGTCTGCGTGGCAGTGAGGTGGTTGTGGGGTGGATAGAGAGAAACACAGAGCTGTGCGAGGAGGAAGAGAAGTGCTTTGCTGCTGGAGTCCTTCAGGTTTCTGTGCAGTGGGAGCTGAGCATCGTGTTGGGGTGGTGTTGGACCAGAGAGCAAAACCCTTTGGGGTTACCCTGCAGTGTGTGCTTGCGTGTGTGTCCATGTATGTGCGCACAGTGTGCACGGGGACAAGTGCTAGCAGCGTGCAGTAGTAATTCACTGCAACAGAACCGTGCAAAGCACACAGTTGGCAGCCCTGCTGGCACCGGCTGGGCACAGACAGGGCTGCAGGCCATGTGGGTCCTCATCTGCAGCTCTGGGCTGAGCAGCCGGGGCCGTGGGAAGCGATGTGAGCACAGGGCCTGGTGCTGCCATTGCGAGATGCAGCTGTGGCTGTGGAGCGGGAGGCAGCGCGGTGGGAAGCTGCTCCCGGCTGGCACTGCTGGTGGTTTGGGGCCAGGGCTCGCGTTTATCCCAGCACTGTGCATCTTGAGAACGGCCCCGTCTGGAACGTTCTGAATCCTGAGGTGGTGGGAAAGAGATTTCCTAATATGCTCGTGTTAAACAGCAGACTTGGTGTTGTAGAAAAGCGTGGAGTTGTCATCGGGAGTTTGGGGTGGTGCTGGGCAGGAGATGCTCGCAGGTATCACAGGATGGCTTCAGTCCTGGCCTTGTTTGGGAAGTAAGAGCGATGGGGGATGCGCTCGCGGCGGAGATGCTGAGAGCTGCTGTGGGATTGGGCTCTGTTTGGCTGCACCCTCCTCAGTGCTGAGCAAACCCCTCCCAGCAGGAGCAGCACTGGGGGCAGCGGGCATGGCTGCTGTGGGGCCAGGCGGAAGGCAGAGGGCAGGGCCATGGGGGGACCAGGTGCTGCTTGTGTGAACCAGAGAAGAATCCATGCTGAGAGGTGAAGACAGATGTGAGAGCAGCCAATAGGGATCGACATCCCTGCCCAGACATTGAGAGCAGGAGGATGCCGGGTGAGGGCAGGGGGGCTCGGAGCCCAGGGACCCCTTGGAGTGGCACCCGGTGCCATGCTGATGGTGATGGCCTGTCGGGTGCCTGGTGACATGGAGCATGGAGTGGGGACGTGTCACCGTGTAGATGTGATCTGTCTGAGCTGATAACTCAATCTTCAAAGATTTGAGGACACCTGTTTTTGGGATGGAGTCTTCAAAAGGAGCCTGAGACTTAGAAAATTTTGTATTTTGACAAGGCTTGTTCTTATTCCAGCCATTACAGACCAAACAAATGTGTTGGGTTTGCGCAAATAGCGTCTGTGCTTCTCACTCCCATCCCTGTCTTTGAATTTTTGTGGTGGGTAAAGCCTGCAGCCGGCTCTCCTCTCACTGTCTGGTGCTGGAAGACGTCTGCACAGTTTCTCTTGCTCTGAGCTGGCGGGATGTGGGCACGCTGCAGTGCATGGATGGAGGGCACCGCCTGACCCCAGGGCTTCAGCACGTCACAGCCACGGTGCTGCCATCACAGCCAGGACCAGGTTTGGTCCGAGAGGGGCTCAGGGTCATCCCTGCAGCCCTCACTGCTCCCAGCAGGGCCGCGTTGTGCAATCAGGCAGTGGATGGCTCCTGCCTGTTTCCTTTCCCTTTTGGGACCGTCACTTTTGAGGTCCTCTCCAGCCGCGTCTGGTCTCGCTGTGTGGCCTTGGGCTCGGCCTGTCCTGTGCAAAATAAACAACATTTTCAGCTGGTTCCTCGCCCTGAGAAGAGAGAGGAGCGAGGCTGTGCTGGGAGATGTTTCAGGGCTGGAGGCTGCTGGGGGACTCAGAGCCGTGCAGGGTTCACACCATGCAGCCCTGGCTGCTGAGGTGAGCAGCTCCTTTGTTTCCATGGAGGAGCACACGGCTGCCGTCCCGTTGCTCTCCCACTCCCGGCTGTGTGACCCACGTGCAGCCGTCCCGTTTGGAGCCCCGTCGGTTGTTCACAACCCAGGCGCGGTGGCGATGGGCAGCGCTGGGGGGCTGCCGGGGGCAATGGCAGATGTGAGCGGAGCCCCCAGCCCGACCCCCCCTCCTCCGAGCTGCTCCAAACGGAGAGCTGCAGCTCTGCTGATTGTTGTGCAAATGCGCTGCTCCCTGCAAGCTGTCGGGCAGGCGGGCGCTGTGTGCGCACCGAGAGCAGCAGCTTTCCAAGCGTAATGAGTCAGCGAGAGGAACAGAAGGGCGCAGAATTAATCTGGCACCCGTCTGCCTTCTCGCAGTTAAACGGGTTTTCGTGGCTCCACGTGAAGAGATACCTGCCCTGCTGCACGCAGCCATGAAGGCAGAGAGAGCAGAGTTCTGTGAGGGTCCGTGGATGGCGTGCAGGCAGCAAAGCTGGTGCTGGGCTATGGTGCTGGGCTGCGTCTGCTGGGAGCGGAGCAGCTCCTGGGGCAGAAGGCAGAGCTGAGTGTTTCCACGTCTCTCACAAAGCACACACAAACTTCCATTGCTCACCACAAGCCAACTGAGTTTCCTTTGCTTGGGCTTTTGGTGTTTGGAAGTTACCTGTGCTGCATTGAGGGCCAGCAGCTGAAACCAAGGGGAAAAAGCCTTAAACATCACAAATCGGTATCAGCACCTTGCCGAGGCTCTCAGGGCTGTAAATTGCTGCGGCTGCTTCCCCAGGAGCTCACGGCAGTGCTGGGCCACGAGGGCCTGACCCTGGCTGAGAGCGGGGCTGTGCTGAGCCCCCAGTGCGTTTTCCAATCAGCCCTTGTGGTGTGTGAGCTGAGGCACTGAGGAAGGAGCAGAGACGCAGAGATGCAGCCTTCTGCTGCCGCTCCTCGCCCAGGCGATGCTCTCCATCCTCACCGTATGGACATGCTGGGTTTGTGCCCAGCCCCATGTGCTGCCACCCAGCACCAGCACAGCGTGCTCAGCTGTGGGAGGAGGAGGAGGAGAAGGGCGTCCCGGCTCTGGTCTGTCCTCACACTGCCTCTGCTCCACGGCTGCTGCTGCGGGGCTGGGAGGGGGCCTGCACATGGCTTCTGAAGTTCCTTAAAGACAAAACCAACCCACAGACCGACCCCAACGGCCCTGAGAAGCCTCAGTGAAGCACAGAAATGAACGATGGCGTTCCTAAGGTCCTTCTAGAACACCACACCCCGTCCTCCTGCCCACCCCCATCCCTGGGGTGCCCAGGGCCAGGGTTCCCTCTGCAGGACAGGGAGCTGCAGGCAGTGCTGCAGGCTGCGGCTCCGCACCCACTGTGCTCTCTCTGTTTTCCTTCTCTCTCCCCGCCCACAGGATTCCCAGTCTTGTGATGCAGCTCTGCGTGACTTTGTTCCTGGACCATTTCCTGCAATTGTAGCCGTGCAGAAACCCGGCTGCTGTTAGGAGAAGTTAATGGGAGCAGTGTGTAGCGTCGTCAGGTGGTAATTAGCTGGGGAAGGAGTTTGCAAATGGTCGCTGTTCTGCCTGCTTCAGCGTAGGAGCAGGGAAACCTTTGCTGCAGGAGTTACGGGTCGCTGCTCGGAGCACTGCTGCTGCACAGATGCTTTTTAGCCTCTGGTCTCCAGAGAGGAGATATTTTTGTTCACCTAAAAAGGCCTCGCCGGCCTTGGCTGCAGCCCGCCTTTCTGATCCCCGTTCCAGCTCATGCCTCGCCGTATTTCAGATGTCAGCTGCCTTTTCAGCCCTGTAACCAGGCAACCCATGGCAGAGCAGGCAGCGCTTTGTTATTCCCCGGTTCGCCGTCCCCGGCCGAGGCACACAGCCCTGCTGCAGCGAGGGGAGCCCGGGGAGAGCCCTGCAGTGCTCACTGTGTGCATGGCTCTGCCCTCCTCCCCAGGTTCCAGAAGCGAGGTTTGGGAGGTCCTGAGGCTTTGGGACAGAGGAGGTTGCTCTGTCCGGGCTCACGCTCTGTTGCAGGCTCCCATGCTGTGTTTGCAGGGCAGGTCCCAGCTTGCTGCTGCTGCCCTGGGAGGTTCCACGTGCTTTATCCCCCACAAAGGTTTATCCCTGTATCCCCGGTGAATCCATCCTTTTGCCACGCCTGACTTCTCTTTTCCTCTCTCTAACAGACGGTTGATGATGAGGCGATGGCAGCATAAATGAAGATCAAGTAAGGAAGGCAGAACGATGCCCAAGGGTGGGTGTTCTAAAACACCACAGCCAGAAGATTTCTCTCTCAGCAACGACATGGTGGAGAAACAAACGGGGAAAAAGGTAGCGTGGTTTGTTTGTTGCTTTCCTTTGGGAACGCTGCCCCTTGTGCCTGCCATCTCTGAGCTGTGACACCATTTCTCATGTCAGTGCCTTGCCCAGGGCTGTTCCTCCCAAACCAAACCTGCTTGCTGGCACTCTGCCTGCAGGTGAGGTCCCCTCTGCTTTCTCAGCAGCTGTAGCGCTGCCTGGGAAGTGCTGCACCCGCCCAGACCTGTGTTGGTGAGCAATGGGAGTGCGTGGGGAGACTTCCAGTAGGACTGGGACTGTGTGAGGAGCTCTGCTGAGCGTGGAAGGGCCAAGCAGCACTGTGGTCTTGCGAGTGCTGTGCGAGGGAGGGGTCTTCCTCCTCCTCTTTCCCCCTCCAGCTGCCAGCACAAGGTCTGGGTGCTGAGTGCAGCCTGGCCAGCAGCTGCTCTACACAATAGCTGTTGGGGTTTATTTAAGGGCCTGACTGGGCCTGAGATGAGGTTGTAACAATAAAATCTGAGCAGAAGGGTAAGTGAGTACATGCTTTTCCCCTGCTTTCCCACACCCAGATGCTCATTTGCTCCAGACTTGCACTGTGTCTCCTCCCTTTCAGCTTTTCCTGGCATTCCCAGTGTAGCTTCCAGTGCAGAGAGCTGCGTTCAGGTGTTACCTTTAAATAAAAACTGACCCTCTCCTCTGTTGTATTCTGCAATGGAAACAAACACAGCCCACTTCCACGTTCCTTTGCCCCCCCCTTCACCCCGGCCTTCCCTGGGCAGTGCCTTGTCACTGTGTCTTGTGCTCTCATTCCACCACGCTGCCACATTATTGACAAAAGGAGGCAAACAAACAAACAACCAGAGGAGAAATCCCCAACAGAAGTGTGGTTGTGGCACTGGCAGCATCAGCCCGGTTCCCCTATCCGTGAGTCTGGGTCCATTGCAGAGCCACCCTGCGGGGTTCCCACTCCCCTCATTTACCCTGGCCATCGCTGGGCTCGCAGCCTGGGGGCTGTCAGCCATTCCTTGCTGTGCTGCTGCTCCCGCAGCCCAGCAGCAGCATGGTGCAGGACTCCTCACCTCACACATGACTGTGCTGCTAAACCAGGGGGGTGGAGGGGTGAGGGCGAGCCCTGCTTCCTGCCCACGGCCAGCATGGGCTGCGGCTGTGTGAAGGCTCTGGAGGCCCCGGGGGGAGCTGGGGCCTGATCCTGGGGCCTGATCCCGGTGCGGGGCCTTATAAGGGCTGCTGCTGCCCTGTGCTGCCGGCTACAGCCCGGCCCGAGGGCTGTGCACAGCTATGCACGCCTTATAAGAGGAATTCCGCGGCTCTGCGCTGCCCCACGGCTGTGTGCTCACAGCTGAGGCCCAGCCCAGAGCAGCAGCAAGAAGGAGAGCCCCGCTGGAGCTGCTTCCCACTGCAGCCACGTCCTGCACGGCTCGCTGTGAGCTGCGGCTCACAGGTTCTGTGTCAGTGGGAGATGCTTGGCTGAACGGTGATCACACAACGTGGAGCAGGACAGGGTTCAGCCTTGGCTCGGGGCTTTCCTCCCTCCTCCCAGGTTCAGCCCAGGGAGGCTGTCCCACCTGTCTGTGCTGCAGGTGATGCTGCTCGGGGTCGGGCAGCCCCATGGTGCTCCACGTGGTAGCACAACCCCAGCTGTCTCCCTCTGTGCTTTGAATATTTTGTTGCAGCCCATGAGGACACGTTCAGTCTGATGTGAACTCCACACGTGGTGCCTGGTACCCTGGGTCTGGGGACACCCCGAGGGCCCCAAGGCTTGGGATGGTGCCGGGGATTGTTTCCCCCACCCTCAATCAGCCTTGTGGAGGTTCAGCCCTGCCCCTCCTCGTGCACAGCGCAGGCTGCCAGCTCCCCTGCTTGCTCACTGCAGCTTGTTTTTTACGAGCATTGCAACCTGAAACACTTCCAACATGTTTTGGAGAACAAAGGGCTTTGGGGATTTCCACGCAGGGCTTTGCATAAGAGGCCGGGATGTGAGTCAGGTTCTGCTGGTGTTGCAGTGGGAGCAGCACAGGGCCGTGTGGGCACTGCCAGCTGCTGGGCACAGGGGAGGGGGCTGCGAACTGCTGGAGGTGCAGCTCCGTTTGCATGGGGCTGTGCATGGCTCTGCCTTGCAGAACTCTGAGAGAATGCCGTTTATTTTTGCTGTGAGAGCCAACGTTTGGATAGCAAGCTGGCCTAGCTGAGTTCTGCATGAAGGTAAAAAGTGGTGTTTGTTTGTCTGCGTCCTAAGGGACCCGAGCAGATTGCTGTCACTGCCTGTCTTGCTGCTCAGAGGTGTTTGTGCAAAGAGGAGCTGGCACGGCTGCTGCTGGGCTCGGTGTGCACCAGGCATGGTCCTGCTGCCGGGGCGCCGTGCTGAGAACACCATGGCTGGGAGCTGCTGGTGCTGCAGCCTTCCCCTGGGGTGAGGGTGACTTGAGGTGGCCCTGCTTACTCATCTAGTAAATCTTACTAAGAGCGTAACGTGACAGCAGGGGGGTTTCCTGAAGTCGTGCTCTGCAGCCTGCCCTTTGCCCAAGTGATTTCCAGCAGCACCCAGAGAGGGACTTTGCCCCCGTTGCAGGGCTGTGCTCAGCGCCAGCAGCCCGTGCAGCACACAGGTCCTCAGTGCTCCTTTCTGTGCTGCTCCGATCCGGTTGGGTCCTTCCTTCTGCAGAACCCGAGTCATGCGCTGCTCGGATGGGTCCAGCTTAACAGACACAAGATGACCTGAAAGCAAAAACTTTACTCAAAGAAAGGACAACGTTTGTCATTACAATATTGGAAACAATTCACAGAAGGAAAGCTTAAAATAAGAATCTGAAAGCGGACGGTATTTCCAGGAAAGTTACGCTCTAACTTCTCTGCGGTGGTTTGGCTGCAGCGCCTGCAGGCTGCCTCAGAGCCCGCTGCCTTCCTGGGGAGCAGAGCGTGGCTCCTTGCTCCAATGCATCCCTCATCCTCAGGTTGGGCCCCGGATTGGCAGCGGGTGGAGCTGCCCAGTCTGCCCAGTGCCTGAGCTGAGCTTCTCTCTGTGCCTGGGAACACGATGTGCCTCATTCCCCCGTCTTCCTCTCCCCTAACACGGACCTTTAAATAATCTTGCTGTACCACGAGGGCGAGCATAGGGTCCTGCAGGCCCAGCCTCTCGCATCAAAACCCAAAATGGAGGGAGTTCAGGGCGGGTGTTTGGCAGGAGCTGCTGCGGCCCGCTGGCAGAGCAGGGCTGGGTGCTGCTGCTCCCCGGCCGGGTGCTGGCAGCAGAGCCCAGCTCCAGCTGCGCTCACTTTGAAGCCCACAAACGAAGGGCCGTGCTTGGTGCACGCAGCATGGCCGGGCTCTGCTGGAGCTCTCCCCTGGGCTGACGGCTGGAAGGAGCGCTGCAGTCGAGGAAATCCCACCGCAGGGTGCCAGGGGCTGGACTGCATCCTGGCCTCCTGCTGCACAGGGCTCCTTTGTACTTCAGTGGCGGGTGGGGACGCCAAGCGGAAAGGTCGGGGCTGGGTGTCGCTGGCAGAGCCTGCGTGGAACCGGGAGGAACAGGCGGCCAGAGCTGCCCTGCGGCCCTGCCTGCTTGAAGCTGCGTGCTTTCTGTAACATAAAACCTACAGGTGTGTGACTTCGGTCTGCGCGGGACGCCCGGGGTTTCAGTTCTGTACCAGCTTTCACTGCTGGTGTGAAAAACCTCTCCTGCCTCCGTGCTTTGTGCCATCGCCCTCCTCGCAGTGTCACAGCCCTCCCACTGCCCGTGCTGAGCAGCCCCAGCGTCGCCTCCCGCGCTCTCGTGCAACAGATTGGATTTATGCTTAAGGTCGCTTTTCCTCTTAAAATCCCGGTAGGAAGCAGCTTAGAATTAAGCAGCTAAATCCTTCAGCCTGTGCTGCCCTCTCTGTCAAAGTGCTTTTTCCTGCAGAGCCCGCAGCAATCCTTCTGTGCAGCACTCTGACCCCGTGCCTGCTGTGCACAGCTGGGCTCTGCTTCGGGAGCGTGGGGCACGGCTGTGGCAGCAGCTCCAGGCACACACAGGTGCTGTGCTGGTAAGGGGACGGCTGCTAACCCATGCTCTCCTTTCTCTTCCCAGGATAAAGATAAAGTTTCTCTAACCAAAACTCCCAAGTTGGACCGGAGCGATGGCGGCAAAGAGGTGAAAGAGAGGGCTACCAAGAGGAAGTTACCTTTCACTGTTGGAACAAATGGAGATCAGAAGGACTCGGATACAGGTATGGGGTTCAGACTGCACGGTGCAAACAGGAGCGCCCTCGGAGAGGACAAAGCTCCCTAAAACTCAGATTGCATGCGCCCTCCTAAAGCAGATGTGTTGCACCTGCGTCTGTACGGATGTGTGTGTTAGCCCTCTCTCACCACGTTGTGTTAGTTTGGGGCTTTTGACTTCTGGTGTTGTTCTAAAACAGAGAAATCATTTCTGATTGATGCGCACACAGCTTGCACTGCTTTGCTGCTTTGCCTGCAACTGAGCAGCGTGTCCCCAGCAAGTTCCTTGTGCCAGTGTGCTGCTCCTGAGCTCATTGCTGCCTTTGTAAGCAGAGAGGAAAGGCTGTCCAACACCTGGAGATGGAGGGGATGTGATGGGGTGGCTGTGGTCACATTGATCTTTTTGGTGCATTTCTTGGAAGTCTGTGCTCAGGAGCAGTGTCAGAGGCAGGGTCACAAGCTGTGAGGAGAGAGAATCATGGAATTGTAGAAGTTGGACTCAAAGATCAGAATACTCCTAAAAATGGCAAAAAGACGTGAAATGCAGGAGAAATAAGACTGCTTCCCCCTAGCCTTGTAGTGGGGCTGTGTGTGGTGTCTGCACTGCGCTGGCCGCGGCCTCGGTGCGTTTCTTTGTGCTGGGCACTTCATTGTTATCTTCTCCTTGCCGAACTGATTCCTGACTGAAAGTACCCAGTGTGTGTGGGTAAAGGACGGCCACCCTGTGGGCTGTGCCTGGGGCTGGGGTGCCCTTGGGTAGCAGAGGTGTGCTGGCCAGGCTGGGCCAGCCCTGACAGCAGTGACTCAGAGCTTTGGGTCTCCTTGTGGATGCAGAAATGTCACAGATGCTGCTGGTGGCATGGAGAAAAAAGCAATTCAAACAGAGCAGGTGGGCAGGGACGGCCCAGTGCCACTATGCAGCACAGGGTCACATCAGCCACCGGCCACAACCCTTCCTCTGCTGGAGTACAGCTGGGCCTGTAGGTGCGCAGAAGTACCTGGGGAGGCTGATGGGATCCCCCAGAGCTGTGCAGATGTAACAGCGTTGCCCACAGCTCCCATTTAGCCGTGCCTCTCAACTGCATGCAGTCCCGAGCTGCGGGCTGCGGCGCTCCCAGCCACCCATCTGGGTGCTTTTCGCTTCCCTTCCCAGCCTTGGGATTCAGCAGTGGGATTGCAACACCCGTGCGTGCCGTGCCAGACCCAGGGCTGACCTCAGTGATTTATTCCATGCAGCCGCGCTTCCTGGAGCGCCGCACGCGGGCGTCCGTGTTTGTCTGAGGACAGCTTTGCTGGGGTGATCCATGGCCACGTGAAATGCAGCTGGGAGACTTGGGAGCTGGGAGAGGTCACTTTGTGCCTGTAGTGGGATGTTTTCCATCTTTCCATGTTCAGACAGCAGCATGGAGCCTTGTTGAGCTGTGCTGCGAGGCGATGCCTTGCCCTGAGCAAGCTGCACGAGCTGCAAGCAGGGAAGTGATTCCACGCTAACCCAGTCCTAAAACACGTACAAATGATTCCTTCCAGATTGTTTCTAGTGCAAAAATCCTGGATCTCAGGTGCTGGGGGAAAAAAAACAGCGTCCCTTTCTGAGCCTCCGAACTGTGTCTGATACAGACCCAGCAGCATCCCTCAGCCTCCACTTCCCTTCCTTCTCCCCCCTGCTGCAGCTCCCACGCCTGGGATCCTACGTGCTGCCTGGCAGCCAGCACTGCCAGCTCCTTCCCCAGCAACCCTGGACTGCCTGCAGCTCCTCGCTGGGCGCCCTGCTGGAGGGAGCTTTGGCATTAAAACAGCGCAGCAAATGGGAACGTGAAGAAGCACGCTGTAGGGGAAGGGGTGGCCCTGCTGGGAAGCTCCAGGCTCGAGGGGTGCAGCCCGGCATGCAGAACGCAACACATTGGTCTTGCTGGGAATGGCTTCTTCAGCTTTATTTCAGGCTGCTGTTTGAGATCCCCCAGCTCCCTGCAGGGAGGAGTGTTGTTTTGTGGCTTTCTGTCATCCCCAGCGAGAGGCAGGACTCGATGGACATCTCCAGGGCACTTGCAGAGCTCCTGGGAGTGGCAGGACTGGAGCAGGGCTGGTTCCCTGTTGCCAGCAGGTGCTGGTGGCTCCGGGCACAGCCTCCTCCCATGCTTTGGAGGAAGAGGAGCACACTGAGGCAGCTCTGCCCCAATGGAGTCACTGCTGGCTGCTGCCTATGGCTCTTCAGCCTCACTGCAGCTTCAGGGCTTGAGCAGCATCTCTGGACAGGTTATGCACCTTTGCAGGATGGGAGTATGGAGAAGAGGAGATGGTTTGTCCAGATCATACCTAAACCCTGCTATTGCTAGCTGATACCCCAGCTTCAATAAACTGGCTCTTAAAATTGCAGGTGTGGGAGCTGGCCTGTGCTTGTGCCCATGTTGTAGCCATACATTGGTCAGAAGGGACTGCAGGTGCACTGACCTCAGCAGCAGTGCTTCAGAAGCAACTGCTTCCTGAGTACCAGGGAAATTGTAATTCTGAAGCCTTCTGAGGAGGGCTTCTGGTGGGCAGGAGGGCTGTGCGGTGCGAGCAGGGTGTTGTTTCTGCATTACTGCTCCCAGTAGGAGCTGTGGCTGTGTGCAGCCCTGGCTGGGAGCGCTGGGTTGATGCCACGTGTTTGGTAGCACTGTGGCTTTGGATCATGAGATTTCTCAGCAGCACTCAGTGTTTCTGTGTTGTTACAGCCATGCAAGCCGAACCAAATGTCCCCCGCACAGCAGTGGGGGCTTGGCATGGGTCAGGGCATGGGATGGGGAGCAGCGTTCCGTGGTGTCAGAGCTGCGGGCCGCTGTGCTCCAGCAGCATTCCATGTGCGGCTCGGCTCCGGGCTCAGCCTGCAGCGTGACGCCGATCCGAGGTCAGCGATGCGATGAGTCAGAGCCGGCCCAGCCCTTCCCTCCCCACAGCACAGCCCAGCTCTGCTCTGCGCGGCCCCTTGGTCACGGCGTGGGGGTGGCAGTGTGAGGAGGGAGGCACTGCTGCGTCCAGAGCAGCGCCTGTGAACGCGCTCGTTCCTTCTGCGTGGCTCCACTCAGGTGTGTGAAGCTGGGACTCGGGGGCTGTGCCACGCTGAGGCTCGCATTGGTTGGATGATTTCAGCCCTTTTCTTTTTTACTAAAATAGTTGAGAAGCCGTTCTCACCTAGCAACCGGGGAGGAGTGTGTGTGTCAGAGCTGCTCCGCTCCATAGCGCTGCTCAGTGCGGATGGGCTGCAAGCAGCAGCAGCCTTCACATGGCCCTTGGAGCTCCCTGCGTGCAGCAGCCAGCTGGGAGCAGTGCAGAAGGTGTGTGTATGTGTGTGTGTGTGGGGCAGCCACCCCCTGCCCCCCCAGCCCTCCTTAGCATGCAGGGGAGCGGCCACAGCACACCGTGACTCTGCCAAGCATCATCAATGATGGCTTTTTCTTTCATAGAAGAGCTTTTATCGGCGCTGTCTGCGGAGTCTCCTGCCCCCGGCTGCTGGGGGGGGCCTTCCTCCTCCTCCTCCTCTTCCTTCTCCATCTCCTCTTCCTCCTCTTCCTCCTTTTTAGGGCCCCGTGGGAAATGAGAAGTTGGGCCCTGAAAATGGGTCTCTCCTGGAGTTGTCTGTATTTATCACAGAGATGGGCTTCTGACTGAACGCCGGGGTTTCCCCTGCAGCAGCTGGATAGTCAATGGCTGCTCTGCATAGGCACACTGACACCTTTATGGTTGTGCTGTCTGTCCAGCGAGCACAGCTCAGGGAAGCCATGCTGCTTGGGCTACTGGCAACCTGGGGCATGGCACTGAGCCTCTCCCAGCTGAATCCTGCTTCTGGGGATGCTGGGGTTGCAGGGCTCAGGGTGTCAGCTCCGCTTCACCCCTCTGTCCTCCTGCTCTCCCTTTGGCTGCATGCAGGCAGCACCACCGTGTGCTCACCCTGCAGCTGCTGCAGCACACACGCCAGCTCAGTGCTGCAAACGGTGCCTTGCTCCCTGCTGCAAACTCTGCTCTTCTCCCTGCTGCAGCTGCATGCTCCATGCCCACCCACTGCCCTCCTGCCCTGCCCTCAGTGCTGGGCTCCAGGCTGCCCTCGCCGTGCGCCCTCCAAGTGCTGCAGCAGGGATGAGTCACACTTACGCATGCCAAGCTGGGGACTGGGAAAGCAGAGCTTGTGCAGTCTCTCGGGGTGCAATGCAGTCTCCATTGCTGTCTGTGCCATTCTAATTTATTCCTATTGATCTTCTGTTTGCGTGCCTGCACGGTGAATAAACCCGGAACGCCCGACCCGAGAGCGGTGCTGGTTGCTGAGCTGCTCAGCATGAGCTGCAGCTTTGGGAATGGTATTTTTCCTCAGGGTACCACCTTGTAAGCCTGTGCTGTCATGTCAGAGCCGGCTGGGCAGACACTGCCTGCATTACAGGGCACGTGGGAGCAGGGAGCTGCTCCCTGACCAACCCACCTGAACCCGAACGGTTCCCCCACCATTCACTTCTGCCTGTGCTGAGCTCAGAATCGCAGCGTGGTTGGGTTGGAAGGGACCTTAAACATCATGCACGGGACGTTTGGAACCTGGAGCCAAGCTCTGCGTGCAGCTTCCCCTCCTGAACCTGCAACAGCAGTGCTCTGAGCAAAGCTTTCCAGGCTGCCATGGAAGAGGTTGTGGCTGTGGGGCGGGGAGCCCACGTCCTGCAGGCAGCCTGGTGCCAGTGAGTGCTGCACAGCACGCGCTGCCCGGGTTATTTTTATCGTGTCGATCACATGCTTTTTGATGCTAAATGTTCTATGGAGGAGGAGAAACCTCCAACTGCGGAATGAATAGGAGTTGAGGGGCTTGGGGTTGAACTTGATAATGAATTTTTGCAGATCGCAGGCTCGCGCTGACAGCCTGCGGCAGCCAGGTGCCTTAAGGAATGCTGCCCAAAGCACTGCCCCCTTAGTGCTCAGGTGGCAGCGGGTGCAGTGCTGAGGCTTCGTCTGGAGAGAGCACAGTGTGGGTTTGGGATTTCTGGGCTCACGTCACACTTTGCAGCCCCAGTGGGGAGCAGAGGAGCGGGGCTGGGCCCCCGGGGCTGGGCGCAGTGAGGCAGGGCTCACCCCTGTGCTCCGTGTGTGCCAGAAGGAGCGAGGAAGAGAAAAAACAGGAAAGAAACGTTACTTGTTACTGATTCATAGTCCGGGGGAGGAAGGTAGGGCTCTCAGAGCCCGTCAGAGATGTGTGTGTTCTGCTCAGGTGTAAGGTAGAATGTTTGCAAGGAGACGTGTCGCAGTGAAAACAAGGATATTGCCAATATTTTGTCACCTGCCATTGAGAAATAGCACAGATGTGGGGTCCTGGGCTGCTGTCTGCAGGGTGTGCAACCTCCATGCAGGAGGGAGGTGAAATGTGAGCGTAACCCCATGGGACCGGGGCCTCGTGGTGGTGCATTGCCCTGCCTTGGGCCTCCTCCCCGTGCTGTGTCAGGAGCAGGGACTGCTCACCTGCATTTGATAACCTCTGTCACCATCCCTCTGTCCACAGCAGGACCCATCAGTCAGCCAGGCTGCAGGCATGCTGTGCCAGCACTCAGAGGTGGGTGGGAGCAGCGTTGGGTTTTCCACGCCGTGTCTCCTTATGCTTTTTGCAGGGTTAGGACAGTTGCCTGGTAGGAGGCACGCAGCAAGGCTGCTTGGCAAGGAGTCTCCTTGCTGCTCTGCAGATCCGTGTTCTGCCTCCTGCTTGGCTGGCTGCATGAAAGGAAATTGAACTTTGGTTTCCTCAAGTGAGAGCTGCAAGCTTTGGCTTCATCCCTGCAGTGGGGCACGGGTGGCTGCAAGAGCACCAGCATCAGGGGAGGGGCTGCCAGCTCTCCTTGCCTGGGGAAGGGAGTGATATTTGCAAAGAGAAAACGGGAAAAACACTTCAGAAAGCTGTGATCAGGCTTCTTGCCGTGGTGCAGCAGTGGGGTGGTGCAGCAGGCCGAGCTCTGTGTGGTTTGGTGAGCTGGGGTGAGACGGCGGCGCTGCCCAGCTGTCACCCTGCACCTCCGCAGCATTCGTGTTGATCCTGTTAGTGCCTCCAGTTCAGGCTGCTCTGTGGCAGTGGAAGGCTGCACGCAGCCCCTGAAGCACTGTGGCATGAAGTGGAGGCTGCTAGGAGCTGGATGGAATGTCTAGCATGGCAGCACTGGTGGTGCTGGGTCTGTCCTGTTCCATCCCATCCCATCATGGGCAGCAGGAGGGTGACATGAGCCAGGTGCCAGCACCTGCATCAGACACCATCAGGGATGCAGAGCATTGCTGGCACCCTGCTCAGGAAGGAACACGGCTCGCAGTACAGCAGCACTCACTCACTGGTTGTGCTTTGTGTCACAGAAAAGCAGGGTCCAGAGCGGAAGAGGATTAAAAAGGAGCCTGCCACGAGGAAGCCTGGCTTGCTGTTTGGGATGGGCCTTTCAGGAATCCGGGCAGGCTACCCGCTCTCCGAGCGCCAGCAAGTTGCTCTGCTCATGCAGATGACAGCAGAAGAGTCTGCAAACAGCCCAGGTAAGCTCAGGAGCGTGGTTTGTGTGGGTTGAAGCTCACAGCCAGCTGCTGCATACATTCCCCACCCGCTGTGGGGTCTGTGCAGGCGTTGTGCTGTCTGTGCATACCTTGCATCCCACACACAGGTGTTGCAGCCTTAGCCACCGACTCTGTGGTTCATAACCCTAGTCCAGCAGCCCAGGTTGCTCTTACTGGGAAACAGCAGAGAGCTGTGCAGTGCTGAGAGCATTCAGCTGCTGCCCCAGGAAACGCCGCCCTCCAGGGCTGCCGGAGCTCACGTGCACTTGGTAGAAAAGGCACTTCCTCAGGAAGGGAGGTTTTGGGGTGAGGATCTGCACATGCAAGGAGCGTGATTATCTGCAGCGGCTGTGGCAGCCTGCAAGTGCTGCCTGTGCTGCACACACAGGCTTTCCTCTGTCCTTGCAGCAGTTAACTCAGTGCCTGTGGGGAGCGTTTGGGTGGAGAGATGAAAAGCGGTGCAACAGCTCCCTCTAAGGGTTTGGGTCTTCCCATGAACGGCCGTTGGTGACCGTGCTTCTCTCCTCCCTGCAGTTGACACCACACCAAAGCATCCCTCTCAGTCCACAGTTTGTCAGAAGGGAACTCCTAACTCTGCCTCCAAAACCAAAGATAAAGTAAATAAGAGAAACGAGCGAGGGGAGACTCGGCTGCACCGAGCTGCCATCCGCGGGGACGCGCGGCGCATCAAGGAGCTCATCATCGAGGGCGCCGACGTCAACGTGAAGGACTTTGCAGGTGAGCAGACCTGGCAGCAGGAGCTGTGTTGGGTTTTCCACCCAGAGAATGGCTGCTGCCAGAGAAAGCCCTTCCCTCATGTTGAGGGTTTGCTGCAGGTCAAGGGGAGACAATCCCAAATTACAGAATAAGGATTTTGGCTAGAAAAGATGTGGAATCGTCACGCTAGAGCTGTATGGCCGATGCTGCCAGCATCCCGGGGTGCACGTGCTGAACACGGGGTGCCCAGCTGCCCCTGCAGCTTCACTCTTTCTGTTCTCTTTGCACAATTATAAATAGCGGTGCACGTTCCTCCGCCCGTGTGATGAACATCAGTGTGAGACTGAAGCTCTGTGGTGATTAATTCTGGTCACAGGTGCCCCTCTCACTCAGCAGGGAAGGTACTGCAGCGATCTCCCACGGCGCTATCAGCAAAACACCCGGAGCCAGAAGACTTCAAAACAGCGCCTGCTTAAAAATAGCTTGTTTGAACATGATAAAATGCTTCGTTCTGTGCTCTGCAGAGGTTTGTTTGAGAACTGGGGCCGCCGTTACTGTGGAGATGTGCTGTTTGGTGTATCTCAGATCGGGCTCTGTTTTGCAGTGCAGGGCTGCTTGCTTGGAGAGGACAAATTATGTCTGTGAGGTCTGTGCAGAGGATGTTCTGGGGGAGTATCTGCAGCTCAGTGCACTGGTCTGTGTGGCAGCCCTGTTGCTCAAGCTGGAAAGGAAAAGGACTGAAGCCATGCCTTAGAGCATAAAGTTTCCTAATTCCATACCCCAAATTTCACCACTGGTTTTGCTGAGTCTTTACTGTTTCCATCACACGATCTGGGTGCAGCTGAGGAGAGGTGGGGCTGCAGGGGCTCCTGCAGGGCTGCAGTTGTGGGGCAGAGCTGCGGGTCCTGGCGCAGGGCCGGCTGTCCCACCAGGCTTTGTGGCACAGGCAGCAGAGGCAGACAGGAGTTCCTCCTTACTGCCTCCAGCCCCGTGAATGTGATGCCTGGTTCTGAAGGTGTGTTTGCTTGCAGGCTGGACAGCATTGCACGAGGCGTGCAACCGGGGTTACTACGATGTTGCAAAGCAGCTGCTTGCTGCAGGCGCCGAAGTCAACACCAAGGGGTTGGACGACGACACCCCCCTGCACGATGCAGCAAACAACGGGCACTTCAAGGTTGGTTTTTGCTGGTCTTCATGGATTATTTTTTTTAATGACTTTTTTTTTTTTCCTTCAGTCCTTTCAAGCAGCCAGCTGCGCAGACACGAAGATTCTGGGTATTCTGTTATCATTTGCTGCTGATAGCTACATAGCAGGTGGGAGCTCCCTGCGCCATTCCATGGGGCTTTTCTTGTGTAGGAGGAAAGCTCATCCTTTCTGGAACAGGAGGAGAGATTGTGGCCTTGCATCTCATTCTGCTCCTTCCTTCCTTGCCCAAGTTCATCTGTGTTGCTGGGTTTTGTCTCCTTTCTTACCGATATCTGTTAGTGCCACAGGTTTATCCCTGGCAACAGGCTGCTCTCCTGCTTGAAGATGCACCCCCATTCTGTTTTATATCAAAAGCATACAGAAAAAAAAATCTCTATAAACATTTAAAGTCTCGATTTCTGTTTACAGGTGGTGAAATTGTTGTTGCATTATGGAGGGAACCCTCATCAAAGCAACAGGAAGGGAGAGACGCCGTTAAAAGTAGCCAATTCTCCCACCATGGTGAATCTGCTCCTGGGGAAGACGACATACCCCTCCAGCGAAGAGAGCTCAACAGGTGAGGCCAGTTTTGTGCATGTGGTGGTGTTTGTGGCCCACAGCTGTCTGTGAGCACAGAGCTGTTAGGAGAACAGCAAGGTCAGACTCGTCAGAGTGCCCACATGCTGCTGCTGCAGTCTGGAGTCCTTCTGTAGCCATAAGCCCAGCTCAGATGAGTGCAGCCTTGAGCTCCGGGAGCAGTGGCCGTTTGCCCTGGAAGCCCGCACTGAGATGGCTTGCCTGGTGTAATTAAGATACAG
This sequence comes from Lagopus muta, assembly GCF_023343835.1. Lineage (NCBI taxonomy): Eukaryota > Metazoa > Chordata > Aves > Galliformes > Phasianidae > Lagopus > Lagopus muta. The sequence continues at coordinate 1,318,876 of NC_064444.1, forward strand.
GATTGGAATTCATTTGCAGATAAATGGATATCTGACATTAAGATGTGGGTGATGTCCCAGCCCGTGCCTGGATGGGAGGATGGTGGACGTTTCCAGGCTGTGTGCTGCTGTCATGGCTGAGCCAGGTGGGAAGTGCTGCAGGTTTCATTAGCACTAAGTGGAGGAGAGGTTCCCGTCCCACGGGGGGTGTTGGCCTGCACTGTGTGCAGTCATAATCCTCTTCACAGGCCTTAACTTGTTGTTCTCTCTGCAGAGACCTCAGAAGAGGAGGATGCCCCTTCCTTCGCGCCCTCCAGTTCTGTTGATGGCAATAACACAGACTCAGAGTTTGAGAAGGGCCTGAAGCACAAGCCCAAGGCCCAGGAGCCCCCCAAAACCATCACCCCAGTAAAGGATGAGTATGAATTCGATGAGGATGATGAACAGGACCGGGTCCCACCAGTCGACGACAAACATTTGCTGAAAAAGGATTACAGGAAAGAGACTAAAGCCAACAGTTTCATTTCCATACCCAAAATGGAAGTGAAAACTTATACTAAAAATAACACAATTACACCAAAGAAAGCTGCCCACCGCATCCTGTCGGACAGCTCGGACGAGGAGGAGAGCGGCGTCGCTGTGGGGACAGGCGAGAAGCTGCGCCTTTCGACCCACTCAATATTGCCCAGCAGCAAGATCCGGGAGCCTGCCAGCACCAAGGCACCGAAGGAGAAAAGCAAAGTAAAAAAGAAGCGGAAGAAGGAGACGAAAAGCAAAGAGGTTCGGTTTGGCAAAAAAAATGACAAATTTTGTTCCTCTGAATCAGAGAGCGAAAACGTGGAGAGTGAGGAGGATGATAGAGACTCTCTGCAGAGCTCTAGCTGTGTAAAGGACTCCAGGCTAGTGCTAAAGGAATCCTCCTTGTTTAACTCTCTGTCTGCCTCATCGACCTCTTCTCATGGGAGCTTAGGATCCCAGAAACACAATGCTAACCTTACAGAACAGCACTCCAAGCACTGGAGGACGGACAATTGGAAAACCATATCTTCTCCAGCTTGGTCAGATGTCAGCTCCTTGTCGGACTCCACGAGGACGAGGCTGACGAGCGAGTCGGACTACTCGTCTGAGGAGTCGAGCCTGGAGTCGCTAAAGCCAGTCAGGAAGAAACCAGAGCACAAAAAGAAAAACACCTCCCACAGCACTGTTCCTGAGAAAAAGAATTCATTCCATAGCAACGTGGACGGAGCGATCCCGAAGCTGGACAAGGAGGGGAAGGTGGTTAAAAAGCATAAAACGAAGCATAAACATAAAAACAAGGACAAGGGGCAGTGTCCCATCAGCCAAGACATTAAAATAATCAAAACTTTTTCTTTTGAGTTTGAGGACTCTAAGCAAAAGCCTGAGAAAGGCTTGATAGTAGAGACAGAAAATCCAGTCGAAAACAAGTTGAAAGTGTTAAAGCACGAGCGAGAACACTGTAAGAAGGAAGACAAGCTCCCCAAAGGTAAAGCGGAGGAGAAGGACTGGTTGTTTAAAGATGAGACTGGAAAATCCTCTAAAGAGGAGAAATCATTAAGGAAAGTCAAAGATGGCAGTAAAGACCTGAGCAAATCCTTCAGGGAAGGATTGAGTAAATCGGAAAAAGAGAAACCTGTGAAGGAGAAGTCTCCCAAAGAGGAGAAGCCGAGAATACACAAGGAGGAGAGGAAGAAGAAGTCGAAAGACAAGCAGTCCAAATCCGAAAAGAAGAACGAACTGAAGGAGGAGAAAGCTGCTAAGCTTGAGAAAGAAAAATCCTTCAAGGAGGAGAAGGAAAAGTGCAAAAAAGACAAAATGTACAGGGAGGAGTCTGGGTTCGATGAGTTCAATAACAAAGCCCAGTTTCCCGAAAGCGAGGACACCAAGTTCAGCCTTTCGGATGATCAGCAGGAAAGGTGGTTCTCAGACCTGTCTTCTGATTCGTCCTTCGATTTCAAAGGCGAGGATAGCTGGGATTCTCCGGTAACGGATTTCAGGGAGATTAAAAACGACACTGTGGCAAAGCTAATCATAGAGCCAGTGAAAGAGGAAATTAAAGACAAGAAAAAGGAAAACAAGACGAAAGAGAAGAAAGAGTACAGCGAGAAACGCAGCGAAAAGGACTCTTTCTTAAAGAAGAAAGAGAGAGACTACGTGGACAAGAGCTCAGAGAAGAAAAAGGACCAAAGCGACAGGCACAAAGCTGCTCCTGGTTATTTGCCTGAAAAAGATAAGAAGAGGAAGGATTCTGCAGAGGGTGTTAAGGAGAAGAAGGAGAAAGAGACGGGTGAAACCAACAAAGACAGAAAGGATTCCTCTGATGGCTCTAAAGACCGAAAGGAGAGCAAGACGAAGCAGGAGGAGCCGTACCGCGACGACTTCAAGGAGTTCGGCTGCGAGGCGTTCTTCAAGGAGAAGCCTGACGCCGAGTTCAGCGGCAAAGCCCTGGAGAGCTGGGAGAGGCACCACTCCGGGAAGGACAAGGAGAAGAAGGAGGCTTCTGAGAAGGAAAAAAAAGAGAAAGCGAAGCCAGAAAAGTACAAGGAAAAATCCAAAGAGGGCGACAAGGAGAAAAGCGAGAAAGCGGCTCCAGAGAAAATGCCAAAAGACAAAGAGCTGGAAAAGAGCTTCAAAGAGAAGAAGGAAAGCAAGGAGAAATACAAAGATCTACACAGCAAAGACAAAGAGAGGAAAAGTTCCTTCGACCAGGTGAAAGAGAAGAAGGAGAAAAGCTTTTCCACGGACCGAGAAGACTTCTCTGAGAAGAAGGATGAGAAGAAGGGCAAGGAGAAGAGCTGGTACAGCATCGCGGACATCTTCACCGATGAGAGCGAAGACGAGAGGGACGATTACAGCTTGACGGGGTTCAAGGTGGGCGAATCGGTGGGGAGCGAGATGCACCGCCTGGACAGCCTGCAGGAGAAGGACGAGGGTGAGAAGGAGCTGTACGCCGACAAACACCGCAAGCACTCCTCCGAGCGGCAGCACTGCGGGGAGAAACTGAAGGACAAGGAGTCCAAGGAGAAGAAAAAGGACAAGGGAACATCGGAAGGGGGCAAAGAGAAGAAGGAGAAGAACTCCTTCGAAAAACACAAGGAGAAGAAAGACAAGGATTCTTCGGAGAAGTACAAAGACAGGAAAGACAGAACGTCCATCGATTCCAATCAGGAGAAGAAGAACAAGCAGAAGCTGCCGGAAAAGGCTGACAAGAAGCACGCCGGCGACGAGAAGGTGAAAAACAAGCACAAGGAGAAGCTGGATAAGGAGCATTCCAAAGAGAAAAAGTCTTCGAAGGGAGGAGAGCCGGAGAAGAGCCTGCTGGAGAAGCTGGAGGAGGAGGCTCTCAATGACTACAGAGATGACTCCAACGACAAAATCAGCGAGATCTCCTCCGACAGCTTCACGGACAGAGGGCAGGACCCAGGGCTCAGCAGCCTCTTCGAGTCTTCGAATCTCTCTCTTGCAGACGCCTCCGAAGAAAAGTTCAAGGACTCCCTGCCACTGCCCTGCCTGCAGGACAAACTGAAGGAGAAGGAGCGGCACAGACATTCCTCATCCTCCTCAAAAAAGAGTCACGAGAAGGAAAAGGCGAAGAAGGAGAAGACCGAGAAGAAGGAGAAAGCAGACGAGTTCAAGGACTCCAGCAGCAGAAAGGATTCCACTCATTACGAAAAGGATTTCTCTGTGGATGGGGAGGCTTTCAGCGCTTCCTACGGCATGAAGGCAGAGCCTGATGAGGAACCAGAGAAAAGCATTGATTACTTATTTTCTGAGAAGAAAGATAAAAATGATTCTGAAAGAGAGCTGTCAAAGAAGGCGGAAAAAGACAAGACTTACGGTTCCAGCGCCATCAGCACTGCTAAAGAGAAAAAGAAGCGAGATAAACACAAGGAAAAGTGGAAGGAGGAAAAGGAAAAGCACAGAGACAAACATGCAGATGGTTTCTTCAAACATCACAAAGATGAACCAAAGTCAGCACTTAAGGACAAGGACAGTCCTCAAGTTACCGCCTTCAAGGATAAATCGAAGGAGGAAAACCTCAAATTTGGTGAGACCAAACTGAAAGAGAAGCTCAAGGAGAACCAAGAGAAAGACAAATCGGAGTCAATAAAAATAAGCAACGGCAACGAAAAAATAACCCTTTCCAAAGACAGCGGCAAGAAGGATGCCAGGCCGAGGGAGAAGCTGCTGGGGGACGGAGATCTGATGATGACCAGCTTCGAGAGGATGCTGAGCCAGAAAGACCTGGAGATCGAGGAGCGGCACAAACGGCACAAGGAGAGAATGAAACAAATGGAGAAAATGAGGCACAGGTCCGGAGACCCCAAGCTGAAGGACAAAATTAAGAGCTCTGAAGATGTCCGCAAGAGGAGTCTGGATCTGACAGCAAAGAAGCCGTTGGCGCTGGACACGCAGCTCAAGGACAAGAAGCTCAAAGAGCTGGGCCCGCTGACGCCCATCCTGTCGCCGGAGAACAAGGCGCAGCCCAGCACTGGGGCGGACTCCAAGGACTGGATCACGGGCCCGCAGCTGAAGGAGATCCTCCCGGCGTCCCCGAGGCCAGACCAGAACCGGCCCACGGGCGTCCCCACCCCGGCGTCCGTCGTGTCGTGCCCCAGCTACGAGGAGGTGATGCAGACCCCGCGCACGCCCTCGTGCAGCAATGAGGATTACACCGACCTGATGTTTGAGTGCGCGGACTCGCAGCACTCGCTGCCCATATCCACCATGTCCATGAACGCCTGCTCGCCGTCCTTCTTTGACAGGTATGCCAACGTTGCGGGGGCCCTCCCTGAGAACCCGGCTCAGACCCCAACTCGGACCATCCCCTCCTCCAACCTGTACCGCTCCATCTCTGTCGACATCAGAAGGGCGCCCGAGGAAGAGTTCAGTGTCGGAGATAAGTTCTTCAGACAGCAAAGTGTCCCGGCGACCTCAAACTACGACTCTCCGGTGCAGCATTTAATGGAGGAGAAGGTTCCCCTTCCTTCTGTTCCTGCCGAGAAGTTCCAGTGTCTGTCTCCTGGCTATTACTCTCCGGACTATGGGGTTTCTTCGCCCAAGGTGGAAGCCCTGCACTGCCCACCAGCGGCGGTCAGCGGGGTCTCGCAGTCACCTGAAAGTGTCTTTTCTGGTTTACAAGCAAAGTCCTCCCCTTCGCACAGAGATGAGCTTCTGGCTCCCTCGGTAGAAAGTGCTCTTCCCCCTGACCTGGGCATGCCGCTGGACACCACGGAGGAGCAGCAAGCCACCGCCTCCATCATGCCCCCAGAGCCCACCTACCTGCCACCTATTGAAGAGAATAATTTTGGTTCGGCAATGCCAGAACAGACCAGCATGGACTGGGACACCCCTCCTGCCCGGAACCCCGACACGGCAATCCCTCCCAGCCTGATGGCAAACGCAGGCGAGCACTCTGTCGGCTGGTCCATGGGCCCTGAGCTCCTGATGAAATCACCCCAGCAGTTTGCCGAGTCCCCAAAGCCTGCGCTCTGCTCCCTGGAGCCCATCCATCCTACGCCGGTCGCCTTCATCCCCACAGACGCTTCCTACCCCATTTCCCCCATCTCGTACCCACTGTCCGTGTCAGAGCCAGGGCTGGATGAAGTCAAGGAAGACGCTGAGGAGGCGGTACCAGGAGAAATGGCGAATGCTGAGGAGCAGGCACCATACATGTCCCCCACGAGGCTGGACACGTTTTTCACCAGCTGCAAGCCCCTTCCCGAGGAGGCACCCGAGATCCCCGCGGAAGCCCCCAGCGCCCCAGCAGAACCCGAGGCAGAGGTGGTCAGCGTGCCAGAAAACACCTATTTGGAAAACAGCGGCACGGCGCCGGCAAACGGCGAGGAGGCGGTGACGTGGCCAGACCCCTTCACCACCACTGAGGATGAGCTGGACCTCGGCCCCTTCTCGCTGCCTGAGCTCCCGCTGCAGCCCAAGGACGTGGCTGAGGCGGAGGTGGCCGAGGCAGAGCCGGCCGAGGAGGGCACGGCTGCAGCTCCAGAGGCGAGTGCTGGGAGCACAAAGGCCGGCACGGCTGCCACAGCCAGCGGAGAGGCAGAGGAGCCCGCGGCTGTCCCAGCAGCACCCGTCCCACCCACAGACACTGAGCCACCAGCTGAGGAGCAGAAACCTGACGGGGCTGCGCCAGAAGCCACCTCGGAAGCAGCGAGTGGGGCAGAAGAGAAAGGAGGGGAGGAGGCAGAGGCACAGGTGCTCCCAGCTGCCCCGTCAGAGCCTGCCCAGGCTGAGGGCAAAGAGGTGGAGGGTGCACACGACGAGCCGGCCGCCTCCGCTGCAGTGGCGGAGGGCAGCTCCAGTCCTCCTGCAGCCCCCAGCGAGGGCAGCGCTGGCCCTGAGAGCACCACGGGGCGCACCGGGAGCCAGGGCCCTGCCTCACAGCCCGAGGCCCCTCCGGCTCAGGCAGAAGTCGTTGAGCCAGTGCAGAAACCAGTAGCAGAAGCTCCCAAACCCCCGAAAATAGAAGAGATTCCTCAGCGGATTACCAGGAACCGGGCGCAGATGCTCGCCAACCAAAACAAGCAGAACGCCGCGGCTGCCGAGAAGGAATTTCCTGCCGTCCCCGCGCCCACCACCCGCACCAAGGGCCGAGTGACCGAGGAGGACGATTCCCAGGCGCAGCACCCACGGAAGCGCCGCTTCCAGCGCTCCAACCAGCAGCTGCAGCAGCAGATCAACACGTCCACCCAGCAGACCCGTGAGATGATCCAGCAGACCCTGGCAGCTATCGTGGACGCCATCAAACTGGACGACATCGAACCGTACCACAGCGACAGATCCAACCCCTACTTCGAGTACCTCCAGATCAGGAAAAAGATCGAAGAGAAGCGGAAAATCCTCTGCTACATCACTCCCCAGGCTCCGCAGTGCTACGCCGAGTACGTCACCTACACGGGCTCCTACCTGCTGGACGGCAAACCTCTGAGCAAGCTCCACATCCCTGTGGTGAGTCCCCTCTCTTTGCCTGCGGTGTAAAACGCAGCGCTGAGGCTCTGTCCTGTCTGCCAACACAGCCACGTTGTCCCCCAGCACACCTAGAGCACTTCCATGGTGCCCAGCAGTGCCTTTCCTGTACTTCTAGACAGTTCTCACAGTGACAGAGTGAAGCCTTGAGGAGCAGGGGCTGCATGGTAAATGCATCCTCTGAGATGTGCTTTTGCAGAGACCTTAGGCTGTGCTTAAGAGCCTGAGATTTGTTCAGGTTTTAGAGGAGGGTGGTGTGAATGCACAGGATTTGAGGCCAGAAGGCAAGATGGCTTTTAAAGGCAATGCAGTAATGAACCTCAGAGAGTGCAGGATAGCTGCTGCCTTTGTCCACTGAGTGCTGCTGTTTCACCTGCTGACAGCACACAGGATCTGCCTCTGCTGCTCTGCACAAACGTGCTCTGCAGGTGCTTGGCACTGCAGGCAGCAGCTCCAGGATCCTGCAGGAGGAGGTCAGTGCAACTGCCTCCCTCCCTGCTGCAGACAGGGTCAGGTACTCTGGCTATTTCTGCTGCCCATACGACGCAGCCCATGCATCAGTGCTGGTCTGATGAGCTCACACCCCATTTGCCTGCCAGCACTGCCATGGGCATAGCTGAGCCCACACCTGCCTGCTCCTTCCTGTAGCAGTTCAGGGCCCAAGTGCCACAGCCCTGCAGTTCTTGGCTCCTCCAGCAGTGGTGACTCCTGCAGCTCCCTGGGCAGCCCGTGCTGCTGCCTGACCAAAACAGCGTTTCCTAACTGCCCCATTGTGCCCCACAGATCGCCCCACCGCCGTCGCTGGCGGAGCCCCTGAAGGAGCTGTTCAAGCAGCAGGAGGCCGTGCGGGGGAAGCTGCGGCTCCAGCACAGCATCGAGCGGGTAAGGCAGCGCCAGCAGCTCTTGCTGGGGACAGAGCCCTGAATTCCCTTTGCTAAGGGAAACTGAGGTTGCCACGCTCACTGTTGTGTTTGCTCTCTCCCAGGAGAAGCTCATTGTCTCCTGCGAGCAGGAGATCTTGAGGGTGCACTGTCGGGCAGCACGGACTATTGCCAACCAGGCTGTGCCCTTCAGTGCCTGCACCATGCTGCTGGACTCCGAGGTCTACAACATGCCTCTAGAAAATCAGGTCAGTAGTGCCTGCCTGCCGGCACAGGGCTGTCCCTGGGGAGCTGTGCAAGACCCCAAGCAAATGGGTTTATCTGGGTTGAGTTACAGGGAGAGAACCGTTAAAGTAATCTGAACGCTGGCTGGGAAAGCACCGGGCTGCTTCCAGCACACAGGACGTGGGATCCCTTCCTCTGCTCAGAGGGAATTGTGCCGGGTTTGGGAGCTCTGATGCATCTCCTGCACCCACCACACAGCAGGCAGTGTCTGCCTGTCAGGCTGTGCTCCCACGTCCCCCCGCTCTGATCGCAGCGAGCGAGTGCTGTAAGAGGGGTCTGAGCACGGCCTGTTGGACCTTGGAGTGCTGAGAGCAAATAACCCATCTCCCACGTCATTCCTTTTTGCTCAGGGAGACGAAAACAAGTCGGTCAGGGACCGCTTCAACGCACGGCAGTTCATTTCCTGGCTGCAAGACGTGGACGACAAGTACGACCGGATGAAGGTGAGGGCTGTGGGTGCAGCACCAGGCACAGATCCACTGCTCAGCACCATGGGGCACAGCTTTGGGAGCTGCATTCCTGTGGCTTCCAGAAGCTCTGCAGCGAGGCGTGGGGGTTGCTGAGCCAGAACCAGGGGATGGGGACACGTTCTGCTTGGGGCTGCCCGTCTGGCTGCTGCTGCGTTGTCAGCCTAAGCCTCCTGTTCTACTCACCCCCACGGTTGTTCTTGGCTGACTGCAGCAAACTGGGAATTGGGCAGAGTTAAGAGTGCTCTGCGGGGCCCTGGGCAGGCAGACCTGGGGGAGATGTTGATCCATTGGTGACAGAGAGGTGGCAGCTCTGCGTAGGGAGCAGCACCCTGTCAGCCCTGTTACTGACACCATGGGTTCAGAGCTCTGAGTGCTCGTGGCTTCCAAAGCTACTGCACCTCCCAGGCTGCGGAGGGTTGGAGATTCATGATCCTTGAGGTCCCTTCCAACCCTGTGAGGCTCTGTAATAGGAAGATAATAGCAGGGTGGTACAGTCTTTGTCTGCAGCAAATGAGAATAAGCCTAAATACAGCAGCCACAGAGGCAGAAATGAAAGAAAAGAGCTGCTTACCTTTGGAAGGCCTCAGGTAGACAGCAAGAGATGCCCTCACCTCCACTGCCAGCCCTTAAATGAGGTCTGGGAGGGGGATGATCCTGGCTCCAGCCCCTCCATCACTCAGGTTCATTGCTTGCACCTGAGCTCCCCTGGGCTGGCCCTGCCTTCCCACCGGCTGCTCAATCACTGCTCCAGGCTGTAGCCCTGCCCCTGCAGGCTCCCCTGAGCTGCTGTTGGCTCGTGGTGACAGAGAGCGCCCTGAGCTCTGCGTCGCCTCCAGGCCAGGCGGGCGCTCGGTGCCGCGCTGCAGCGCCCTTAACAGCGTGCAGGCAGGGATCCGTTCTGTGGTGGGGGCTCCACAGGAGCATCCCTGTCCTTCCCAAGGGTGCAGCGCCCCCCCCCGGCCCTCACCACCCCTCTGTCCCCTTTTCCTGCAGACGTGCCTGCTGATGCGGCAGCAGCACGAGGCCGCCGCGCTGAACGCGGTGCAGAGGATGGAGTGGCAGCTGAAGGTGCAGGAGTTGGACCCCGCGGGGCACAAATCCCTCTGCGTCAACGAGGTGCCCTCCTTCTACGTGCCGATGGTCGACGTGAACGATGACTTTGTGCTGTTGCCGGCATGACAGTTCTGCACCGGGAGACGTCACTGAACACTGGCACGGACGGAGCCCTCCGAGGTCGGGCGGTCGCGCTCACATTCACCCTTCCCGCTTGCTGATGAATCCCTTGGTCAGAGGAGGAGGAAGCAGCTATCGGCAGAAATACAGCAAAACAGACAAACAACAAACCGATCGGAAACGAAACACAACATTGCACTTTCTTCACAGCGCGGCCCTCGGTGCCGGACTGACGGCGCGGCCCCTCCGTGCCCGGCGGCGGGCGGCAGCAGCGGGCGGAGCTGCAGGAGCTGCTGCCTGGCACAGGGCGGCGCTCTGCGCACGGAGAGGAGACCACGGGGGGGCAGGGGGCGATTTTCTCTTCCATCCCGGGGGTGTCTCCAAAAAAGACTGAGTCGAAAGAACACGAGGAGACCCAACCGGGGACAAAGGACAGCGGTGCCCACGGGCAGCACTGCGGCGCGGGCACGGAGCCCAGCAGAGCCCAGCAGAGCCCGGCGATGGGCAGCGGGAACGCAGAGAAAGGACTTTGCCAACTGTGTTTTTAATGGAGTCAAATCCATGTGGTTTATATATATATATATATTTTTTTTTTCCTTTAATCTTGGGCATTTCGTTTCTCTTTCTGAGAACATAACTTGAAAAACACTACAGAGCCAATACTCATATAAAGAAAAATTGTATCCCATAAATGCTGTACAGTTTTTATATACATTAACAATGTACTTTTGCTGCCTTCTAGATAATTTATTTTGCAACACATTACTGCACAGTTGTAAATAACTTATGTACTGTAACATCACTTTCAGTTATGTGTAAAGAAATAAATAAATTAATTAAAATTACCTTCATCTCTGCGGTCCAGCAGCGCTGCCAGGGGAGCAGCTGAGCCCCACGGAGCCCCTTGCTGTGCCCCCCCGGCACGACGTGCGCCTGCCGGTCCCGGATGCGGCTCTCAGTCAACGCTCCTCTCCTCCTTGTTATTCACGTCCTGAGCCCCGCGGCGGCCTTGCTGCTGCTTCGCCCCCCTCCCACCGTTCAGCCCCCGATCCCGGAGCTGTGGGCATCGCGGGGCTCAGCGCCCCAGCGCGGATACAGAACTTTCCCTTTTCTCCCCTTTCCCCCTCCCTACTTTGCTCCCCGCTTCACCGTTCCCCCTTCGCTGTTTTTCTGCCCCCCCCCCCCGGGACATCGCGCGGCTCCAAACGCCCCGAACCGAACTTCTGTCCTTCGGGGGCGGGCGGTGGAGCAGAGCCCGGCCCAGGGGTGGGCACAGCGGGCGGTCCCCGCTCTCACCTGCGGGGCCGAACGGATGGCGGCGGCGTCGGGACCGGGACCGGGACCTGGGGGTGGGGGCTGCGGCAGCGGCGGGCGGCCGCGGGGCCGGAGGGCGGCGGGGGGGTGGGCTCCGTGCGCGGCTTTGGCCCTGGGCTGGGCGCTGGGCTGGGCGCTGGGAGTCGAACCTCCGCACCGCTGCCGCCCCGACCCCGCGCTGCTGCCGCCGCCGCTGCGCCGCCTGGCGGGGCCCGCTCTGCTCCGCGCCGCCGTGCCGCGACTGCGCTCCGGATGGAGCCCGTGTCAGCTGTATCGGTACCGCGGAACCGCCGCTCCGCCCAACGGCACCGGGCCGTGCACCCGAGGGTGGCACTACGCGATGCCCGCCGCCGGGCTGCGTTCCAATCTGGTCACGGAGGTCTGCGGGGAAGCCGGAGGAAGGGGAGGGTTGAGGGGATTTGGGAATGCGCCCGGGTTTGGGTTTATCGGGGCCGCTGAGTTTGAGGGGGGTTCGGGAGGATCTGGGGGGGCTCTGGGGTTGGGGAGGGGGTTAAGAGGGTGTAAGGGTGTCTGTAAGTTTTGGGAATGGCGGGATCTGAGCGTGGGGAGGTGTGGAATAGTCTGGGGGGTCTGGGATAGGAGCCTGGAGTACCTGGAGGAGGTCGGGGGTGGTGGAGGGTTGTAGGGTTGCTTGAGTTTGGGGGGGGTTTGGGAGGATCTGGGGTGGGGGGCTGGAGCCAGAGAGAGAATTGAGAGGGTTCTGGGGGGTGTTCCTGCGTTCTGGGGGTTAGGGCTCTTAGGGTCTATGGGATCTGGGGGAAGCTGAGGGATTGGAAGAGTCTCGGGGTGGGGGTGAATGGCATACAGGAGGCCTGGGGGGTTTGGAACAGAGGGGAAGCCGAGGTCCTTGGGAGCTCAGAAGGAAGTGGAGGGGTCATAGGGGGTCCTGAGTTCTGAGGGGATCAGGAGGATGCGGGGGGAGGGGCTGGGATTGGGGAGGGGTTGGAAGAGTCTGGGGGGGGTTCCCCAAGTTAGGGAGGAGCTGAGGGGTTCTGGATGTGAGCAGGATCTGCAGAGTCCTGGGGCCTGGGGAGCTTGGGAGAGTCTGGCGGAACCCCTGCACTTTGTGGGTACCTGAGGGATCCTGGGCTGGGAGCTCTGGGGAGCCCTGGGGTCCGGGGTGGGCGTCCAAGGGACCTCAGAAGGTCTGGAGGGTGTTCCCGAGGTCTGGCACTCCTTGGATGGGATGGAGGGTGCCCAGAAGCCCCCCAGACTATGGACTCCCCCTCCCCCCATAGTGGGACCTGGTGTGTGCTGCACGTTGGAAGGTGCCCCTGGAGCAAACCACGCACCTGCTGGGCTGGGCGCTGGGCAGCATCGCTGCAGGCATGGCCTGCGACAGGTAGCGAGGTGGGGGGCTGGTGGGGCATCCCCCCATGGGACCCTCAAGCCAGCTCACCCCCCCCTCACCGCCCCAGGTTTGGCCGCCGTCCCACCTTCCTGGTGTCCCTGGGGCTGGCGGTGCCGCTGGGGCTCAGCGTGGCGTTGGCCATCGACTTTGTCATGGTGCTGGTGGCACGGCTGCTCTTTGGGGCTGCGCTGGCCGGAGCCTTCCTATCCCTCTACGTGGCACGTGAGTGGGGTGTGGGCTGCTGTGGGGCAGGGGCTGCTGCGGGGTCCAGCAAGTGGTGTGCTGGGGAATGAGGGATGCGGGAGGCTGCGGGATCCTGCAGGGCGCAGGATGCTCCAGCAAGTGGCGTGCTGTGGAGTGCAGGATGCCGTGGGATGCTGTGGGAATCGGGGACCCGCAGGGTGCAGACGCCCCCATGGCCACGACCCCCATCCTGCACCATTTGTCCCCACGTCTCACGCCAGGGCTGGAGCTGTGTGACCCCCCGCACCGGCTGGAGGTGACGATGATCGCCGGCTTCTCCTGGCTGGCGGGAGAGCTGCTGCTGCCGGGGCTGGCGGTGCTGTGCCGGGACTGGCGGGTGCTGCAGGGCGCCGTGACGGCCGTGCTGGCGCTGCTGGCAGCGTGTTGGTGGTGAGCACGGGGGGAGCGGGGCCGGGCGGTGCCCGCTGCCTGCGCACTTCGGCATCAAAGGCTGCGGGGCTCTCGTGCGCCGTGGGTAAACGTTTGCTCAGATCTCGAGCTGAGGGTTTCCAGGAACGGGGTGGCGGTGGCAGCGGGGGGGTCAGTCCCTTTCTCACAATCCCTTTCTCACCCCGTGATGTCGGCCCACCCCTCTCCTCCCCGCAGGTGCCCGGCGCTGCTGCTGGAGTCCCCGCGCTGGCTGTTGGCCACGCAGCAGCTGGAACGGGCCAGGAAGACGCTGCGGGCGCTGGCAGGGAGCGGCGGGTGCGGGGCCGAGGAGCGGAGCAGCACCATGGCGGGTGCGTGGAGGGGGGTGGGGGTGGTTGGGACCCCCTTCCCCATCCCGACGTGTCGTGCAGGCTCTGAGCTCTGTGCCACGCAGAGCTGGAGGCGCTGGCAGAGCAGTGCCCGCAGCCCCACTACCACAATGTGTGCGAGATCTTCGGCACCAGGGTCATCTGGAAGAACGCCGTCATCCTCGGCTTCACCGCGTGAGCGCAGCGGCACCGGGCTTCTCCAAAACCCCCGTCCCCAACCCTTCCCATCACACCCCCCATCCCCACCCCGCAGGTTCATCGGCTCCGGCATCCGGCACTGCTTCACCCGCAATCTGGCCCCGCACCTCCCGCGTTTCCTGCCCGCGTACTTCGCGCTGCGGGGCCCCGAAGCGGCCGCGTGCCTTTTCCTCTGCGTCACCGCGGAGCGCTGCGGGCGTCGCGCTGTGCTGCTGCTGTGCACTGTGCTGACCGGCACCGCCTCGCTGCTGCTGCTGGCGCTCACCCAATGTAAGGAGCCGGGGGGGGGGGGGGTTGGGGGCGCCGAGGTTTGCACTCTCACGGCTCTCCTCCCCCTCACTCCCCCCCCCCAGACCTCCTGGAGCTCATCGTGCTGATGCTGTCCGTGCTGGGGGTCACCGCCTCGCACGCCGTCACCATGCTCAGCATCTTCTTCGCCAGCGAGGTGCTGCCCACCGTGGTCAGGTGAGCGGTTCGCAACCCCCCCCCCCCCCCCCGACGTCACCCCTAAGCCCCCCCTCAGCCCCCCCCCCACGCCCCAACTCTCAGCTCATTCTCCCCCCGCAGAGGCGCGGGGCTGGGCCTGGTTGTGGGGGCCAACCTGGTGGGCTCCGCGGCCGCCCCCATCGCCGCCGTCGCCAGCAGCCGCGGGTTCTTCCTGCACCACCTGGTGTTCGCCTCCTTCGCCATCCTGGCGGTGCTCAGCATCATGCTGCTGCCCGAGAGCCAGGGCCGCCGCCTGCCCCATTCCCTGCAGGAGGGCGAGAACCAGCGCCGGCCCCCCCTCTTCCGCCGTCCCCCCCGCGAGGACCACCTCCCCCTGCTCGCCCCCCGCGGCATTCCCCACGACTATTCCCGCATCGTCCCCTCTGCCCAAAGGGCGTTGGGATCGGGCCGCGGCCCTGCGAGTCCCCCTACCCAGACGTAGCCACGGCCCCCAGGGGGCTTCCCAATGCTACTTGGCCGCGAGGCGGGGAGGAGGCAAGCCCAGCGATGGGTGCACGCAGAGACCCCTCCCCCAGTGGCCAAGCGCAGCTCTGAGCCCCCCCGCTTCTCCGAGCCCCCCATCCCCGTGTGGCCCTGGGGCTGCGAAAGAGCTGCGTGCCCCCCGGCCCCCACATCGCTGGGCCGGATCCTGCCCCGGGAGGAGCGCTGCTGGGAGTCCTGGGGCGGGGGTGATGCCCAGGTGAGGGGGGGGTGGGAGAGAGGAATGCAGCGGGTGCTGACGTGCTGCCAATAAAAGTGCCTTTGTTTGTACACGGGGGTTACAGCCGGGGGTGGGAGCTTTATTGGGGATGGAGGGGAGACCCTCCCCAGTGCGGAGCCCGGCAGCGGCACCCGCTGCGCTCAGAGCCACCGCGTTGCCCGGCTGCCAGACGGGGTCGGGGCTCCTTCACGGCCCGTAGAGGTCGGCCAGGCGGCGGAAGCGCGGCCCCCACTCCCGCAGGTAATCGTAGTCCTGATCCCCGTCCGTCAGGCTGGAGACGATGGAGCTGAGCGCGCTGCCCGCCGAGCCCGAGCCCTCGTAGTCGTAAATGAGCGCGGTGTCATAGGGGGGAACGCTGGGATCGCTGTCAGCTGCCTCCAAGCCCTGCGGGATCCGGGGGAGCATCATCAGCCCCATGGGATACGGGGCGGGCACGGGAGGGGGGGGCAGCGCCGCGTCTCACCTCGTTGATGAAATCCTCGATGTCGGAGGGGCCGCGGGGCGGGCGCCGGGAGGAGCCGGGGGGGGTGGCGGAGCGCAGCGGGGCGTCTCTGCGGAGTGGGGGGCGGCCGTGGGGCGGGGGGGTGCCGCAGCTGGGTCAGATCGTAGGCGTCCTGCGGGGACGGGAAGGGGGCAATGAGACCAACCCCCCCCCCACACACACACCACCACTGACCCCCGGCCCGGTGCCCCCACCTGGTCCTCCTCGCCGCCTCCCTGCTCGTCGTAGTTGAGCACGTTGTCCCGCACGTCGTCCCCCCAGCGCTGCAGCAAACCCCGCCGCTGCGCCCGGCGGCGGCTCCGGACCTGCGCGGCCCCCAGCAGAACCAACACTGCGGGATGGAGGGTGGGGGGGTCGGGTGGAGGCGCGAGTGAAGCGGGATGCAGGTGAGGGGTTGGGTGGCGGGGATGGAGGTAAGGGGTTGGGGTGACGTGGGGGCCGTGCGGGTGCAAAAGTGGGGCTGGGGTTGCGGTGGGATGGGGCGGTGGGGGGCGGGCTCTGCGGTGCCACTCACTGAGGAGGAGGACGGCGCTGCCGACGATGATCACGAGAGCCTCCAGGGCGACCCCGACACCGGCTGTGGCGGCCGCCAGGACCCCGTCATCGCAGAGCCCGTCGCGGCCGCAGGGACACACGGAGACGTTGAGCAGCTGCTGCTGCTCCCGGGGGGGGGGTGCCGGAGTCCCGCAGTAGCAGCGGCAGCGAGTAGGGCCCGGCGGGCAGCTCTGCCAGCACGGCCAGCACCGCGTGCGTCACTGCGGGGGGATGGAGGGGCACGGGGTCAGCGGGATCAGCCCAGTACGGCGGCCCCCCGACCCCGTTCCCCCACTCCCTCACCGTTGAAGCGGGTGACGCTCCAGTTGCGGGCGAGCTGCGGGTGCTGGGGGCTGAGCTGGAAGTGGAAGGGCGCTCCGTGGGGGGGCCGGTCCCGGTCGTTGGCCCCCAGCAGAAGGGTCCCCCCCCCGGCCCGGCCGCCCGCACACCGCCCCCGACGGCGGCTGCAGCTGCGGAGCGTGGTCGTTCACCTCCACGATCTCAATGGACAGCGTGCCCGTGGCCGAGAGAGGCGGGTCGGCTGGGGGGGGGGGAGGGGCACGGAGAGAACCGTCAGGGGGAGCGCCCAAAGGTGCGGAGGGGGGGGGGGGGGGCGGCGGGGGGGAGGGCGAAGGGACGGTCACCGTCATCGCGGGCGAGCAGCAGCGCGATGTACCAACCGCCCTGCAGGAAGGCGGACGGGTCCCGCAGCTCCCGCTGGGTCCGCACGGTGCCGGAGCGCGGGTCGAGCTGCAGCCATCCCGCAGGGTCGTACAGCAGCGCGTAGCTGTCGGCGCCGGGGCGAGGAACGCCGGCGTTACATTGCGCGCCCCTTCCACGTGCGCACCCGAAGACGCCGCGCGTTTCCCCCCCCCCCCGCACCGCCCACCCCGCACGCTCACGTCAGGGTCTGCAGGCGGCGCGTGTCGGGGTCGCTGGCGGTGTAGGTGGTGACGGCGGTGCCCGGGGGGGTCCCTTCCAGCACGCTGACGCGCCGCGGGTTCTCGCGGAAGACGGGCGCCTCGTTGACGTCCCGCACCCGCACCCGCACCGTGGCCACCGCCCGCGGGCTGCTCGCGACCCCCGCCTCCAGCGGCCGCTGGTTCTGCACCGACACCGTCAGCTGGAAGCGGTCCCGCATCTCGTGGTCCAGCGGCTGCGCGGGGTGGGAGGGGGGGGGGTGCGGGATCAGCGGCTGCGCCGTGCCTGCCGCATCCCCAAAGCCCGCCGCCCTGCTGCACACCTTGGCCATGGACAGCACGCCGTCGTTGGTGTGGGGGTCGGTGCGGATGGCGAACGCCCCCTCGGGGTCGCCCTCCAGGATGGTGAACTTGGCCGCCCAGTTGGCAGATCCCGCCAGGTCCTTATCGTGCACCAGCACGCGGCCCACCTCCACACCCACCGCCTGCTCCTCCACCTCCATGGAGAACTGGGGGACAGGGAGAGGGGTCGGCACCAAGCGGGGGGCTGCGGCCCCACACCCAGCCCAGCTCTGCCCACCTCCTCCTTGGTGAACTCAGGAGCGTTGTCGTTGATGTCCTCCAGGTAGATGACGGCGGTGGCGGTGGTGGTCAGCCCATCCCCGGACATGTCAGCCGCCTGGAGGGTCAGGTTGTACACCCCCACAGCCTGCGAGGAAGGGGATGGCACTGAGCCCACAGTCCGTGGAGCCCCCCCACACCACATCTGGCCCCACACATGGCTGTGGAATCCCCCACACACACACCTCACGGTCCAGGCCGTCCTTTGCGGTGCAGATCTCCCCGCTGGAGGCGTTGATGCTGAACATTTCCCCATGGCCCTGCTCCAGGATGGAGAACCGCAGCGCTGCGTTGTCCGTCTCGGGGTCATCGGCATCAGTGGCCTCCACCGTCAGCACGCAGGTCCCTGCCGTCACCACGGGGCTGGGGGACCACTTATGGGGCCGGGTTGCGCCCCCCCAACCCATCGACCCCCCCCCAGCTCAGACCCACCTGGCGCAGCCCCCTCCACCACGCGCCCGGTGAAGACGTCATGGCGGAACAGCGGCCGGTTGTCGTTCTGGTCCACCACGATGATCTCCAGGTCCGTGGGGTCCTCCAGCGTTGTGCCCCCCAGGTCCAGTGCGAAGGCCTTCAGCTGTGGGCACGCAGAGCCGGGCTTGGGGATGCAGCTGAGGGCAGGGGGGGCACGGGGCTGCGCAGCATCCTTACCCGGAACCGGTCGTTCTGCTCGCGGTCCAGCGTGGCGTTGAGGAACACTTTGCCACTGAACTTGTCGATGGAGAAGATGCCCAGGGGCTCCTCATCCACCCCCGGCCCCTTGATGCTGTAGATCACCCCCCCGGGCTGCTGCTTGTCGGACTTTATCTGTGCGGGGAGGAGCGGCGATGGGGCTGGGGGCTGTCCTCCCCCATGCCATGGGGGTCTTTCCATCCCCTCTGGCCCTGCCTACCTGCACCAGGAGGTGGGGGATGCGTTTGTGGTTCTCGGAGATGCTGATGGGGGGGATCACCCAGGCCCTCTTCACCCGCCGGGACCCCTCGTGGTGCCGCCAGCCGGGGGGGCTGCCCAGGGCTGCGCTGGCATCCTGCAGGGGGGGAACGTTGGGGAAGAAGAAGAGTTACGTGTTTGCATGGGTCAGGAACACAGGGCTGGGGGGGTAGGGAGGCGTGGGGGCTACAGAGGGGTTAGGAAGAGGAGCGGGGGCTACAGGGGGCTGCAGGGTGGTCACAGTGAGGTGCAGAGCTGCGCTGTGGGGTCTGCAGAACTCAGCAGTGAGGCTGAGATGGGGCTGACCCACAGCCCCCTTTGTGGGAGCTCAGGACAGGTGGGGAGGGGGGTGGCAGTGCAGTGGGGGACAGCCACCGTGTGGCAGCCCCCCCAGGGCTGTTAGGGCCCAGACCAGAGCCCCAGTGGCCTCACAGTACTCAGGGCTGAAGCCATACTGAGGAGCTCCACACAGGCAGTGGGGTGTGGGGGGTCCGGCAGCACCGCTGGCGGGGGGGGGGGGGGGGGAGGGGGGGGGGGGGGGAGGGCAGTGAGGTGATTTCAAGCCCCCCCCAAGTCCCATCTCACTGTTCTCTGACATACAGAGTGAGAAACACCACACTGCTCCCAAACCCCATCCCCTCCACCCCCAGGAAAATGCATCGATGGGGGCCAGGGCTCCGTGCCCCCCAACCCCACCGCTCCCCCAGCACCACCTCGCTGCCCCCCACCCCCCGGCCCCATCCCTTACCCTGGCGCAGAGCGGGGCGAGCAGGCAGGCGAGCAGCAGCGGGGGCCCCATGGCGCAGCCCCGGCCCGGAGCGACAATAACGGCAGGGACGGCTGAGTGACAGCACATGTGCTGAAGGGGCCGGGCCCCCCCGGCCGGCCGGCAGCTGCCCCGGCTCCCCCCCCCCCGCTCCTCCCGCCCGCACCGCGGGGCCCGACGTGGCGGACGGCTGCGGGGGGAGCGGGGAGGTCGGGGCCGGCCTTTGGGAGGGGGTCCCGAGATGCGGGGGGCGATGGGAGGGGTGTGGGGTACGGGATCCCCCCCTCGCTCAGGAGGGGAATGCGGCAGCTGTCGCCGGGTGCGCCCCGGGGATGCCGCGACGGGGCGGGCGGGCAGAGCGCCGCTGCTCCCCTCGCTCTGCACCGGGCCCGGCCTCCCCCCGCCTCCGCCTCCCGGAACGGCCCCGCCCGCCCCGCGGCCGCGTTGTCGGGACAGGTGCGGGGCCATCTGTGCTGACGGCGGGCGCTGGGCGGGGGGCCAGGGCGGGTGGGAGGGGGGCGGTGCGGCCTTCCCGGCCCTGACAGCATCGGTCCCATCCCCATCATCATCCCATCCCATCCCATCCCATCCCATTTCCAAAAGCCCTATTGACATTATCAGCCCCATCTCGCCCCTGTCAATTCCATCACTATCAGCCCCATCCCCATCAACTCCGTCCCCTCTCAGCCCCATCCCATGAGCCTCGTCCCCATCAGTCCTGCTTCCATCGTTCCCACCTCAACCCCAACAGCCCAATCCCTGCTATCACCCACATCCCATCCTCATCATCCCCATCATCCTCATTCCTAACCCTATTGAACCTCCGTCCCCACAGACATCCCAATCCTATTCTCATTCTCATCAACTCATCCCATCTCCAACAGCATTGTCCTTGCCTTCATCCCATCCCATCCCATCCCATCCCATCCCATCCCATCCCATCCCATCCCATCCCATCCCATCCCATCCCCACAGCTCGGCGAGGTGGTGGCACCAGGTGGCAGCATCGCTCCGGCCACCGCTGTCCCCGCACCCGGGGGGAGGCACAGCGGGAGCGGCAAGAGCGGCCCGAGAGGGGACGGGCTGCAGCCGATGCCCCCTCCCCAGGGCTGGGCAGGGGCCGTGTCCCCTGTCCTTTGTCCCTGGCAGGTGGAGGTGCGGCGTTTTGGTGACATGGAGTGGCAGTTCCACGTCCCTGTCTGGAATTCTTCCTTTTGGGAGTGCCCTAACCACACTCAAACCCCCCTTCCTCTGTCCCCCCTCTTCCCACAGCACAGGGCATCTACTGCAAAGCTCTGTGGGATGGAGATTAGGAAATGGGGCACGGAGGCAGGGGACAGGAGACAGTGCAAAGAACATAGGACATAGGACAGAGGAGGTGAGACACGGCACATGGAAGGACATCAGACATAGGACATGGGTTGGGGACATGCAAGAGGGGACGTGGGACAAAGGCTGCCCTGCTCCCATCCACTGAAGCCTGGAGGTAGCAGGGCTGGGGGTGGCCGAGGGGACACGGTGGCACTCACTGGCCTGTCCCCATCCGTCCGTCTGCTCTCACCCACCCACCCTCCTGCTGCCACCCCACACAGCCCTGCAGCCCCCCGTGAAGGAGATGGATGGCTTCACAGCCCGTGGCCACCACACGTAATGGAACGGTTGTGCACACATGATGGGAGCGTCCACGTGGACGTGGCTGGCAAGTGAAGTGCTGAGAGACACAGGGGGGAGTGGGGGGGGGGTGCACGCAACCCCACCCCCCAGTGTGGGGGGAGCAGAGCACCTGGCTTTGGGACACACATCCCCACACTGCTGCTCAGCTCCACGCACCAAACTCTGCCTTGCTCAGTGGGCACGGAGGTGGCGTGACCTCACATCGCCAACCCCATCCGTAGGGGACACGAGGACACCCCCGGGCCGTGTGAGCCCCTCACTGCAGGGTGACAACCAGGTGTTCTGCACTATTTGCTACCTGTGATCATCCATCAGAGCCATCGATCGCGCTCCCGTGGAGTTTTATTAATGATCTTGTCACGGCGCCGGCGCTGGGTGCCGGGCTTGTCGGGAATGATGGATCGTGAAGAGCCCTCGCTGCGATTTATTCTCCGGTGACCTTGTCTCTCCCCATTGTTGCTTGCTTAAGAGTTATGAATGTGAGACATGATAATTTGATATTGATCTATTTGGTGAGTTACAAAATTTACTGCGTCGCTGATGGCGTAACACAAAGGATCGGAGCGGGGCCGAGCAGGAGCGGGGCTGGCAGCCCTCCTGTGCTGGGGTGAGCTGGGCACAGTGCTCCGTGCCACCATTACCTTCCCTTGCGGTTGCTGTGTGTTCACCCAGCTCGTTTTTGGGGGCTTTGTTCCACGCTGAGGAGCGGGGAGCCCTCGGGGCAGAGGATGGGGCTCCCAGGCTGCGCACTACGCCGGGTAGAAGCGCTGCAGGAGCTCCTTCTTGTTGACTTTCCCCATCTGGTTGCGTGGGATCTCCTCCACCACTATCAGCTCAGTGGGGATGGCGTAGGGGGCCATGGTGTCCCTGCAATGTGAGCACATGATGTTAGGGCCCAGCTGAAGCCCCTCACCACTGAGATGCCCACCTCTGGGGGCTGCTTCTGTGTGCGCCCCCACTGCGTGTCCCCAAGGATGCTGACAGCTGTCCTGCTGTGCACGGCAGCGGTGTGGCACGATGTCCCCGTGCCCTTTGCAGGACACAGTAGGGAAGCTCTGCCTTCTGTGCTGTGTGTCACCAGCTGGTGTCGTGCCCAGCCACTCAGTAGGGTGCTGGCACTGATGGTGACACGAGGTGCCAAGTGTGCCTGTCGGCGTGGCCCCGCTGCCATATGTGTCATGAGAGCCACAGAATGAATCATGCTGAAGAGGGACATGTGTCTCCTGCCAGGGAGCGAGAGAAGGGCCGAGCAGATGGAAGTGACGTGAGAAATAATGTGGAGAGACAGGGCGAGGGAGAGCAGTGCCCACAGCCATCCCCTCCCCAGCACCAATGGGACACCAGGACACCAGGTGGCACACGGGGGACCTGGCAAAGCCCCAGCGGCACAGCGAGGGTTTGGGCTCTTTGTTTGGCCCCCGCTGTGACTGCCCCAACCCTGGTGGCTGCAGCAACGCCGGCAGCTCATCAGTGCTGCTGCCTGGAAGCAGTGAGTGCGGGGTGCTGCAGCCCTCACCTGGCCCACTCCTTCAGCTCCTTCACCGACAGCATCTCCCCCCTGCGCAGCTGCACCACGGCGCTGACCCGCTGCCCCCACACCATGTCTGGGGGTCCGATGACGGCCACGTCTGCAGACAGAGCAAAGGATGCGGGCTCAGGGGCTGGGGGCTCATTCCAAAGGCTGATGGAGCTGCTCTGAGCCCGGGGCCGGGCTCCGGGCTGCAGGCACCGGCCCCAGCGCCGCCCCGTGGCCCCACACCTGCCTACCTGTGATGTGCGGGTGTGCGAGGAGCTGCCGCTCCACCTCCAGAGCGCTGATTTTGAAGCCCCCGTTCTTGATGATGTCCACCGAGGTGCGGCCCTTGATCCAGTAAACACCGTCGTGGTAGGCTGCCGTGTCCCCTGGAACACAAAGCGGGATCCCTGAGAGCCCCCCACGCCATCCCACACAGCTTCCCCGGGGACCCCACGGATGGGTACCAGCCTTCTGGCGGGTGCCGGGGATGCCGGCAGTGAGCAATCAGATGGGGGGGGGGCAACGTCAGGAAGATGAGTGCCCCACTGGAGGCTCCATCCCCCCCTGGGGTGGGCGTTGGGGGGGCGGGTGTGTGCTGGCAATTCCTGCTGGCACGGGGGAGGGGGCTGCGGGAAGATTGAGGAGGGGTCACGGCAGCGCAGCCCGGCTAAATGCTTAACAAGCTGTTGCGCTTTGATAGCTACTTAAGATGATTACTCACATCCTGCTAATAGCGCCTCCGCCAAGCGGTGGGTGAGGAGGAGGGGGCTGTGCCTTCAGATGGCAGCACGGGCCGGGGGGGGGGCTCTCAGTGCTGCCCCCCGTCCTCACCCTCATGGCACATCTCTGCCTTTGTGTCTCCCTGCTGCCCAAGGCAGCTCCCAGCATCCCTGTGCCCTCTCCCTGGAGACGGCAGAGGTGACAGGTGAGGTTTGGAGCACTGTGAGATGACACCAGCTCCCGAGCCGTGCTCTGCTGCCCATGCATTCCCAGCACAGGAGCAGGAGGTGCACACGGATGTCACCCTGTTCCTGCACCAGCAGCTCTGGCTGTGGCACAGCTGCTCCCTGCCACCTCTCTGTGCGGCACCGTGAGCTCCTCGGGGCACAGCCATCGATTACAGACAACGGGGATGGAGAAACGGGTTGGTGAATCTGCATCCTGTGACCCCACACCTCGCTCCTCCCGTGGAACAAAGCCAGCAGGCAGCAGCAGCCTCAGGCACACGGCACAGCGCCGGGGCGCAGCTGATGCTGCGAGGCCGTGGGATTATTGTTTCCCTGGCAGAAGCCATCAGCACTGCCTTTGGATTTGTTTCGAGATGCTCAGCGGGCATCTGGTCGGCAAGGTGCTGGCGCTGTGCTTTGCTGTGTGCTGAGGAAGCTGAGCTGGGGGCAGGGGGCTTGGCGAGGCACGGGGGCACAGTGCTGAGCCCCAGGATGGGGCCGGGCATCTCCAAGTGCTGCCCACATGGAGAAGCTCCATGGAACACCTCCACCTCGCAGTGCTCAGCCCAGCGGGCACTGAAGGAAGGCGAGCAACCATACAAGCTTTGTCTTTGGTTTTTGGGGTGAAAGTGCTTCTGTTTATAAGGGAAAAGCTGATTACAGAGAGTTCCTTGGATGTGACTGCTACAGTCACAAGCACACCTTGGAAACCCTACTGCAATGGAAACACTATTTCCAAATGCAAGGCCCAGAGATTTCTGCAATGTTTCAAGTTGCAAAGCGCTTGTTGCAAAGATGGAAGAGCCCTCGTGGCCTTTGGTTTGCAAAGCAGAGAGGTCTCCCAGCAGCAGTCCTAGGCTGAACAGAAGGCTGCATGGAGCAGCGCTGCAGAACAAATGCTGCCCAGTTCTTGTGCTAACAGCCCTGCACGATGGTCAGCGCATTGCTGGCAAACACTGCAGTGCTACAACATCAAAGGTGCCATCAGCAAACATTTGGGCAAACTGCTGACCGAGAGAATGCTTTGGCTGGAGAAATGAAATGCTGGAGGAGCTCTGAGACAGAAGAAATGCACAAAAGGAAGCCCTTCAGGTGAGCCCAGAGGAGCAGGGATTGGGTTGGGATGCAGAGTCAGGGCTGAGCTGGGAAAACCCAGGCACTGAAGTCAGATTTACAGAGCACAGCCAATGGAGAACCCGTTCCACAGCTCCATGATCTTTGAGGACCTCGGAGGGTCCGTCCTGTGACTCTGTGATCTGGAAGGTCTTTCCAACCCAACCATCCCACAGCTCCACGACCTTCAAGGCCCCTTCCTCCCCCGCCATTCCACGGCTTTATGATTCTATGGCAATGCCACCCCTGCAGCCCATCCATCCCTCCCGGCGCAGCCCCAGGTTGCAATGCTCAGGGATCTCTTCCCACTGCTTGAAAGCAGCCGTGGGAGGAGATGGGGGCGGACAGGCAATCAGCAGGTGAGCGCTGAAGGACTCCTGTGGGAATTAACCCAGCCCCCCCAGCAAAGTGCCCACCCCGAGGGACGGGGCTGCGTGATACGCGCGCATTGCGGACACGCACACCTTTCCCTCCCCCTGCACAATGCAAAGCGCATCGATAGATCCCCCATCTGCTCGCATACATCACACACTTCACTCCGGTTTATTAGCTGGAATAAATCATAAATATTTCATTATACATCAACGACGCTCGGCTGCGGGAAGGCGCAATCCATCACCTCGACACTCCTCGCGACCTGCCGCCACGCAATAAGCTTTCCAGTCTATTAAACAAGATTGATACAGTGTGCCGGGACAGACTGGGGGAATTTATTTATGGAGCAATGGGAGAGGGAGGCATGGAGCACACGGCGATGCGTGGACACGCCGGAGCTGCTCCCGTTACCTCCTTGGAGATGGCAAACCCCCCAGCTCTGGGGAGCAGCTCTGTGTGCATAAAGCTCTGACCCTGTGCTGCTCGCTGCAGTGGAGGTCACTGCGTGCTGTGCTGGGGTCCGTTGGAGGCTCTGAACACGCACCTACCTAACGAAACACTGTGACTAAATAGCAGGAGCAACTACAGGTTGATTTATGGCATCGGGATGAATAATGCGTGTCACTGCTGACAGACATCTTGGCTACGAACAGGCTGCTCCAGAGGTTAGAGAACAAATTGTAGCTAATTAGCAGCAATTAGCACCTCTGAAATGTGGGATTTGGGCTCTGTGTGGAACAGGGCCTCATGCAGGTTAACTGCCCTGGGTGCAGGGGATTCTCTGCTCACCTCTCCTGTGCATTCAGTGTGCACAAAGGAGCCCCTCAGCATCCTCCCCTCCAAACGTGCAGGTGGAATGTCCCAAATGTGCGAAACTCCCAAACGATCAACAGCCACAGCTACACCAGTGCCAGGAGGAGAACAGAGATGGAGGAGCCCAGAATCCAAGCCGTGTGCCAAGAGTCAAGCTGGCTGCAGCATCTCCTCATGCAGGGGTGCTGGAGCGAGCTGCTGCTGGGACAGAACTGCTGACATGCAGCAGGGTGATGCAGGGCAGGACGGAGCTGAGGTCTGGCTGCCTTGCCCCGCTCCTCCCCTGCTCCAGCACTGAGCTCAGGGCTCCCTCAGCTGCCAGCACACCAAGGGCAGTGGCTGGTTTGTGCTTCGAGCATTAATAACGCATCAAAGCTGCCGGAGGGGGAAAGAAAGCAGGGGAGGGGGAAGCTGGGACTTCTTTACGAAATGCATGCATATTATTAATGAGGAAATCATCTCCCTCCCCAGCATCTCCCAGGGCTCCGGTTTGCTTGGGTGAAGTGCAAAAGCCCCTCCAAAGGAAGCGGGTTCTGCAGCCCAACCTGCGGCCCAGACCCCCTCCACAGGCAGAGCTTCACCCCCCGGGGCTCAGTGCTCTGCTCCCTGAGGTCAGGGTGAGGACTCCCCTATTTCCCAGATGAGGGTTTTGCCTTCACCCAGCCCAGCACTGGGGGGATTTGCTGCTGCCTGAGCTGCCAACAGGATCAGGTATGGGGATGGTGGGAGTCTGCAGCAAAGACAGACATCCTAAAGTGCCCCCATCTGTGGGGCAGGGTGCTCACAACACTGGGGGATGATGGGTGGCTGTCACCCTTTGCAGACCATTGAGGCAGAGCTGGGCTGTGAGGCTGCTGCAGGTCGGTACCGGCACAAAACCTGGAGGAGATTTAATGGCTCACAAGAAAGGAAATAAATCCACTAGAGCAGAATCGCTGTTTGTTTGCGTACCTCGCCACGCTCACCAGCACGAGCAGCAGCAGCAGGTGGATGTGCAAGCACCATTTATTTACATAATAAAATTGCCAACGAGATTTGCAGCTCAGGGGCATCCTCACCTCCCTGTGCACGTGCCTGGCTCCCACCAGCACTGATGGCACACGGGCAGAGGATGGACCCCTGCCCACCCTGCCTGCCCACCCCAAGAGCTGTGAGCTCAGCAGCCGATTCCCCACTTCCAAACTCCTTCATGCAACACTGGGAAAAGGAAAAACAAGGAAAAAAAAAAAGAAAACCCTGCTCAGCCTGGAATGAATTCGTGTCACGCTCTGTGCAGGGATTGTCTGTTTGCATTCTGCGTGCGGCGGAGCTGCGTGGTGAGAAAGGGCAGAGCCCTGCAGAGATGAAAGGCTGCACAACCTCCCCTGGCATTTCCACCTGGAACAAAACTGCACCCAAGGGCATCTCCCAAAGTGCCGTGCTAGCAAGGCACCGCTCACTGAGCACAGATGGAGCTGCTACCTGCAAGGAGAGAGCTGCAGATAACAGAAACCTGACTGCTGGGTGGTGATCCTGAGCCCTGCTCCATGTGCTGCTCCCAGGGCACACCAGGGACCTGCTGCTGGCCTCGTCTTGCTGATACATCAGTGATCCCTCCCCTGCCCAGCTGCAGTCTTACAGCTTCTGGAGCTCGTTGCAGCAGAGCAAGATGCCAGGATGATGCTTGCTGACCTCACACTGTACCCAGGTCTCTCCTCAGAGCTTGCTGGCTCTCTCAGCTCCATTACTGCCCTGCAGCCCACTCAATGCAAACCCCCTGCTGCGTCCTGCACCCCAACCCAGCCACAGGTGCCATGCCCTGTGCCACCACAGTGAGACTTCGCTGTTATTTGGACCCAATGATGGGTTTGTCCACACTGCCCAGCTGTGTTGGCTGGGCACGACACTGCTCCATTTTCTCAAGGAATCTCAGAATCACCGAATCATTCAGGTTGGAAAAGACTCCTACAGTTCCCAAGCCCAACCCCAACACATCCCACAGTGCCCATAACCACATCCCTCAGTGCTGCACCTCTGCAGCTGTGGGACACCCCCAGGGTTGGTGACCCCACCATTCACAGCACAGTGCTGTTGGGAGAATCCACATTTCCTACTATCCATCCCACACCACGGCTTCGCACCCTGCTCTAAAGGCACTCCATTTCAACCAGAGAAAGCAGCAGATAAACCAGCCCAACCTTTCAACGCTCCCTTAAGCCAGCCAGGCAGGGCCTTGTAGGCTCATCATTAGCAGGAGCTCTTGGGTGACTGATAGGAGCAGGCTGGGTGGAGGGACCCCCCCACACACAGCCAGAGTTACTGCAGATGGGTTTGCCCAGAGGACAAGCCTGAAAAGAAAACGGGTAAGTAAAAATGAGAAACGCTTCTTTTTTTTTTTTCTTTCCACATTAGCATTTAAATATTTATAGAAATCCCTGCAGACAACGAGATGAAAAAGAAAACTCGAAGAGTAATAAATAAGTGAACGCTGCAAGGTGCGGCAGCCCAGCAGAACACGGCTGCTGCTCAGCTGGGGAGCACTGCAGAGCGAGGTAACCATGCGTGCACGGCTGAAAATGGTGATTGTGCTCATAAAAACATCAGGCACAACCCCTCTGCTTTGGTTTCTGCCCCTCTGCACAACAGCTGAGGGATCAATTACTCCTGAGCTAAGGAATGCAACGCCTCTTCTCTGGGCGGCAACCCGTCCTGGCCCCTTGTGAGATGGATTATTAAATAAAGCAGAGATAACGAAGAAAGGATGTTGACTGGAGAGGCAGCAATGGGATATGCAGCAGGATATCTGCTTGAGTTGTTGGCTTAAAGATACCAAAGCCTACACTTCTGCTTACGGTGTAACACCACTGGTCGTAAGCCAGCCTTGAGCAGCGGCAGGATTCTTGGTGCAAGCAACCAGGTCTGGTGCCAGGAGGAGCACTGCTCATTTCTTCATGCATTCCATGCTCTCTCCTGCTATCACCGGTTGCCCTCTTAGCCCACAGGTGAGCCTGCAGCTCTCTTGTTTCATCAGGCTCACAGAGCTCTGCAATACAACCCGGACAGAGCTGGGATGGGGCTCTGCGCATCCATCCCCACGATGGGAAGATGGGCAGTCACCCCCAGTGGTCACAATGGAGCGAGCCCTTCTCCTCCAGGTGCTGCAACAGCAAAGCACAGAGCACACCTGGGAGGGAAAGGCTGAAAGCAGAACCTGGGTTTGGGAGGTGTGGGCACCTGCTGTTCCCACTGCCCTGCACTTGACTGCTCCGACCCTCTGATGTTGGACCCTGGGCACTGGAGGTTCTCGAACACTCAATGGTTGGCACCCACAATGCTTGCTGCAACCTCGTGGAAGAGTAAACTGTGCCAAAAGCTGCTCTCATTTCCAGCTACAAAAACCCAAAGTCACTCCCTGGACCGCTGGAAACACCGCTTTCACGAGCAGACATGGAAACACAGGGGCTTCATCTCACTGTGCTCCAATGGCCATCGGGCTTCCAACCATTGGGCAAACCTGACTGTTGTCTCCTTATTGCTCCCAGAGAAAGAATGAACTTCTTTGTGCATAGAAACACCTCCTCAGTGAGGGCTGGCGGAGGTCTGGGCCCATGTTGCTGCTGTCCTGCACAGGGCTGCCCTGTGGGTGCCACTGCTCACGCCGGTCTGATTCTACCTGCAACACATCCTAATTAAGGAATCATTATTAAAAAACCAGAATTTGCATTCACTGAATGTGTGACTAGGAGAGACACTGCAAACAAACAGAAAACCTGCAGATTAGGATGCTAATGAGATGCATTTCTATTTATAATCTGCCTTGATCAAGCCAAAGTGTTTTCTGTTTCAGGTGCCAGTGCTACTCCCACAAATATAAGTAATTCCCTTGGCAGGGAAACACCTGCCTGCCTCCAGAGATGGGCATGGGCTGGGTAAGGTGCTGTGCTGGAGCCATGGGAGGAGAGAGGGAAGGGAACAGAATGAGGAGAGAAAGAGAAAGATGAAGAGAAGGAGAAGAAGAGGAGAGGAAGAGGAGAAGAACAGAAAGAGGAGAAGAGGAAGGGAAGAAAAAGAATAGAAGAGGAAGGGAAGAGAGTCCAGGAAGGGAAGAGGAAGAGAAGAAAGAGAACTTGACGATGTGAAAAACAGCGACGGCATTGTTTTCTTAAGGGCAGCTTGAAGAAAGCAAGTTAAAAGATGAGTCATCATTTTGAAACGTTCATCAAACAAGTTAAATAACTCTTACTTTCTTAACGACTTATTAATCAAACTGCATTGATTCCTGAATCAGATTCCACCACCACCAAGCTCTCTGTCTTCTCCATCCCGATGCACGCATTAACAGAGTTTTATTCTGACAGATACAATATAGCAATCAATAAAATCTTATTATATGGAGCTGAGATACGTGGATTTGTTGCAGGATTTATGCATTACTTCCAGGCCCGGTGCTATTTCATGTCTCAGCCTTAACCTGTAATTGAAAATAAATCTCTCTGAATGCACCAGATTCTGATTTTCTGGAAGTATGGCAAACATGAATGGAAGCACCTTCCTGGGGGGCTCAGTGCTTTCCTTAGGGGATCAGCACCTTCCTGGGGAACTCAATGCTTTCCTTAGGGGCTCAGTGCTTTCCTTGGGGGCTCAGCACCTTCCTGAGGGGTTCAGCACCTTCCTGAGGAACTCAATGCTTTCCTTGGGGGCTCAGCACCTTCCTGGGGGTCTCAATGCTTTCCTGAGGGGCTCAGCACCTTCCTGAGGAACTCAATGCTTTCCTTGGGGGCTCAGTGCTTTTCCTGGGGGTTCAGCACCTTCCTGGGGGTCTCAATGCTTTCCTTCCTTGGGGGTTCAGCACCTTCCTGGGGGCTCAGTGCTTTCCTTGGGGCTCAGTGCTTTTCCTGGGGGCTCAGCACCTCCCTGGGGATCTCAATGCTTTCCTTGGGGGCTCAGCACCTTCCTGGGGGGCTCAGCACCTTCCTGAGGAACTCAATGCTTTCCTTAGGGGCTCAGTGCTTTCCCTGGGGGCTCAGCACCTTCCTTGGGGGCTCAGCACTTCTTGCTGCCTGCAGCAGATGGGGGCACCCCGCAGTCTCCCTGGGAATGGCCGGAGGGGATTCCGATCTAAGCAGCTCTGTCAACAGCATGAATACAATACAATAAAAATAATCAAATTCACTCAAATGGAAACGAGAGCTGCAGAGAGAGAGGCAGACAACGGTGCGAACCTGAGAAAATCAAGAAGCAGGGAGTCGCAGTAAATCCCCTCTGCAGCACCCAGAGTTTGGCTGCATCCCATTGCAGCCAAGATCCTGAATGCACCAAAAGGTCACAGCAGCACCGTGCTGGCTTCCTTCCTGCAGTGCACATGTGTTCCTTCTCCCCACAGCGGGCACATTGGCAGGGGGATGTTTGTGCAGCCTTCCTGCATGCATGGCATTGCCCTCTGGTGCTCACAGGCGTGCAGGTGTTGCACAGAGCTCCTTATTCCTCCCTGGGAGCTGCTGGAGCCCTCAGCTCACAGCACTGATGTTCCTTCCTGCCGCGGAGGCAGCGGCCACCCCAGCACTCAATGAGATGCTGTTCTCCTCAGTGAGACAGTTTCATGGGAGAAAAATGGGTTTTAATAAAGCAGCTGTCCATCAGAAGGAAAATGACTGCTGCCATGGAAGTGTTGGTCTTTAATACCTTCTGAAAAATACACATGCTAGCATGATTTACAGGGACTGCAAGCAGAAAGAGAACTGGCCTGAGGAAAGTACTGGGAAATAAACGACCTGCAGCAAGAGAAGGCTCAGAAATGAAAGATTCCTTTGTGAGCCTCACATTGCAGAATGCAGCCTGGAAAGCAGCCGGGGCTTCGGGGTTCTGGGCTACCCCAAATCACAAAGCCAGAGGAGGAAACGAGACCCGCCCTCGTCTCCGTGCACGCAAACTGAGCGCAGCCCCACAGCGCCCACATCCCCTCCGAGAGCAGGGCAGCAGGGCACCAGACGCTGCAGAGCACCGGAGGAACGCACGCAGCGCCCCATCGCGGTGCCGCGCCGTGCGGCGCGGGGCTCAGCGCAAGGTGCAGCACGAGCAGTGCCTGCTCTTCCCTTGCAGTAATTACTCTTCATTTGCTGACCCGCTGCTTTTTCAGATTGCCATTAGCGATCAGCAGAGTGCTAAATTACGGCTGCTGCGTGCTCCCCACTGCCTCCTGCTTCGCTCTCTCCAAATCTCCAAGTCCCAGTGGAGCTCATGGGACTTGGCACTGCCCACCAGCACCGTGCCAAACTGCTTTGTCAGCTGGTGGTGACCCAACCCGGGGTGTCTCTATGGCATCACCTCGCTCTCCAGCAGCCTCACCTTTCCAGCACCGCCAGGAGATGGGAAGAAATGAAAGGCAAAGAGCAGGGCGACGGGGTGAGGAGAGGATGAGGAGCTGCCGTCCTCCCGGGGCTGCTGTGAGGCTACGGAGCGCTGCTGGCACGCTCTGATGTTCCCAGCCCCAGGCTTTCCTCTCAGCTCAGCCAGCGAAAGGGTTAAGTTTAATTTATACTGATTTCTATTTAATATCATTCTCTCCCCGTAGGAGCCGGCAGCTGTGAGCTGATTGTACTCTCTCATTATGCAGTCTGTATCACTAATGGCCTGTGACAAAGGCATGCCATCTTCCAGGCCTTACCCCCGAGAGCCAATTAAACACACATACTCCCTTCCTGTTTGCGGCGCATTACAATGAAATTAAACTGAATTTCAAAATCATTTTCTCCTAAAGACATCTCTTTGCAATAATTAATGCATGCTATTCCTTTCCATCTGAAATATTCATCAGGAGTGTTGACTAAAAAAAATTTCTGAAGCTGATTGCCCCACACCCAGTGCTGTGCCCACGATGGGATGCCCAGCAGTGGCAAGAAACCACTGCTTCCTCACAAATGGATGATAGCATGGCAAAGAGGGCATCCCAAATCCAGCCCCGCGCTCCTGGGTTGGTGTACTGAACAAAAAGGGAAATGGGAATGTTGGAACTGCTCATGTGTGAAGGTTGGGTGGGAATCAGCCATCCCACCCCCCTTTGAGCTTGTCATCCCATGTTACGAGCTCTCTGCCAGGCCCTGCTGCCCCAGCATAGCTTTGGGTAGGGGCAAAGCACTGTTGGCAGAGCATAACCAGATGTTTTCAAGACATTAGATAAAACCTACCAAGGATCCACCTGCAGTACGTGTGATTACTATTGGAGTATTACCTTCTGGTGAAATCTGATTTGAAAGAATCAAACACCAGAGCTGTTCCCATCCCTGCAAACATCAAAACCGTTTCTCACTCACGGTCAAATAAGAAAGGCAGATCCCGAGGAAAAGAAACACTCCCTCTGAATTTCATAAACACAGCACATAGCAATAAAGCCAGCCACAGATTCAAAACAAAAGGCCTCTTTATTGGGAGCTCTCTTTATTCAGAGCTCTCTTTATTCGGAAGCCGCAGACTTTTCACTTACAACAAATTCAGAATGCAACGTTCTGGCAATTCCAAAACCTCCTTCCTGACCTGCTCCCACCTCAAGGTCTCTCCCAGGGATTCCTCCCCAGAGAGCTCAGCTTCCCAGGCATTAGGAATGAAGAAGGGAAATCCCATGGAAACCTCCAATGCAGTGGCAGTTGCTGAGCCCCCCCCAGTCACATCCCCAGCCCATACAGGTCCAGCTTTGACACCAGCGGTGGATGAGAGCAGAGCTGCCTCAGGGCTGGGCATGAACTCCTGTGGTCACTGATGTGACACCTGCTTACCCTCAGCTCGATCACTGACTGCTTCCAGGCGCTGAGGTGGCTGAGTCCCACAAAGCACAGCCCTGCATATTGCATTTACAGCCAGCAACCCAAAGACGCTTCGCTCCTTGGCTCCAATGCAGGGCACCCGGTGAGGCCATATCCCATTCTCCCCCCCCCTCCGGGGGCACAAGCACAGCTCCTGCCCCCCTCCTCAGGATGCAGTACAGTACCTGTCCTGAACCATCCATCGGGTGTGAAAGCCTCTCTGGTTTCTTTGGGCCTGTTCCAGTACTCACGGAACACCGAGGAGCCACGGACCAGCAGCTCCCCTTCCTGCCCTTCCAGACCCGGAGTCACCTGGAACAGAGAAAGAGTGACTGCCTGCATGAAATGGCCGTGGGGTAGAACGCTGCCCGTCAGTTCACAGCAGCCCCTGTCCCACCCCAGAACACCCCTCCCTCCCTGCAGGTCTCCCCCATCCCCACCTGCTGCCCTGGAGCAGGACGGCTCACTGCATCCCACTGGGATTCTGCCTGCAGACTGCTGAGGATGGGAGCAGGAGGCAGAGGGACGAGGCACACTCCTGTGACTGTGCCATACTGCAGCCTGCTGTGTTGACAGAGAGGAAGCCTCACTTTCCCAAACTGTCAATCTAACACTGTTTTTTTTTCCCAAGGAGGTGGCAGGAAACACCATCTGATTTGTTCTCAAGGACACACAGTTCCTTTGGGGCTCACTGCGAGGCAACGGTTTCAGCGCCAGCCTGGTGCCCTGCAGACCTGCACTGGCAGGTTTTCTATAGCAACAAAATGAAGATCCTGCTGCGATGGAAACAAGAGAGGTTACAGACCTGCCTGACACGGCACGGTGTCTCTCACCTCCTGCACGTTCATTGCTCTGCAGTTACAAGGATGCAAGCGGGCTGTGAGAGGAGGCACGGCTGCAGCACTGCTCCTGGCACTGCGTTAACCTTTGCAGGGAGAATGTGCAAAAACACTGCTGAGAGAGAAGGTCACTGCGAGCTGCTTGAGCACACTGCTCTGACTGTGCAGGGAGCACGCACTCAGCAGGAGCGCTGAGCCACTCTGTGCTCAAGTTGCAGCAGCACAGACACAGCTGGGATGCTGAAAAGCAGCAATGCAAGAAATGCAGCCACCAGGGAACGCAGCAATAGCAATGTTGGAACAGCCAGCAGGATCACAGAGCAGGACGGACTTCGCTTTTGATGCAACCAAAGCTTCTCTAACAGAAAATGTTTAGAAAGATGCATCCAGGGCACAGTTTCTGTTTCAATGCATTTCTTCCTGATGTCCTGTCTTGCAGGATGTGCTGATCTGCACAAACAGCCCAAGCACTTCTACAGAATTGCCATTTCCTTCAATACCTCTGTGTGTCAGGAGCTGGGCTGAGCCCCCAGAACACTCGTTGTGCCCTACCCCCACTGCTGGGATACAAAGCCCATCACTGCCAACGAGGGAAGTTCAGTTGCACAGTGACATGGTAAGGATGGTGCTGGACCACAAGTTCAGCTGCACATCACCCTGTGGGCAGCACAGACCTCAAACCCACCAGCAATACTTCCCCCGAGGGCAATCCCATCCCAGCCCCTTCCAGCAGCCCCCTGTGCCTCAGCTGGAGACAGCAGTTATGTGAATTCCCCTCACATCACAGCATTTTAATGACTTGTGCGAGCTCCAAAGCCAATCCCCAGAGCTATCAGGCTGCCTCTGACTCCACCGACAGGGCTTGGAGGGGAAGGCAGAGGTGAGTGCCCCAAGGACCCGCTGCAGCTGTCCTGCATTCCTCCACACCACCCCATCTGATGCCTCCTGCTTGTTGATGTGAGCACGACATAAATGGGCTGTGCTGAGAGCCCGGTGCCCGCTGTGCCCCCAGGAAGGGTACAGAAATAGGGCAGCCCTGGGCACTGATCCTGCCCTGCCTGCTGCTCCTCCTGCAAACCAAATCTTGAACGGGCTCCAAGCTTCCCGTCACATCAACTCGCATTTTGGCAGAGGCTCAACCCACATCTTATCTAGAGCAGCGCTCCTTGGCAGCAGGCACCTCCCTGTTGTGTCACTTAATGATGTTATGGCTGGCTTGCAAACAGTAAAACAGAAAGGCCGTGACGTTATCTTAATAGGATTCTGCTTGCTGAACTCCAAATGTCACCAGTGCTGCTCCCTGATGCAGCACAGAGGATGCAAAGCACCCCACTGAAAGCAGCTTGAGAACGGCATGCATTGAAACTCAGGGTTTGAGGCTTCTCTCCACTGCACCCAACCCCTGCTAGAGCCATATGCAAGTAATGCAGATGCTGCAGCAGCAGCAGCACACCTAGCTGTGTTTTTGCCTTTCCCTATCAGATTGAACAGGCTGCCCAGGGAGGTGGTGGAGTCTCCTGCTCTGGAGATGTTCAAGACCTGCCTGGATGCCGACCTGTGCGACCTGCTGTAGGGAACTGCTTTGGCAGGGGGGTTGGACTCCATGATCTCTGGAGGTCCCTTCCAACCCCTACAATTCTGTGATCTCAGAGGTGCAACGTGTAGACACGCTGCAAGCAGCTGCTGAGAGCACACAGCCACTGATAGCACAGCCAATTCTCCACGTGCCGTATCTGAATGCACCTTTCAACAGCTTTCATGCATTGGAGCAAATTGAACAGCAGCTCTGGTGCCCTGCAAGGCCGCTGCCCGGCAGCGCTCTGCTGCACGATGCACTCAGCAAGTTGAGGGACACCAGATGAGATTCCATTTTCCACGCATGAAAAGAAGAGGGTTGTAATAAAGCCTCGGAAGGAATCACTGTGGGTGATGGCACAGTGAGCATTTTGTCTGCTTCCAGGTTACCTCTCTCCATGCAGGCGGTTTGTAAATCGCTGGGAATCCCCGCCTGGCACGCAGCCCTGCGATTTGTTCAAAGTGGCCATTTGTTTTCTTGTGGTCTCTGAGATGTGCCATCCCCTTGTCCTTGGGGAGCGGCAGGAGAGGAGTTTCTAATGGACTTTAATGGAATTAGCAGCTTTGATGGGGGCAAGCTTACAGCGGCGTGCCGTTCGCTGGGATGCGGGGAGACACTGCAAACGCCTGAGCAGGAATATTCAGAAGACAAAGAGTGGAAGCTGAAAGGCAAGGTTTGAGAGGAGAGGGAATGACATTTTGTTAGACCAGCAGAGCTGGGAGGGAGGCAGAGGAGCTGTTAGGAAAAGCAGCAGTTCACTCTGGGAGAGGCAGCGCAACGCCACAGCCACGGTCAGTGGGGAACATTTGACTTCTGGCAGCCCCTTCCTTACCCTCAAAAGAATTGTCTGGACCTCTTTCTGGGGCAGCACCGCAGGCCCAGAGGCTGCAAATCAGAGCATCCTCTCTTAGGAGGGAGCCTACAAAGGGATGTCACACGGCTGTGAAGCAGAAGAGCAGCGCTGCCCAGATGGGGGGCTGGGACGGGGCAGCGCCCTTCGTGCCCTGCAGCTCTTGCACCATTCTCCTTCCACCTTTCTCCATTTGCCTCTTCCTTCCCCAGCGCTGCATGGGCTGGCACCAGTGCTGCTGCAACAAGGAAAAGCAAAATCCTTTACATCTGCAGAGAGGAAAAATGGTTTCTGCACCTCTGCCACGGCCAGTGCTGTGCGTCTCAGCTTGGAAACGCTTGGCACTTCTCCCCACCTTATAAATAAGTGATCACTGTAATCAAAAATAATTAAGCAACCCAGCCTTTTAAGTGACTAATAGAAGACAGTAATTGATACGTGTGAGGTTTATGGAAGTGACGGATCCCTGTTAGCAGTTCTCAGAGTTGTAACTCTGAAACAACAAAAAAGCAACCATACTAAGCACGGAACACCAAGGAACTTACAGGTCCCCGATCCCTGGCACCAGATTCCCATGCAGCCCAATTTCCCATGCACATTCATAATTAAAAGGTCCCTGCTAAGCTGCATGCTTGTGTAAAGGCATTATCCCTCCCGTAGCTCCATGCCCTGCAGCACCCTGCAGAAGGCAAGCAGGAGGCAATGCAGACAACAAGCAATTTTCCTCCTGCTGGAAAGAGGCACATTTCTGCTCCTTGGGGACACGGTACAGAGAAAGGAAAAAGAAAACAATCCCAAAACACCCAAACCCCAAGCCCAGACTGTAATCTACAAGGCCACACTTCACATCTGCTTTTGTAATGTTACCTCGTATAAAAAAAGGCTGGGAAAAACACAATCAATTTACTTTTCATTTTGGAAGGTTGTAGATGTAAAAGCAGGGCAGCTGCACAGCTGGAAGGCTGGCTCTTATTTTCACAGAACCCAACCCTACACTTAACAGCAAATGCTGCTCCACCAAAACCAAAAGTGCTTGTAGATATTTTGAGGCAGCACTGATTTTTAGAAGTTCCCAGGCTGATTAACTCCAGCTGATCCCAAAAAAACCATAGAAAGAACCCACGTTTGGGAACGGTCAGTCCCCCCTGTAGCCCATCCACAGACCCTAACTTCTTGATTTATATGATCTCCATAAGCCAGCAGTGTCACACACTTCCAGGAATGCCAGCAGCCCTCTGCTGCTCTTGTTTGGAAGCCTCAGAGGTAACAAGCGAGGCGAGATGTCAGCACATCTCCCACTCCCCCAGCATTGCAGGAGGACCCCCAGCGCGCACTGGGAGCGCTGAGAGGCAGGCAGAGCGCAGGCAAGGATTCAATTAGCATCCCACCTTCGGTTCATTTGCCATAAGCCTCACTTAAAAGTCGAGGTCAGAGGGGCTGCTCTGTGCTCTGACTGCAGATGCTGCTGGAGCCTCTAATTGCTTCCTGGTGTGAACCCACCCCAGGCAGCGCTGCCTCCTCTCCTTGGCTGTCAGCTCCCTGGGGCAGGCGCCGCTCCTTTGCCTCCCAGCTCTGTGCCTCCGCATCTCCTCCTTGGGAAGCACCTCCAAGACGTGCTGCAGCCTCCAGCACCCCGAGGGGGAACTGATGGGATGAGACAGAATCGTAGCATGATTTGAGTTGGAAGGGACCTCCGACAGCCATCTGATCCAACTCCCCTGCAGTGAGCAGGGACACCCACGGCTGCTTCGTGTGCTGCACAGAGAGGGGATGAAATCTACCTCAGCCGTCATGGGAACAGAAAGGAATCCATCTCTTGGAGAACCGAAGCCTGGTCAAGGGGACCACGGATGGCTATCCCAAGGCAGGGAGAAGTCCAGGGTGAAGCCCTTCCCCTGCGAAGGATGGGAGATGAAAATGGGAAGGTGGGGGATGAAAGCCTGAACCGATAATAAAGAGATTAATAGACAGCTTGAGGGTGCTGTGACAAAGGTCAGCCCAAAGGAAGCGCTGGTGGAAAGAGGTTGTTCTTGACAGATGGACTCTGTGCAAGGAGCCAAGCAGGCTCCTGGGAGCTGCCTCTGTGATAAGAACACCTTTCAGCTGGGGAACACTGCGATGCGATGCTAATGTAATCTCTGCCTCCACCTTTACACCTAGGAAAGAGAAAAATACAGCTACGGCCACCAATCAAACACCAGACAGAAAGAATAAAGGTGTATAAATACCAGTGAGAACGCAGTCAGTGACTGTGCTGACTGAGAAACAGCCCGAAAGCCCACTGAGGTCATCCAACCCAGCTCTCAGCCCATTCCCACCGTGCCCACCAACCAGCTAAAGGAAGACCTTTCCTGGCAGCCCGCTCTGGGCAGGTCCCAGCAGAGCAGGAGCGAGGTGCAGCACTGCCAGTGCCCTCTGCCTGCAGCACACAGGGCGAGGAGCTGGCAGCCCCACGGTGCAGCACGCTGCTGGCAGATGGCAGAGCCACGGGGGGCACAGGCAGGCGGGCAGGAGGGGCTGGTGGCTGCGGGGAGGGACGGCCGCCTCCGAGCCGCTTCCCGTCCAGGACGACAGCTTGCATATGGATAAACAACGAGATAATTACAACCTCGAAGGGAGGGGAGAAAAGCCCATGGCTGCAGCGTCCTCCTGCTGCCAGCTCCTGCAGCCCACCACCCTGCACGCTCTCTCCACAGCCTCATCACAGAGCAAATTGCTGGCCATAAAAAGCCCTGGCTAGAGTGCTGCATTAGGTACAGCTGTGAAACCGTTTATCTATTGATAGACCCCCATTGTCAGGGAGTGGGGTTTGGCTTTCGTGCGAGCGAGCAATCTGGGAAAGCAGCAGAAAAAATAAAAAGAAAAAGCCAACAAAAATGACAGCCCAAAAACCTCACAACCAACAAACAAACAAACAGAGAGAGAGAGAGAGACAATACCCAGCAGCTCCCTGGGCTTGCAGGCCGCTGCCAGCTGGGAAGCTGAGCGTATGAAATATGCATCGCACCGAACAAAGCAAACCAAACTGCTCGGTGCTGGAAAGCTGTAACCCTTTCCTGCACACACGGGAAGCAGGAGGTGCTCAGACTGAGCTGGGCTGCCAAAACATCACAGAGAAAGGGGTGGAAAGACAGAGCACCTGGGGGGGTAAGGAGGAGCCCTGCTGCATGCAGGCACTCTGTGATTCCATGTGCTGAGCTGTGAGGTCAGGCGATTTGGTGGGCAGGTTGGAGGTTTGGGAGCTGCTTCTTGCATGGCCACGTCCACTTATACCACTTCTGGGAAGCATTGAGGACAGCATCTGTCCAGGGTCTCAATTCACACCACTGTGCTCAGGAGAAGGTGCAGCAACAATTAGCGAGGAGAATGCATGGGAAGCACCTGGAACACCTGGGTGAGCTGGGAGTCCGAAAGCACAGGGCTCCTAGAGCTGCAAGGGGAGCGTGTGCATGAAAGGAATCCAATCAAGGGACAGGGGGGAAATGAAGAGAGGAATGAAGAGATCCAGCAAACTTTCAGCTAAGTACATTATTGATCTTCAGGGCGTGCCAGAAACCAGCTCTGCAAATTGCACCAGTCCCCTGCTGCAGGCTCACAGTTACTGGATGGTGATGCAGAAATGCTCCCACCACACACACTCCCTTATTTCAGCAGTGCTATGGGACTGGGACTGGCCCAGATGTCACCAAGTGTCCCCAAGCTGCTGTCTGCAGGGTGCACAAATGCATCCAAAGGGTGAAAATGCAAAAGCAAACAGAACCCCCCAGCAGCGAGAGGGGGAAAGGTGGTGTTGGGAGGGAGCTGGTGGCTGGGGAACGGCCTGTTGTCAGGAGGGAGCAGGAGGGGAAGGCAGTGACCTTGCAAGGCTCTCTGCAGCTCAGCAAATCATCTCCATGGCAGAAAGGGAGGGCATTGGTGAGTGGCAGCCAAGCCAAGGTGTGAATGCCTCGCAGATGGCCCTGACAATGTGGTCACCTCTCAGGAACGGAGGGATGCAGTGCAGAGAAGAGGGGAGCTGAGCTGTGTGCAGGGTGCTTAGGTCCTGCAGCACAGCCACTCAGTGCTGGTGCTTTCGTTATTATCAGTGCAGCAGTGCAGATGTGCACCACACTGGGTGTATATGGAGAGAGGTCCCTGCCCTGACAGCCATATAAGCAAAGCAGACGGCAGGCGTTTATTGCTGCCAGGAGGTGTTTATTTCCTACAGGGGAACCAGCAAGCCACGATGTGACATTTGGTAATTTTTCACAGCGTCAACACCAAACTGTGCAGAAATGCCCAGAGAAGTGATGGGGCCTTGGATGCGCTTATTGCACCCAGGAGAGCTGCGCCATGTCCTGCTGTCACCTCCCTCCCTCCCTCAGGATCCCTCAGCCTTGACACTTCCACACCACAGCTTCCATAACCTTGAACTACAGAGCTTGAAGTCTCAGTGCCCTCCTGTGAGGGAGGTGAGGAAATATTTACTGATCCCTTCCCACAAGCCAGGGGGCACGGGCAAAGAAAATGGGATGTGGGGCTGTTTGGTGGCACAGGCAAAGAAAATGGGATGTGGGGCTGTTCGGTGGCACAGGCAAAGAAAATGGGATGTGGGGCTGTTCAGTGGCACAGGCAGGAGGACAGGACACCAAACAAGGACAGCCCCAGTGCCACGGAGCTCATTTCTGTGCTGAAACCCAGCCAGATGGCTCTTGGGCTGCTGAGTGCTCAGACGGTGTCCTCCTCGTGTTAAATAAATGCCACTGCTGCACTCCCCCTGCTATGAATTATTAACCAGGCAGGCATGCAGTGTGTGCCAGCAGCAGCAGCTCGGGGCAGGAAGGGCATCAGGTGGGGCTGTGTGAGTGTGACTGCAGGTGTGAGCACTGACACCAGCCCGTCACTCGCAGGCAGTGTGCCAGCAGCAGAGCTGTGCTGTGCCACAGCTGCTGACACCACTGCCCGCAGCCCTTGTGCCTCAGCCCGTACCTCCCAGCCCACACAGGGGGTTGCTGTCTCTCAGATGATGTGTGGGAGGACCACATTCACGGGGTCCATAATGCACTGTGGGCAGGCTGAGCCATAAAATGAATGCGAGAGAGAATCACGTGGCACTAAGCTAAGCTCCTGAGAATAACAGTGCGACCCCAGCCCTGATCCCTGGGGTTTCAGAGGGCTCTGAGAGTGAACGAAGCAGCAGAAACACAGCTGAGTGCTACCTGTGTGCCGTGCTCATCTCCCTGAGCGTGGATGGTGTAGGAACGGCCACCACCTCTCA
Source organism: Lagopus muta (assembly GCF_023343835.1). Classification (NCBI taxonomy): domain Eukaryota; kingdom Metazoa; phylum Chordata; class Aves; order Galliformes; family Phasianidae; genus Lagopus; species Lagopus muta. The sequence goes on from NC_064444.1 coordinate 1,360,766, forward strand.
CCTTCTCGGTGGCAATGCGCACCTCCACCCCGGGCAGTGGGGTTCCAACAGAACCTAGGAAGGAAAGGGAACAGGACTGAAACAGTGGGCAGCAAGAAGCCACGGATGCAGCAGATACAGATCCAGCAGAGCAGCTGCTTTTCTCTTCTCTCAGTGGCATCTGCAGACTGTGCTGGCGCTGAAGAAGCTCCTTGCAGGGGGGTTACCCTTCAGGAAGGCTTTGATCACGTCCTATGTCTGCATGCAAATGTCACTGTGCCATATTCCATTCGCTGAGCAGGCAGTGCTGGAAATGCCTGGGAAAACAAATGTGTCTGCAGCCCTGAGCAGTCTCCCTTGGACGGCCTTTGAAGGCACTGGGACAGCTTCGTGGCACAGTAATGAAGCTGTTTTGCACCGTGAAACCTACATGAAGATGTGAAAAGAAGGAGCACAATGATTGCTACAGCGGCTCACTGCTTCTCTATAGCTTGAACCTGACAGAGAAGGCAAAGGCTTACCAGTGTCAGCATTGCAAGAGATTATCTCAGTTTTATGAGACATCAATACGCTGTACACAAAGCATCAGAGGAGAAAAGCAGAGATCAAAACCACAACATTCTTCCCCAGGTTTCAATTTTCAAAGGCAGGCAATGTGGCACAGTGTCACCAACAGCAGCAATTAAGCTCCACGACAGTCCTGCTGCCAAGAGCCCCCACACCTGCAGCACCCCCATCCCACGGTTTAATGCACACCCCTTGCAGTAAGCAGAAGGCACAGAGGAAGGGCAGCTTTGCTCCTGTGACCTCAGCCTGCTGGGGGGCTCCAGGCACAGCAGCAAGCAGGGCACTGGGGCATCTGCTGGCTCAGCGGGTTCCCTGCATCTCAGTGGCACATGACAGCTCTCAGCACAAGATGAGGCTCATGGCACTCGTCCCCTTGAGCAGGGAGCTGCCAGCATGCAAACCTGCATCGGGCACAGAGCAACCTGTGGCTTGGGAAGGCTGGCAGGTTGCACTGGTAAGTCTGCTCTTTATTTTGAGCTGATTGATTTTTCCACCTGGAGAGCATCCAGTCGTCGTGGTGGCGGTGCTTTCTAATTGGGAAGTCCTTACGGTGGGGGTGTGCAGGACCAGGAGCCTTCCCCATTATCTGGAATTCAGGGGTTTGAGTTCAAGGTGTAATTTCCCTGTCCCACTCTCATTCTCCTAGCCAAGCCCTGGAGGTCTGGTACCTGTGACACCACGATTTGGTGCCTGCTACATTGGTCAGTTGCCATGGAAATCAATATGTCATGGTAGCTCAGATTTATGGCATCCCTGCAGGATCAGCTAAGAGCAGATGGGCTACGAGGGAGTGAGATTTTATTGCAGCAAAACTACCCTAACAATTAACAAATCTGGCAAGAAATAAACAGAAAGCTACGTGGCAGGTCCGTGACATGTGTCTGTTCAGCTTGAGACTGCCTTTGGCATTTAGATCAGCTACTGCAGGCAGCCAGGTCCTTCTCCTGCCACAGGGCTGCTCTGACACAGCCAAACTCACTGCCAGAAGCCCAGGACAGGGGCCTGCAGCAGAGCAGGAGGGAGAGGTGTGCTCTGCTCTTCTCACTAGGAGCTGAGGAGCCGCTGAGCTGCCAGGGAGAGTATTTATATATCTTCAGCAGAGTTTTGTACCTGCCACGAGACTCCAAGAGTACTCAAAGGAAGCTATAAATCACGGAAAACGAGCCAAATGTTTGCACATCAAGCTTGCCAAGGCCACCTTCTAGAATTCTACGGGAACGTTTTCTCCCGTGTGAAAAATATCTGGTGCTGATAGCCCCAAACCTGGCTGAAAGACACGGCAAGAGACGGCAGGCAGACACTGCGAGTAAATGGAGTCTCACAGAGCTCAGGGAGGGGAGCAGCAGGCAGCCCAGCGAGCTGCCACAGACTCCCACAGGTTTGCCAGCCCTGGAAGCCTTTGCATTAAGATCAGATCAATGCTTTCTTGGAAGATGCTCCTTTGCTGTATGCGAACTGCCAGCCTCAGTGCAGGACACAGCAGACTGAGCCATGGGCAGCAGCACCGAATGACAGCGGTCACTTCTGGTCTCAGCCTTTGAGAACGAAATATCAAACAGCAACGCAATGCCTCCAAACAAATACGAAGACAAGCATTTGGCTAAAGCAGAACCAACATGTAAAATCAGACCCACATGGGGAGCCGTGTCCTTATGTTCAGCCTGGAAGTTTTTTTGGCATTTCAAAAGAATGATAAACCCGCAAATGGAAATCTGTAAAGGCTGAAAACGCTCCCAGCATTGATCAGAGCTACAGGGGGCTGTCAGCACTGATACAATTTGTGCACAGGCTATGACTAGAGCTCCTCAGGCCGGGGTGATGTGTTAAAACACACATCATGACGTGTTAAGACACACACCATGTATGTACCATGATGTGTCAAGACACGCCACACCAACTCCAGACCTTGGTGGTTGGCTGTGCAGGTTGCAAAGGCACAGCACCAGAATCATAGAATGGTTTGCATTGAAAGTGACCTCTAAAGGCCACCTGGCTCCACTCCCTGCAATGAACAGGGACGCCCACAGCTCCATCAGTGCTCAGAGCTCCTCCAGCCTGACCCTGGGGTTCTGCAGGGAGGGGATCTGAGTCCCAAATCAGGTGTCATCAGAAGGGAGTCAAAACTCAGCACAGCCCACCTCTCAGAACTGGAACCAGGAGCACTCCCTGCTCTTTCCCCTCCCTGCGCCCTTTCAGCTCTTCCCAGCCCGCACACTCCAGGATGCTCAGCAAAGCTGGCAGCACGTTCACACTGTCAGGCTGCAGTCAGGAAGGACTGACACCATTATTCTTCCTCACCGGCTCTCCTCTGTTTAAAAAAGTTGTCAGCTCTTCCCAGATAAATTTAATTGGCCCTGCGGTCTGTGTCCTCCGGTATCTGGGGACCTTGATGCTGTTATGTGCAGTGCTGTCCTGGGAGAATTGAAACAGGCCAACGATAAGGCACTCAGCGATCTCACTGTCAACAATACACCGAGTCCCTGCTGTAGGAGCTATTAGCTGCCTCTGATCTAAACCTCCAATTAAAGTGGTGATTAGGCCCAGTGAGGCATTCTCCAGCCATGAATTATTCATCTCCCTTCACAGTAACAGCACCAGGGGGATTAGAATGAGAGCTGGTGAAAACAGAGGCATTTTAAGCAGGGTTTTAACCATATACAAGCAAACATTTATCTTTCAAATCTTTCATCTTTTCTTCTTTAGGAAAGGAGAACTCCCCCCTTTCCCTGGCCTTCTGGATCTGCGCCCTATGGGGCAGTGCCACAGCACCAAGGACACCTGTTGGACATGGAGGGCTCTGCCCTTCCCCAGCCCCACCAGGGGGTGAAGGAGGGCAGGACAACCCCAGCACCTCTCCTCAGAGGCAGAAGGAAGGTCGTGAAGCGGCAGAGCAGGATGTGTGCTGCTTCTGCTCTGAGAGAAACCCGCTGGCAGCTGTGAGGGTTCTTGGGTTCACCTCACCAAGGGAACCTGCAATCTGAAGGCTGGGATGGATCACTTTTGGGACAGGCACATTCCCTCTTTGGAGCTTTCCAGTGGCAAGGAATGTTACTGAGAGAAATGTCTGAAGTCACGGAGCCACAAAGTCATAGAATGGCTTGGCTTGAAAGGGTCCTTAAAGCTCATCCAGTTCCAACCCTGCTGTGGGTTGCCAACCCCTACCTCAGGCACCAAAGTCATCCCAGTCAACCTCAATATCTGCTGTTTCAGCTCTGGCCATGCCCAGCAAGCTCTTGCATTATGTTTAACACATTGATGCCTGCTGCGGCCCCATCTCCACCATCTCTTTATGAGTATGCTGCAACCACAGGGCTCTTCCAGCACAGCCTTGCTGCCTGGCCATGCTTGATGCACTCTTTTGTGCTAAAATAAAGCTGTGGCCAGCAAGTGGGTCTGCTGTCAGCTGCTGCCTAGCATCTGTCCCCAGAACACTGTTTTGCAGGAAGCTCTCTGCTCCTCCTGCCTCAGCCACTGCTGCATTTCTCAGCTGACTCATTCATGGTGGATACTGCTGTACCTGGTGACCTTACATCCCAGCCTCTAATAGGGTACTATATCAAAAGCTTTTCACAGCTCCAGTAAATTATGCCTCAGCTGCACCCATCTGCTTCCCAACTGACACTTCCTGAAATAAATTAATCAAGCCTATTCAATCACAGCTCTCTGTCTGTAAGGTTCCTGGCTGATCCACACCTTTGTGAGATTCTTCCCTCTCCTTTCGTGGGGCTGCAGTGAGCCCCAGCTCAGTGGCTGTGTGACAGACACTTAGCCTTTATCCCAGCTCCTCTGCTCGCAGCTGTATGAGATTATTTGTCCCCATGTCCCCTACAGACCTGGTAATGCCAGAGGCTACACACAGCCTCTGCTCAAGAGCACGTGGACACATCTCTGGAATTAAAACTGCCTTTCCTGGTGTCCATTTCTGCCTTATCCACACAGCCTTTATGTCTCCAGGGAAATTGAGAGCCTCCACTCATTTCCCCTACAAAAGATGAAATAAAAAGCAAATATAACAAGGCTGCTGTGATATCCAGATGACCTCAAGCCACCATCCTACACCTTGGGGCTCACAGAGAGCTCAAGCTCATGCAGGTGGGAATTGAGTTTCCCTTCTCCAGCATGCAAGCAAGCACTGGCCAGACTGGGGGAATCACAACTACACTGCAGAAGTTAACTGCACTTTGTATTTTGCGCTGCCCCCAAGCTGTTCTCAGTTTCAGGAGCCAATGCTGGGGGAAGCTGTGGCTTCTCCTCACCCTGTGCAATCCCTTCAAGGGCACAGCTGCTACAACCAGCAGGACTGGGGTGTGAGGGGAAGCCACAAGGCACAGGACAGTCCCACCTGGGTAACAACGGTCCCCAGGAGACCAGAGACCAAAATGATGCATATGGTGCCATGCATGTGCAGACAGCATGTGGGGAGGAGAAGGTGGCATAGTGGTGGGCTGGGTTGCTTGTCAGACAGATGGCCACGTTTATAACCAAAGGGAGGGTGGGGGCATTTGATATTTTTAATGTTTGAGATCAATTTATTTCTAGGTTACATAAAACCACAGATATTGAGAGGAGTCACAAAGCGTAGCTACGAGAAGTGAGGGAAGACAAGGAGAGAACAGAGCCAGAGCATACGACGAGGTGTGACAATTCCTAACTCCTGAAGAGTCAAGAGAGTTGCACTGAAATAAGAGTGAACAGACACCCTATTTTAAGTGTTCAGTACTGACTGACGGGACACGAGCTGCTCTGTGGAGAGCCCTGTGTCAACATCCTATGCAAATACAACTTCACAAAGCAGAAGCTGAAGATGCCATCCCTTCACAGTGTTTGAACTCATTAGGACTTTGGAAATCATCAAGCAGAGTACATTGTGTGTACTCTGCCTCCAGGACAGACCTGGCCTAGCTGGGTTGGTGTGTATCAGTGCAAGCTCTGCACACACACTCGTGGCTTGTCCTACCTTCCCAATGCCAGTTCCTCTACCAGCATCGTTGCTCACAACACAGTCTTCTCCCCAGTTATGACAAACAGTGATTAGATGTGTGTTCTCTGTGGTGAGAATAAACAAGGATGCTTGAAAGCAAAACACCTCTGATTGGTGTCACCTTCTCCAGACTCCTACCTGGGACACGGACTCCATGCAGAGGGTTGGAAAGTGCCATCCCAATCTCTGTCATCCCATACCTCTCCAGCAAAGTGTGCCCAGTGATGGCCTTCCACTTCTTCAGGACAGGCACAGGCAGGGCTGCAGAGCCTGACACCATCAACCTGCACATGGAAAACCATATAAGAAAGCATCTAAGGAGTTTTCATTCCAACAAAATGTTATGTAAAGCCTGCATGTATGTAAAACCCTACAAGACCCAAAAGCCTTCAGCCAGTATCCAAGATATTCCTCACGCAGAAGAGATTCTCTGTCTAATAGGGGGGTCTAAGTTAAGACAGGATGGCCTCCTAAAAGAGATTCTGCAGCACAACCAGCAGCATCTGTAGGGATTTGTGGGCTGCAGGATGAAGTTCTCAGTCTTGTATCACGTAGGGTGACACGTATAATAAGCAGGCAGACCCCTTCTGGCTTCACCACGCAAGAGCAGCTCATAATTAAATAATGTCACCCCTGTTCTTGTCAGAGAGATCCCACAGCACTACAACCTGCCCGGTGGTGAGGAGGTGAAGTCCAAAAGCAAACTTGGTGCAACAGCCACAGCAGCCCCTGCCTGGTGCAGAGCTGGGGGCAGCAGGACGTGCAGCACCCACCTACCTGATGTTCTCCTGGCAAAAGGCACGCACAAAGTCCTGCACTTGGGGCTGAGAGAAATGCTCATCGTAGTATTCTATCAGCTTGGCATAGATGGTGGGCACTGCCATGAAGACGTTGACACGGGGAGCCTGGGAGCTCAGGAACTTCTTCCAAACCTAGGAAAGAGGCACCATGTGTGCGTACGTATATACCCAGATATTAAGAGTAGAGGGAAGTGATGGTCAGCACTGTCACTGCCAACTTCCCAGCTTTTTCTCAGCAAGGGATCACCCATCACTTTCACACTCAATGACCACAAGATGGAAATGGCACGTTTTGGTACAGCTGATGAAGAGAGCCCAGGGCAGAAGAAGTGAATTCTGTGAGCATACAGAACTCTTCAAAGGCCACGCAAAGCTGCCAGCTTTCCAGAGAGGAAAGACAGAGTCATACACAAGCAAGTAGGAGCCCATGGACCCAAAGCTTTGAGGACCCATCAACTGAACCAAAGTCCAGCAGCTGGCTCTGCTGGGGAGGAATGAGTGACCCCAGATATTGCACTGGCTGAGCAGCTCCACTTGGGAGCAGTTAGCAACAAGCAGACATACATATTGAAATTAGAGCCATTTCTTCCACACGTTGTCACTCTTCCCTCCAGGTGAGCTCTCCCCAAGGCAGGAAGGATACAAAGCCATCAATAAATAAATGGCTCTGGCCCGCTCAGCTCCGGTGACGGCCACCTCTCTCTCTCCTTTCTCCCTGCCCTGTTGTTGACAAATGTATTTCCTAACAGCTCCTGACACTGCTCGCCTCCCCTCCCTCCCTCCCAGCACACGCTCAGCTGCACACAGGCGCGTGCGGTGGTGAAAAAAAAAGCATGAATTGATTGGAGGTGAACAAGTGATTCTCCTTCATGCTGTCACCCCGGGTGCTGCTGTGTGCACTGCCCCTTTCCCCTCCGTCCTGCTCGCTCGGGCTCCATTTCATTACTTTCTACTTCACTGCACCAGCACCACCTCTCCCTGCCAGCCCTCACTTGGCTGCTTCAGAACAATCAGCCCTTAGAAAACCCCGTCGGCGCCACGTTGTTCCTAATGCAGCCCTACACATCCAACAGAAGCAGTGTCCCACCCAAGGGATGCACACACTGGGAAGCCACCAGGCGTGGGGTTGGGACCTAAGGACACCCCCAGAGCCATGGGAGCTGGGACACGATTACTGTGAGCCCCTCTGGGCATTGAGAGGAGCAGAAAAGGAACGCAGTGTGTCTGCAATGACCGACAACACAGCCATGCCCCGACACTGCACGCACCCCCGTCAGCACGAAGCCCTGAATGAAGGCAGAACAGGCAAAATTGCATCGAGGAGGATTTGACCCCTGCTATATGTCTCCCAGCCTCTCTCCCCAAAGGTCTTTTTCTCTTCAGCCTCACAGCATTTTTCCCATTTGAGGCAGCAGCACAGAGAGAGGGAGATCTCCAAAGCCAGGGATCTGCTCCTGTCCCCCTGGTGCTCCATCGAGCCATCGCTTTGGGCAGGGGAACAGGTGACAGCAAGCAGGCACCGGGCCTGTGCCAAAGAACTGATGGGAGACAGACGTTTGGAGCTGCTCGATCCTCGCCGTGTGATTTGCCTGCAGAAGCCCAGAGCAGCTGTGGGGAGCACGGGCAGACTTCCAGTCTGACTGGCTGTGCGGCAGATTTATTTTCACATGCATTCGGATTAAAAAACAACAACAACAAAGCAAACAAACACCCGACGCCATCACTCCAAAACACAGCTCTCTGCTGCACCCCAGGATCCCCCTGTCCTCGCACATCTGCTCAGCTCCTGCCCCAGATAAAACCCTTTGTGCCACCATCCCGGCCATGGGAGCAGCTCTGTGTCAGCCCGGCTCGCCCCAGCAGCAGCCCCTTCCCGAAGATAAGCAGCTGCCTTTGGATGCGTGCCACCAGCCGCTGCTGGGCCGATCTGCTGACAGCCAAACATCCCCACCTGTTCTGCTGCTGCTCAGCCAAATCTGGATCCCGACCATGTGTTGTAGCAGCGCTAAGCACCGAGCTGCGGCACAAGGCTGGCAGCCCCCAGCTCTCTGCAGACCCACAGGCGTCCAGAGGGCTTGTTGCTGCCCAGCCAGCTGAAACAGCTAGTGCTGCTTTATAACTAGAACTTCACGGTTTAAGAGAAGGATCTGGGAAAGCCTCATTACCTGGGACTAATCGATCAAGCCAGGGACTTGGCTGGCCTCCAGCTAGGGGCCAGCTTTGCCCTTCCCACACACAGCATCCTCTGACACCGTCAGGTTGAGAGCACTGAGATCCATCTCTCCCTCCCTGTTACCCGACGTGTCACTGTCACCACATCAATCACCTGCAGACAGGATATTGGCAGCCCACTGTTTCTTTTTCTTTTGCTCACCTGAGACCTCTGTCACAAATGCACCCCCTGCTCTGCCTGCCTGTCTCTGGAGCCCAGAGATGTCATCACCCACCAGCCTGGCTCTGGGGATGTTCAGTGGGGCACAGCCCTCTGGCTGAAACACTGAGCCTTTAAATCATCACTATAGTGCAGAGCATAGGAAAGTACCAGTCTTTAGATGGAATATGTTCAGGAGATGGCGTGGAGTGGACCAGAACTTCATTTAAAATGAACAAGGGCTTGAATCAAACTGTTTCTAGCTGCAAGAAAACAAGAATGGGTACAGCTTCCCATCAGCAATGATGGCAGCAAGAGCCCAGGGCAGGCACGCAGCACTGCTGGCTTACAGGACAGGCTGCCTGAGCCAGCAAAGCAGAAGACCTTCTGTTCCCAAGAGCCCTCTGACATTCCTGATTTTCTTCCCCTCCCACTGCACAAAAGCGTATCTGGGCAATTCCATGGGCTGGCCGGTGGGATTTTGCCAGCAGGAAATGAGAGGGAAAAAAAAGAGAGAGAGAGAGAGGAAAAAATGACACCAGAGGGTCTAAAACAATCCCAGTGAGGCCAAGCTGCAAGATTTTCCCACGTATTTCTTACAGCATGCAGATGGCACAGTGGTGAATGAGGCAGGAGGAACACACAAGCTGCTCCCATAGATTGCCCTTCCCTGCAGCAGCCTCCCCAGCCTGCATCCAGAACTGCTAACATCACCTGAAGGAAGGGATGCAGCACAGAGAAGAAAAGGCAGCAATTTTTCCTTCCTTAACAGAGCCTTTGCCCTCAGAGGGAAACGTGTGATGGTATAAGGCAGACAGAAACCAGCAGATCTATCAGAACCTGGGCACCTTCTGAAGCAGAGGAAAGGGAAGGTGGCAGTGGCGATTTGTATGCTAAGTCCAGGCAGCCTTTGCCTGATGCAAGGCTCCAAAAGGAGCCAGAAGAGACGTGGGCAAAAATGCCTAAAAGCTGAAAGGAAAGCGAAAATCAGCATGGATTTTCCCATTAAACCCAAACAGATAATAGACGAGCCGTACTGCTACCTCTATTGACAGACACAACAGCTCCTCTCTCCTTTATAAAATTATGGTATCATTTTCAGTGGTTATTGAATTTATATATATTTTTTAAACCTTTTCAGCAGCAACAATACCTCTAATGCAAGGTTAAATCATCCTTTTACTTCTCCTTTTGATCCAGGAGCTGGCTTTGTGTTGCGCATCGATCTGTGCTGTGCAGGTAGCGCTGCCCGCCGATCTGTGTGAGAGCAACAGTGGCTGCAGCCAAGCAGAGCTGCTGCTGGGGAGCAGCATGCACAAAAGGAAACAGTCCTCTCTTCAAAGGGAAACCAGGCCCTCGGTGGCTTCGCCTCGTGTGTGTTGCAACCCCAAACTGTTTGTGCTCCACGCGACTCGGGTTTTAATCATTTATTCATCAGTGCAGTTTGATGGCCCCTCTCTATTCCAGGCTGAAGCTTTTAAACCCTTCCTGTGCTGCAGGCATACTGAAAGGAGCAAGTGCTTTCCCTGGGAGCCAGGAATATAAGTAAATATGACAGGCTCCGGTTCCATCTCTTCTTTCTCCCCACACACATGAAAAGACATTACTCCCGAGCAGATGCTGAGGACAGACGGCAGAGCTGGGGAGACAGGAAGAAAAACACTAACTTTTGAAAGCCAGGTCTGTGAGATGTGATCAAACACAACCCATTCAGCAGCGACCTGCTCCTCCCTCCGCCGCCTCCTCTTTGAGTCTGGAGCAGAATGAAAAGAGGAGTGCCTTGCTCCAGCTGAAACAGAATGGGACAGGCCATCCCAGCACACCGCCCTTTTGGTGCTTGGTTGTTGCAGATCAGAACCCTGTGTGCTTGCACTTGCTTTGATTATAAAAGCAATGCCTAAATCACCGAGGCTGGTGTCTGCAGAAGTGACAGATCATGGGGAGAAGCTCAGGACCACAGTGCATGCTCTTCCTCCCTGCAGGCAACCGTGCTCCTGTGCCATGGGACCTCACAAGGCCACCAAACAGAGGCACAATGCAGCAGCACCCGGCCCTCACCTCGCTGTAAAACATTTTTAGAAGGTACAAACCTTAGAGACACAGAGTCTGCCACAGTGACTGTGGCACCAGAACAACCTTAGGGTGACAAACCTGCATCTCAACATGCTTACCGACAAAGTGCCTGCAGGGCAGAGACACGGCCGTCACTCTGCAGGTAGTGCACCGCAGCTCAGGACCTGGAGAGCCAAAGGGGCAGCACGGATCACAGTGAGCTCAGATTCCTAAAACTTTCCTCCATCCCCCCTGCTGAAGAGCTACCAGGATCTGACCTTGTGTTGAATGCAACCAGCTGACAGCCTTTCTCAACTGAACATTCATCCCTTAAGCATTTGCCCCCTCCTGTCCAGGCGGGAGCAGCAGTGCCCCAAGGCAAGACAAGCAGTTCTCACTGTCCAAACTCAGAATGAACCCACATTGGCCAAAAACCTCAGCAGGCAGTGGGCTCAGGGTGCCCCGACTCTGTAAGTGTGGGTTCAGAAGTCACTGGGAAATGCTGCTGCCTGCATGCAGCTGGAGAAGCATGCAGCCTGGAAGCAAGCTCTGCCAGGAGGGCCACAAAGGGATCCTTCGGCTGCAGCTCGCTCTGACTTCAAAGCATTCTGCCCTCCCTGTTCTCACGCTCAGCTGAAAACAAAAATAACATCAGAGCTGCCCTCGCCCCACACAGCTGCTGGGAGGAACGAGCTCCCAGATGCCATTCTGCCCACTGTGCATGCCCACAGCAGCACGGAGATGTCACTGTGCTCAGAGCTGTCCCTTCCAGGCAGTGAAGCACTCTTGCAGTGCTGGGTGCTGCTCTCAAGGCCCCCAGGGCAGGCAGCAGCTGGGGGGGCTCCCAGCATCACACTGAGCCCATGCAGTGGGGACTTGCACAGCGTGGATGAACTGACTGTGCTGCTGGGAAGTATGGGTCCATTTATAAAGCCTTTATTAATAAATGATTAATAGATGCAGCCATATTTTTTAATAACTTACAATAAAAAGATGCTGCAAAAAGCTTAAGCGAGACAGCCTTAACAGATGGTGCTATAAAGTGAATTATAACATGTACAGTAGCTGGTGCAAAGTAATGGATGTCCTCATTTAATAAAAAGAATCTGATTTTATGCAGCAACTTTCACGCTTGAGGCAGCTCAATACACTTTAATGAGCCCCTGTGGCCTCAGCAACAGCTCGCACGCAGCCCTGGGCATCAGATGCTGTTTTGGTGAGAGAGTGGATGTTGGTCAGGACACGGAGGTTATTTTACAGCTTGATTTTTAACCTTTCCTTGGACAGTTCCCAAAAACAGACGGAAGGGTCTGAAAGATGCAGGGAGCGACAAGTCCTGGCCTGGGGCTCAGAGCGCCTTCTAACCAAGGGGAAAAAATAAAGAGCACTGTTACCACCACTGGAACCAGACTGGCATCAGTATCTGACTATAAGGCACACCACAAATTATGTAATTTAATAAAGGCTGTAATAATAAAGTATTTATTTTGTATAATGAAGTGTTGGTGATTAGAAACCAAACACACATCGGGTATGCTGTTGCGGTTTCTCTTGAACCCGTGCCAGTATCACTCAAGGCTAAATATGCCTGCAGCAGGTTGAGAGTAAGTTCCCAGCCTTGTTTTGATCAGGCTGTCAAGTGTTTTAGCTGCCATCCGGGTTTCTTTATATCACACTATAATTGGCTGCTTTCTCAAGGTGCAACCAAGAGAAAAAGCGCAGAGCAAAACTCGGGCTCCTTTTGCAAAATCCTCCACTGAAACTCTGAAAGCTGATTTCAGTAGCAAAGGGTATTTTGTAAACAGCTGGCGAAAATAGACCGGAACTGAAAGGCAGCTTGCATTAAACTCCACAAGAAAGCCTTATTTACCCTCATGTGCTTTCTTTGTAGTGTCGATCAAACCACTTTCAGCTCCCAGGGGAGGCCCTCGGAAAAATAAAGGGAATAAAAAGAATAGAAAAGCAAAGGATGTCCTTCAGAGCCCAAGTGCACCTGAGAGCCCCCAGAACTTCACTCACCGCGCCGACCTCTGCCCAAGTCCAACCTCCAGGGTCAGTGCGATGGCCCCCGCGCTGTCCTCACTCGCCCTCACTGCTGGCTCCAGCAGAGGGCTTTGATCAGAGGCAGCAGGCAGGCACCCTGCTGCAGGCACCCGGACCCATCCTTCAATGTCAGCTCATTGATTTGCAGATGTCGGGGGAGAGCACAGAAAAACACATGGGGTGTAAGGGACGATCAATCACCAGCCGCACAGGATGTGGAGAAACGCGCCCTCCAGAGGGCTTGGCTTTGCTTCCAGGCTATCGGCACGCTCCTCTGCTCCACACCAGCTGCCTCCTAGCAGTGCCTGGACAATGCTCTGAGCCCTAGCTCTGACGGGCACGCATCCCTGCTGCATCCCAAGCTGTGTGCACAGAACGCTCCGTGGGGTGACACCATTAAGATGGCAGCAGGTAAGCTGGGCAGCCATTATCAAGAAGATATCACCAGCTCCAGCTGCCAGGGCACCTCACTGCCCTTCCTCTACAACAGCATCCTTCTGGAGATGTGAATGCAGAGCTGCCCCTCTGTGATTCTGGGGCTTCTCCCCTCGGAAGAACCGGTGCTCAGCCACCAGTGGGGTTTTCAGGTGCCAGGGCCATCTTGAAACAAGAAGGGAAGTGCATGTTTTCTGTGGTTGCCTCTCTGAGAAGCAGAAATAAGCAGCTAAGAATCACATGGTCATCAGCTCACTCAGATCAGAGTCCAAACTCAGCTCCACAGCAGAGTCACAGCATCAAGGGGTTCCGGGTGCACCCTGTGCGTTTGCTCTTTGTCCTTCCAGCATGACAAAGCTGCCTGCCACATGAATAAACACAGACACATAAAATGGCCTGTTCAGCCACAAAGCACAGGCTTGACAGCTCTCATCATTTGCCCAAGGAGCTGCCCACTGACAAAGCAGGTCCCCTTTCTGCTATCAGGTGGCACCAGGACCTCAAATTGCTCACTTCATAGTGACGCTGCTCATCTCAGAGCAAACCAGAACTCCAGTGCCTCTCACACCACCACCAATATCAGGGGATGTAGATGAACAGTGCCAGCTCCCAGGAGCCAGTAACTGTAGAAGCTGTTCTACCTCACTGCTGGTTGTTGCTTTTCATCTTCTTTGTAAGTCAGCTACCTGCCACCACGGGCAAGGAACAAAACAGAAGCAGAGCACTCAGACTGGTGCCTCCTATCTTGGCCAGCAAACAGTACTAAATGCAGCAGAAACACACTTATAAATAAGGTTTCCCTCCTGTCACCTTTCCTGCAAAACTGCAAGCAGCTCTCAGTTTGCAAACTCTCACTTACATTGCTACGTCTAAACTGACAGATCTGTTTACACTTGTACCTCTACAGCTCAAGAGCACTGCTTCTATGCAAGTGACATGGATTAGTATTTCTCTTAGCCAGGCTGTAAGAAACTCTGAAGTCTGTGTTCTGTCATGTAATGTAACACAAAACATCGAGGACGTGGAAAATGCAAGCTACTAAAAATGAAATATCCAACCAGCAGTACAGCTTCAGGCAGCTCACTGCCAACGTGCAAGGGAAAAATCCAGTATTTCCACCTTTCTCCTTGTACCAGAAAATGAACGACCCTTGTTCTGGGTGTGGATGATCTCAGTGGGTACCGAGAATAGATCACCCCCAACAGGAGACCCCCAACACTCCAAGGAGGAGCAGCACAGTGTTGTGTTCATGTCTGTCACACTCAAACAAGTTGCAGCCTCCAGCAGAGCACACTTACCCCAACCTGAGCAGCGTCCAACAGAAAGGGTTTTTACCAGTTGGTGAACCGCACGCAGCCAAAAAGGTTGGAATTGTTTAAGAACTTCTTTGCAGAGTTGCTCTAATTACAGCACATGGGGTCTTGCTGCTGAATTTCAAAGACAACACACGATCCCTCCAGGCTTACCATCTGCGCGCTGAATTCGGGCAGCATGATGCATGTCGCTCCCACCCAGAGAGGACAGAGCAGCTTATTGATCACCCCGTGGACATGATGCAAAGGCAGCACGTGCAGAATAACATCTTCCTTCTTCCACTCCCATTTTTCAACCAGCCCTGTGGTCTAATGGAAAAAGACACGTAATCTCACGTCAGGGCAGGAGGAAAGCTTCACCCAGGTCCCCAACGTACCAGCACCCCCCTGCACAGCTGGTGCCAGAAATCCCCCTGCTCCCAGAACAACACTTGGGCACAAAAATCCCCTCTTTAGGGCCAGCAGGAGCAGAATTACCATCATAAAGCATTCACAAGGAACCTCTTCTGCACTCTTTCAACGTATGTGTGTACATAGATCACAGACCTTCCTTGCTACCGAGAATTAAGTCAGCAATGACTTTAAGTAGGACCCACAAAATCATAAGCCTGCAGAAATAGTACATAAAACCTGAAATACTCCAGAACTCAGCTGACACAGTTTGGACATCGATGACGTTGCTCTTCTCACATGTGAAAGGATAACTAGTGGGAGCAGGAAACTGATGTCCCATGAAGAGAATATACAGAATGTATACCAAGCTTCTAATTACCCCTTCACAACAGGGTATTTTAAAGTGTTAGACCTCAGACTCTTCAGAGCCCAACGTTAGCAACTGGAGAGCTTATTTCCAGCTCTCTAAAAATAAAAATCAGTGGAATTTCGTCATGCCATTCACAACCCCCTCCCACAGGGCAGGGAGCTTTCTGTGAGACAGGACCAAAGACAGTCAGTGCTTCGGCTGCCTCCCAGCTGATCAGCATATTTGTCAGGGAACAGATTCTTTGCCCGATATAGCCAAGCCCTGGCTCTATCCATCAAGGCTCTCTTACTGCACCAGCCACTGCAGTATCTGTGCACCCTGAAAGGCGTGAGCTCGACGACGTGTCCATAAGGCACCCTGTATTCCCTGCTCTTTTTCCCTAATGGCATGAGTCTGTCAGTTGCAGGCAGTGATAACAAACTGGTGAGGTAGTCAGCAGGCTCGTTCAAACTTTTAATTCCTTTTGGCTCAGAGAGCTAATGGATTTTTTGCCTTGGGGATATATAGCTAAATAATGCACAGACTTCACGCAGCACTGTGCAGTGCTGGGCTAAGTTATATTCCAATTATGGGCAAAGATACCTTGCTAGTCACAGTGAAGAAAACTGCAAAGAAAGCAGTCCTTTTACAACAGATCTGACCTCTGCTGCTTTCCAAGAAAGGAGGCAGAAGCCCTGCCCCTGGCTGCAAGCACAGCACGAGGTTCAGAGCCTCAAACTCTGAGTCCTGTGCTCACCTCAGAAATGCTGGGGACTTTCAGGACACGGCCCAGTAGTGCAGAAATCAGGTCTGTTATGCCAAACCACCTGGGAAGGACAAGACCTCTCCCTCAGCACGAGCATTGCAGAGAAAGCAGCACTCACCACTGCCTGCACATTCTCGTGGGTGCTGAGGACACCCTTTGGTCTCCCCGTTGTCCCACTCGTGTAGATTATCATGGCTCCCCTGTCCTTCCAGGAAGCACTGGATGCCAAGGGCACGTCTTCCACCGCTGTCTGATCTGCAGATCCACTGCTACGAAAGCTGAGTGGCAGCACTGGGACTCCCAGCTTCTCAGCACTAGGGGTTATTTTCCCCACATACTCGTCTGTCGCGATGACGAGAGCGCTCTGCGAATCCTCAATCACATACTCCAGTTGTTGCACAGGGTGCTTCTTGTACAGGGGAACTGCTATGCCTCCACTCATCCAAGAAGCCCACTGGGCAATCACATACGAGGCATCATTGGGGCACAAAAATGAGATCCTCTCCTCCTTCAAGTCCCTGCTGGAGCACTGCAGGACTCTACAGATCTCCTGGGACAGGCGGAGGCTGTGGCAGAAAAGCTCCCTGTATGTGTGCTCACCATTTTGGTCAATGATGGCGACTTTATCACCAAAAGTCAAAGCCCTAGTGAAGACAGGGCTGACGTGGTGGCTGCTGGCTGTCCATGTGGTTTGCACACCTCTGCGGGGACAGACAGCCCTCTTCTGCACATGCAGCCCCCAGTGGTGCAGGTCACACAGGAGGTAGCGTGCAGGCCAGCTCACGCGGGGGGAGAGCAGGGAGAGCAGCATCCTGCCAGCAGAGCTTCTTTTGGAGTGATTCTGCAGAAAGCAATTATAGGAACAGATAAGTATGAGCAGCGATTACCCAGGGGTTTATTCCCACAAAGGAAAAGTGGCAGCTTTCATTTGAGTAATACCCACTGTATTATTAATGTTTATGGTTCAGGCTGCTGTATCGCCAGCGTGCTAGGCCCTGATAGATAGATAGATAGATAGAGAGACAGACAGATAGACAGGCAGATAGATAGACAGATAGATAGACAGACAGATAGACAGACAGACAGACAGACAGATAGACAGGCAGATAGACAGGCAGATAGATAGGCAGATAGACAGACAGATAGACAGATAGATAGACAGACAGACAGACAGACAGACAGATAGGCAGATAGACAGATAGATAGATAGATAGACAGACAGATAGACAGACAGACAGATAGACAGATAGACAGATAGATAGGCAGATAGACAGACAGATAGACAGGTAGACAGACAGATAGACAGATAGATAGACAGATAGATAGACAGGCAGATAGATAGATAGGCAGATAGACAGACAGATAGATAGACAGGCAGATAGATAGATAGATAGACAGATAGATAGACAGATAGACAGACAGATAGATAGACAGGCAGATAGATAGATAGACAGATTGATAGACAGATAGATAGACAGGCAGATAGATAGACAGATAGATAGACAGATAGACAGACAGGCAGATAGATAGTTAGATAGACAGATAGATAGACAGACAGATAGACAGACGGATAGATAGACAGATAGATAGACAGATAGACAGACAGGCAGATAGATAGATAGATAGAACAGGACCCAGAGACCCTTCCCCGTGCAACCTAACAATCTAACTTAAACTACACAATAGTTTTCATCGATCCCTAATATTAGGACATGGAGTAATGGCTGCCTGCGTTGCCATTCTAACCCAGCTAACCAACACCTTAAGAAGTTCAATAATTACAGCGGTAACTCACTCTCTGTTTGCACTTTTCTTCACATCTGCCCTGCTCTGTGCTCAGTTTGACACCGACACACAAACACCAAGCTCCCTAAGCCCCAGCCCAGCAGAGATTTGCTTCCTACAAGCAACCTCACACCAGAGCACAGGCAAGCACCCAGCCCCCGTGACCTGACGGCCCATCCATCACAAGCATTGCTTTGGCTCTAAAGCCTCCTTACATGACAGACCAGTCAGGAGGTTAACAACCACCGGGCAGCCACAGGCAGCACAGCCTTCGCCACGCAGCTGCTTTCCCAGCAAGCAACAGCTGCTGGTTTGTTCTAATGCTGCTGAAAGCACCGAGCTCAGCTGTGCCACTGGTGCAGAGCTCAGCCCAGGCACCCAGCCTGGCTTCCTCGCTGTGACAAGGTTTTTCAACAGAGAAAAGCTCCAGGAGGGAGCTGGAAGGAGCGCCAGCACCACTAAAGGCTTACCAGTCATTAGACTCTTTGATTATAGGAAGATCACAGGCTGGCAGAAATGTTTTGTCACCTTTCAAAGAGAAAAGGCTGTGCAGTAATTCTGGCCAGCACTTGGATCATCTCACAGGAGCGTTTGGGAGAGTGAATGCAGTGCAGAACTTGCAAGAACAGAATGGGGAGATGGATGCCTCAGCCACAGGAGCACCTTGCAAGGGAGTCCACCGCTGTGCCAGAGACAAGAGGAAGATGTGACAGACCGAGAGGAGCCACCTGAAATCCAAAAATTCCCCCTGCACAGGGCCTGGAGCTGCAGTCGGAAGCTGAGGCGATAGTACACGCTATCTCCTTGATGCTGGCAACTGTTATTTTTGTAACACTGTGATAAGCCACTCCACCAACAGCTCCCAGCTCAGCTTCCCACCATGGGGAGGAGCTGGAACAAAAAGGATGCAGGGAGCTGGCAGCGACTCAGGGAAGAGCTGAGCTCAGATACTTCACTGACAGCAACAAGTGCTGTGTGCAGAGGTTGGAACTAGTTGATCATTGAGGTCCCTTCCAGCTTAAGCCATTCTATGATTCTCAGCATTTGCTTTTGCAGAGAGGTGGCTGCAAGCCCTGCAGACTCCCTCATCCGCATTCAGAGCGTTTCTCCCAGCGGAAGCTGCTTTGCAAACTTTTTCTTTTGCATATCAACCTCAATTTCTGCTTCTGCAAAAGAAACTTGTGATTTTCTGCGGAAACATGGGGGCAAAGCTCTCAACCCAAAGGGTGTCACCCGAGCGCACTCGTGATTTCTACTGTAAGGATGGAAAAAAAACAAAGCAGGTCATGACAAAACTAGCATGATATCTTTCCATTTCTCTGTACGGACTAAAATACAAAATAGAGAACGCAATCAAATCGCCTCCACCCGGCCTGCGCCCAGCACTGGCGTGCTGGTGAGATGTTAATGCCCCAGGCATTAAGAGGGGCATTAATGGGAAGTGACCGCCTGCCAGCATCACACCGTGCTGCAGTCCAGCGCAGCTAAGTGCACTTGGCATTCTTGCTTTTCCTCGCAAGGCTCTGGAGCAGGTGTTAGATGTTGCTTCAGAACAGCAGCTTCCAAAAATCACATTATCCCTGTTCCAGCACAGCGCCAGTCCGGATTTAATGGAACAATAAACAGCAGCACCTTCAGCTGGCCCTGTGCATTTATGGGCTTCACAGAAGTAGCGTTCACTCTGTGTGTGTGTGTGTGTGTGTGTGTGAGCAGGGTCATGCCAGAGCTGTTTGCTTTACTTTGCTCAAAGATAACCAGCAACACAAGTGCTCATCTATTCTCCTGGGTAGAGGATGGTGGTCCTCTACTCCGTGCTGGTAAGACCTCACCTGGAGCACTGCACCCAGATGTGGAGTCCTCAGCACAGGATACACGTGGGCCTGCTGGAGTGTGGACAGGAGGCCACCAAAATGATCCAAGGGATGGAACACCTCCCCTGTGAGGACGGGCTGAGGGAGCTGGGGCTGTTCAGCCTAGAGAGGAGAAGGCTCCAAGCAGATCTGAGAGCAGCCTTTCATTACCTAGCAGTGGCTATAAGAAGGAAGGGGACTGACACTTCAGCAGGGTCTGTTGTGACAGGACAAGGGCAAATGGTTTCATGCTAAAAGAGGAGAAATTTAGACTGGATATAAGGAAGAAAGGTTGTTTATTTTTTACCATACAGGCAGTGAAACAGTGGCACAGGTTGTCCAGAAAGGTGGTGGATGCTCCCTCTCAGGGCCAGACCAGAGGGGCTCTGAGCACTGATGGAGCTGTGTGTGTCCCTGTTCATTGCAGGGAGAGGAAACCAGGTTGTTTTTAGAGGTCCCTTCCAAATACAAACCACCCTGTGATCTCCTATGTGTGCTCGCTGCCCTGGAAGAGATGGCTCAAGCCCAGCCCTGCAGGGCCGGAGCAGGAAAGGACAGCAGGGTGAGGAGCTCCTATCAACTCCTGGCACTGCAGAACCACCACGGGTCGTGGTAAGAAATGCCACAGCCCTGAATGAGGAAAGGCCCGGTGCTACGAGGAGGCCCACCAACCCGAGTGCAGGGATTCTCCTCCCCCTCTTCACACTGGCAAACGAGGAACAGCCGCAAAACCCCTTTCCCTGCGATATTTCAACCACAAACCCACACCGCAGGGCAGCAGGGCAGCAGGGCATGCCCCGGGCCGGGCCCACACGGCAGGAAGTTGAGTGCGGGAAGCCCAGCAGGCCGTGCGCCGCCAGATGAGCGAGACGTTAATTACTCCGCAATCAAAGCCTCCGCTTAACGCAGCCCCGACCCCCGCCTCCCAGCCGGCCGGCCGCAGGGCAGCGCCGGGCCCCGCAGCCCCCCAGGGCCTCACCTGGCGGCGCCGGCAGTGCGCAAGGGGCGCTCCTTTGTGAGCGGGCTCCGGCGGGAACACGGCGCCCGGAACGAACGTTCCGCTGCCAAAACGTTCCTCCTCCTCCCTCCGCCCCGCGGCCTTTTGTGGGGGTTCGGCCGCACGTGGCACGCTCGCAGACACACGCAGAAGGCCGGGCAGGGGGCTCTCAGCGTGGCCGTGATGTCGCAGTGCCGCACCGTGCTGTCCCGTGGTGGCACTACGGGCTGGGGACGGCGCAGGGTTCGCACCGGGGCTCTGCGGGCGCACGTGGAGGTGCGGGGCCGGGATGGAAGCACAGGGCTCCGCCGGGCACAGCACAGACCCATGGCCTCCTGCTCCCCGTCACGGTGGGGTGACGGCGGGCCGCCCACCCCCAGCTGTGTTTCCACCGCGTGGCCCAAAGCGGCCCAGCCAGGCATGGCGGGGTGAGAACGGTGTGGGGACGGCTGCGTGGCCAGGGGCTGCCCCACTGCGTTGCCCCCCAGCTCCTCAGGCTGTGCTGCTCCCCTGGGCACAGCTGGCTGTCCATTGCAAGGATTGCTCCGTTATGGCTCCTTCCTCACAGCGTGGCTCCTTCCCCAGTGCAAAGATCAACCACCGCATGGATCTGTCACTGCACAGCTCCTTCAGTGCACGGTTCCCTCTGCCCTGCACAGTTTCTTCCCCATTGCATAGCTCCATCTCATTTGCAGAGCTCTGTCCCTGTGCACAGCTCCCACTCGCAAATTCCTTTCCTATTGCACAGCTCCCCAGTGTACTGCTCTGTGTTGCACAGCTTCCTATTGCATGATGCCTTCCATATTGCACTGCTCCCCGGTGAACCTCATTGCACAGCTCCACACTGCATGGCTTCCTTCCCACTGCACAGCTGCCTTTCTATTGCATTCCTCCTTAATGCACAGCTCCCCAGTGCAGCAGTGCTGCTGGAGGAACCCAGCCATGTGGTCCCATCCTCTCCCAGTAGGTGCCCACCTCCCCGCCAGCAGGGCTCTGCCGTACCCAAGTGTCACCCTGCAGCTGCACCCACTCTGCTCCACACCGCCCTGCCACCTTCCTTCCCCTTCTTGCACTTGCCATCTGCCACCAGCCTCCCTTGCTCCCTGGCCACTGCATGCTGCAGGGATTAACCCTCCCGGCAGCCGCAGGGTGGGCCCTGGTGGCACTGGAGTGTTGCTGGTCCTGACATCCCTGGGTGGTGTGGGGATGGGGTGCACAGTATGGGGACAGACATATGACAGCACAGGGCGGGATGCTGCTCTGTTACTTCGGTTTGTGTCCCAGAGTGGGGGGGACATGGCCAGCTGCCCGCATGCACAGCAGATGTCTGCCCTCTGCTGCTCCATCCCTCAGCACCTGCTGACCATTGGCCATCTGGACCCCAGATCCGCTGGGGGATGGTGCTCAGCTCACTCTGATGGTCCCCACACCCGAGCCCAGGGTCCTGGGAGTGTCTGTGCCCCCATGCAGCTCTGTGTCCCCAGATGAGCCCTTTGGGGCCACCGTGGTTCTCATCCCCCCCACCCTCCTCCTTTGGTTGGGGCTGAGCCACACACCCCATGCTGTTGGGAGTGCATTGCATCAAGCAGCTCGCTGATTAATTATGGATCCAGCAGAAAGCTTTTATTGCATTAGAGTTTACTTGTGGCAACATCCGTATTTATTAAAAAAAAAAAAAAAAGGAACATTATTAGAAATGTGGTGTAAACAACACTGTTTTATGGGGAGGTTGATGTTCAGGGGAAGCACTGCAGCTGCAACCCTGTGCCATGCAGGGGTGGCCAGGAAGGGATAGGGCCCTACATGGGGACACAGTAAAGGACAGGGATGTGGGGACACAGCAGTTTTGGGGCAAGGATGAGCCACCCTGGCTAGGACAGCCCAAGGCAGGGGACAGGGAGCAGCACGGAGGCACTCGGCGTGAAGTGCCACCCTAAGTGCCTCCAACCTCATGCAGAGAGGATAAGTGCAAAATGGCCCTATTATGATAATTGTGTGAAATTATGATGGATGGAGATTAGCTGCTTATTGGAGGAAATGGTGGGCACACGTGTGGGCCCGGCTGGGGGACAGGAGGCATGAGGACAAGGATACAGGAACAGGGGTTGGCCTCTGGGGCTCTTCCTATGGCCTTGCCATCCTGGGAGCTGCTGGCTCTGGGGCTGGGGACATGCTGCAGCACAGACAGCGGGTGCTGCACAGTAGGAGCGTGGCATGGGGATGCTGTGATCCACATGCAGCCCCAGGGGCTCCTGACGTGTTGTGCCAAGCTCAGCAAACACATCCCCAGTTAGGGGAAAGCCTGCTTAATGGGAATGGCAGGAAGCTGTGCTGTAGGGCTGTGCTGCGGAGGATGATGAGGCAGCACAGGCACCCCTGCGGATCCTCATACATGGGAGCTTGCCAGAAATGTGGCTCTCAGTGACTCGACTCCTTGACTCTTGCCCAGGTACACCTATGCACATCCCTCAGGTGCAACCAAGCTCCAGCTCTGGCTGCATCCCTCTCCAAAAAGCCACAAAGACCAGGAATTTAGGGCAGAAAGGTGAAAACTGGAGAAGTGTGGAGGGTCACAGTGCCTTCGCCTGCCCTGCTGATGGCTGGTGGTCACAGCTGGGGCACGGCATGCGGACACCACATGGCACGAGGCCATAGAGGCCACCCATTACAGCCGGGAGGGACCCCAAAGCCTCCCACCCATTGGCACAGAGCCTCTCCCCGCTTTCTCCTTCCCAATTTCCTGGGCCCCCCTCTCGCAGCAGGTGGATGCTGGGTAAGAGGTGTGTCTGGGAGCCGTGCTCACCACGCAGCGTCGCCGCACGGGTCTGCTGCCGTCGTCGCCTCCTGCTCATCGGTGTGGGGTACGCGTG
The DNA here is from genome assembly GCF_023343835.1 of Lagopus muta. Lineage (NCBI taxonomy): Eukaryota > Metazoa > Chordata > Aves > Galliformes > Phasianidae > Lagopus > Lagopus muta. The sequence continues at coordinate 1,384,317 of NC_064444.1, forward strand.
GGGACGTGGGGACAGATGGGGCCGAGCCTCCCCACGTGGCACCGGGGTGCTCCGGAGAGGGATGAGGATGTGCCAAAAGGAAAGGTCCCCCGCACGCGGCGATGGCACCGCTGCCAGATCCTCGCTCTGCGTTTTTCCTTTTTTTTCCCCCCCCTGTTTGGCTTTTGGCAGCAGTGCTGGGAACAACAACAGCCCCCCGTGGCCCCGGCCCCGTGCCAGGGCGGGTGATGGCAGAGGGGCTCTGCTCAGCTGCGGAGCATCCCCACGCTACACGCTGCCAAGTTCCCTGCGCTGGCACCACAGGCGGCTCCGGAGGCAGCGAGGCTGGGGATGGATTGTGAAAGGGAGCGAGGAGAAAAAAAAAAATGGACGCATGCCATCGCTGGAGCGGCGAGGCTGCCAAAATGCCAGCAGGCAGCGTGGGGCCGAAGCCAGCCGGAGGGGAGAGGAGGGTCTGCAGCCCATCGTCGTGCGGCACATGGAGGACGGGCAGCGTGGCGGAGTGCCGCTTGGCCGGAGCAGGACGGATGGAGGATGATGGAGCTGGAGAGGAGGAAGGTATGACTTGCCTTCCTTTGCATGCCTGCTGGGTGCGTGGTGGTGGGCTGGGTGCCCGTGGCCTCGCTGCACTGCTGGTGCCAACGTGCTCCCGACGCCTATGGAGGAAGGTATGGGGCTGTGGGTACTGGCGGTGCTGCAGGAGGGGATGTGCCTTCGCCGTGCGGTGCAGCACAGGAGGCTGCCCAGGGCCGGGGCTGGGCTTTGTCTGGCCGGGCTTTGTCTGCTGCGATGGATGGAGGCGGCAGGGCTGGGACATGAGGGGCCGGCTGGGAGCAGGGCACGGCGGGAGGCTGTGTTTGGGAAGGGGGAGTGATGGGACAGCCCAGTGAATCGCAGCCCAGAGGGTCTCAGGTATCTGGAATGCAGCAATGCTGCTGCCAGGGAGCAGGGTGGTATGTGCCCTGGCACCGTGTACACAATCCCATAGGAATCAATCCCATAGGAATCATCCCCTGCTCCCGGTCTGTAAACAGGCTCAGGAGGGGCTGGAGGGCAGAGCACAGCCATGGAGATTGTGCTGCAGTCCTCAGCACAAAGGGGACGGTGAGCAAAGTGCTGTCCTCACCAACAGGCTGGGCTTGGGGCTGCATGTTTGGATGTGTTGGGGATGGGGTTGCAGCACCAACAACGAGCCCCCGCACCACCCCAGCTCCTGCACAGTGATCTGCACCCACCAACGAACCCACTGTGCCCAGCAGCATCTCTTGCCCTCTGCTCCCACACCATGGGGACAACTTTCCTTGGGGTCCCCAGCTCAGGGGACGCCCCGTGAAAACCATTGCTCAGAGCTGGATCAGGCCCTGAGCTGCCACCACAGGGGGCTGAGATGTGCCCCCCCCCCGTGCTCCCCCTCTCCCTCATTTTCCTCCATATTTCACAGTTCCTGCTTCCTGCACAAGCCGGGGGTCTCCGGGGACTCCAGCCAGATGTTCTCTGCAGCACACCACATTGCTTTCCTAATGAAATATTCATGCAGCCTCGCCGCTTTGCTTGCCATGAAAGCCTTCGGCAGCTCCCAGCCGTGGAAGCCCTGGGCAGGCAGCGCTCTGCCGCTCACTGCAGCTCAGCATGCTTCATCCCTCCGTGCTCATCCTCCTCTTCGAGCTGAGTGGGTGATGCCATCATAGCAACTTTGTCCCTGCTCTCCTGGGACCTTGCATCGTCCACCCGAGGCTCTGCCATAGGGACAGCAGTGTCCCCAATGGGGGTGACAGCTCTGGGTCCCCGTGTGGCACACGGTGTGGCAGCAGAGTGGTGGCACAGTGTCAGAGGCAGAGGCCTCGCCTGCCCTGCAGCTCCTCAGCAGCCCGCAGCATTAGCGATGCCGTGCACTATAATCCAATTAGGTTGTTTATGCAAACAATCAGGTTTTATGTTTCAGTAAAAAGCTTAAATAACTTTAATCAAAGCGAAAGACCCGATGTTATCACCAGCGCTGTGGTTGGTTGGGATGCCCTGCCCCTTACAGGGCCATGCAGTCAGTGCTTCGCCTCCAGCCCATAGCCACTGCCATCCCATGGGTGCTGCCACCATGGGGCTCCCCCCAGCACCGTGTCCCTCCTGTGCAGTACATAGCGGGCCAGGGCTTCTCCATCCACAGCCAGGAGACAATTAACTGCTGCTCTGATGAGCTTCAGGTCTGTCCCTCTATCTATCAGTGCCCAGGCAGGGCTGTTAGTGCAGTAATTGTGGCTGTGGTCACATTAGAAGGGGAAAGGGCCAGGCTGTGAGTGAGGGAGCATCCCCGGAGCAGGAGCAGCATCCAGCCAGGGCTACAGGGGGCATGTCCCTTCCTTCCCCAAATGGTACATGGTAGAAACATGGTGGTGGCCACGCTGGGCAGCACTCCATCCCCATCCATTCATTAATTCATTCACTCATTCATTCATTCCCCACCTGGGCTGGGCTTGGGGCACAGGAGCAGCTTGGGGCCGGAGCATCGTGGGGCTGAGAGGAAATCTATGCAGCTGCATCCAGAGGGGAGCATGGCAGCATGGGCTGGGTGGCACAGGGATGACATGGCGAGGTGGGGACATGGCCACCAGCACTGCCTTCCCGCGCACCCCGAGTTGGTCGCTGAGTAATAAGCTATGCATGTAGTGTAGAAATAAAACATGTTCTGCAGAACAAATGATGTTAATTTGCTGAGAGGCTCTGAAGCTGAGTATTAGCGAAATGCCTTGAGGGAGAGAGCGGCAGCTGTGCTGGAATTAATGGCAACGTGCCGAATTAGCACCGCTATGCATCATAGTCAGAGGGAAAAATTACCAGAGAGAGGGGAAGAACAGCCCCCTCCGCACACCAGCCTGGACCCCGGTGTGCCACAGAGCAGAGCCTGGTGCCCATGGTGTGCCTTCAGCCCTGGCAGCACAGCCTGGTACCCTGCAGTGAGCTGCTCTGAGCTCTGCAGCTCCCCCATAACGCTGTCTTCAGGAGCACTCAGCATTCCTCAGGATGCTCAGCGCCCCTCTGGACCAAACTGTGCCATTGCAGCCTCCCTAGGGGAGCACCTCCTGCTGCTCCCCATCCCCAGCTCCCAGCACTGAGCCATGGGCCGGGTGGTGATGGGCTGGTGGCATCCCCTGTCTCTCTCTCTGCCCGTGGATGCTCATCCCTTGTGGCACTGAACACTGCTCTATTTTTTGTCATTCTGACCCTTCTCTCTGCTTTTTGCTCTGCAGATCCTCAGCCCCATGCTGGATGGAGCAGCTCCAGCCCGGCCTGGGTGCTGCTGTGCCACCGTCCTGCTGCAGCCCTTTGAGTATTGACCCAGGACATGGGCTTGTGTCTCCTTCTGTGGACAACAGCAGCCAACAGCATGGACCAGGCAATGGATGTGCCACGGAGGTCTGCTCCTTGCCGGGCCGTGCCAACAACCGGGCACCCAACCTGGGTGACAGGAACAGGAGCCACCCCTCGGGTCTCAGCATCCCCAGGAGGGGGGATCCAGGCAGAGGATGCTCCCCACCCAGCCACACACAGAGCATTGCCACACACAGCCTGGATCTGACCTGGGGAGGATACCTGCAGCATCACCACAAAGCACCGCCACTGCCCGAGGGATGCACCTACCCACGTCCTGGGGACGCTCCGCAGAGGCCGCCCCACTCCCATTCTGCTTTGTGCTTTGCTCTATGCACCACCCCGATCCTGTGCAGCCCCAGGATGAGGCTGGCAGCCCCTGCAGCCCTGGGGGCAGAGTGCCTGGCCATGGGGCCGCCGGTCACCGCCGGCTGCATCTGCCGGGGCACGCAAGAGTGACTCCAGATGCATTAGAAGTGCCGCGCTCGAATTTCAATTTCATCGTCTCACAATCATTTTCAGGCTCCTCTTAGTGCCACATTAACGAAGCCTGCTCGTTTGAATGCATAATTAGCCCAAGCATTCTACCTCGCTAATTTCGAAGCAGGAGAAGAGAGTGGGGGGGGGGGGGGAAAGGGGGGGGAATTTGCATATTAATTTAGCAGAGGGAGAGAAAAATTGTTTACCACTTGCTTCTTGCTGTTGATCACAGCGGACTTAACTCTTTCCCGGGTGCCATCTGGAGCTGTGAGCCTTGTGCCGGCCAACACGTGGGGTAGGATGCAAAGGTTATGTGGTTGCAATTAAATCCCCACTGCACAGCATTATGGCTGCCAGGAGCCAACTGGGGGCACTGGGATTGCAGCAGTGGCTGGGATGGAGGTGTGAGCTGCACATCAGCACTCCTTGGGGGGGGGGAAATGACTTTGTCACCACGGGCAGACATAGGGGTACCCGCTGCTCATCCTGCAAAGGGCTGTGGGGTCTGGGAGTGTGCACAGAGCACCTTCAGTCTGTCTCCTCCATAGGGACACTGCTGTCCTCCTCCCTGTTCAGCATCACCCACCCTGAGCAATAAGTCGTGCTGCTGCCTGTCCCCAAAATCCCTTTACAAAGGACGCATTGCCGCAGCTCTGGGGCACCCTCTGGGCAGAGGGACACCCACTCCAAGCAGTCCAAGTGCACTGCACTGCTGTGGGAGCCTTTGTTTGGAGTCTGCGGGCACCCTGGGCGGTGATTTGTCTGCCTCCTGCAGCGGGGCTGTCAGCTCGCAGCTGCCAACCACTTCCATTTGTGCTGCCATTAAAAAGATCGCAGGTCTGACAGGTAGGAACAAAATAAAGAGGGGGGGGGGAGAAAAGCCTCAAAAAATAACCCAGCAGGAGCATTGTGTGCTCACCACATCTGGAACCCTCCTCACGTCCATTGCACTCTTTGGATCTGCGTCCCCAGAGGAGTTTGGTCACCCTGGGCAGCCCTCACGCAGCCAGCCAGCACAGAGCCACCCCAGTGCATCCCAATGGGTGGGGATGCTGTGCTGGGTCGGCTCCTGCACCTCCTGCAGGGATGGGGCCTGGCACCGAGCTGCCACCCAGGGGACACTGCATGCCATCCCCGTGACACCGTGCTGGCAGAGCAGGGCCGGCCCGCAGAGGGTTAACAGCTGATTGCAGCCTTTGTCTCTGCATCAGTGTACATAATGCGCCCTGCATTTGCATACTGCAGTGTGCGCTCAATTAAAATGAACTTTTAATTTCTTCTAAGTAAATTACTTCTTCCCGCTACGTGAAACGCACAAATGTCAGAATAATGGGAGAGCCTTAATGAGCTGGGAATGAGGGGCGGGGAGGGGAGTGCTGGGGGCCCCTGGGCCACATTGCAGCCACCTCCCAGGGACGTTCCTGCTGCCAACGTGTCCCCAGGGGAGGGCAGACCCTGGCACCCACATCCTCGCCATCCCCTCCCCCTGCCTGGTGAGGCATCCCTGCAAGGTCCTGGCACCTACATACCTCACACCATCCCCAAAACATCCCATGGGCATCTCCTGCACGGGGTGTCCCAGTCCGGCTATTCCAGCCCAACGTGGCCGGGGTGATGCTCACGGTGACGGTTGGGGTGGTGCTCAAAGGGCTGCTTGTTGTGACGGTCAGGATGGTGTTCAAGGTGATGCTCGGCAGCAAGATGCCCTGCGGCCCAGCCCTGCCTCCTGCACAGGACCACCCGCCCGTCCGAGGGCTGCAGACGCGGGGCCAGATGGCAGGCGAGATTACTGCAATTTGATTTTCAGCTAAATCACAAACCTGGATGAGCGAGTGCTGCTCCAGATGCATTATCCCTAATCCCCAGGAAGGGAACCTTTTAAAGGAGACAGTCCCAAGGCCAGCTTGGGAGCAGCTGGGTAATCCTGGCCGGGCTGTGCCGGGGGACACGGTGCACTCCGGATACACCGCGCTGCGTCACCGCGCTCACTGCGACCCACATTTGGTGCTGCACAGCCGGGGTGGGAGCAGATGGGGCCAGATGGAGGCCCACCAGGAACAGGCGGGCACCGGGGCAGGCCGTTCTGGGAGCCCGACCTGGCTGTTGGCCCCTGGGGAGGAGTGGGGATGGGGTGGGGGAGGCGGGGACGCAGCCAGGATGCTGAGCCTGGAGCATCCTTGCTCTGCTCTAAGGACCTTCCAACACTTGGGGAGTGGGTGCCATAGGGGGGCCATCCCCTTTGGTCACTCCCTCTGGCCATCCCCACACCTATTTACTGGGATGTGGGAATGACTCCTGGCTTGCCAGGAGGAAGAGGAGTGAAGGAGCAGGGCATAGGCTCAGCTCTATGGGGCTTGCTGCTCTTGCTCTCCATGCAAGCTGTCCTGGCTTCATGCTTTTGGAGCGCCCACTTTGGCAGCACCCTTTCCCAGCCCCAGGACCCTTTGGGAGCAGCAGAATTACAAACATGGGAACAGCACAACTTCTGCAAACAAACCAACCCCTCCAGCGGGGGAATGCAGAGCGCTTGTCCCTCTGCTCCCATACACACCACCCGTTCCCGTGCTGCTGCTGACCCCGATTTCCCATCGCACGGCGCCGGCAGCTGAGGTCACCCCGGCTGCAGACGGCCCATCCATCACCGGGAGACAACACACACAGCACTGATCACAGAGCAAATGGAACCGGGGGATGGTGCCGATCAATGGGCGCATTAACCTGAGCCCACACCCTGCTCCCCCGGGGCTGGAGGCAGCAGCAATATTAATTCCTCCCCGAGGAAGAGGAGATGTGAGCTGCACAGCTTTGTCTGTCCTCATGCTGCTGCCTCCTCCAAGGCCATGAATTTCCCACCGCGGTGCCCCCGGATTGGGGCTCCCCAGGAATGGAGCCACGAGTTCCCCCAGCGCCGAAATTTACATTGAACCACAAATTAATTTCATAATTTTTTCCTCTCTAATTATGCCAACATCTGCTGCGGGGCCCAAGCTGTGCACATGCATTTTAATACATCCCTCCCCCACGTCTCTCTCTCTCCCAGCACTGAACTTTTCGGTAATTATCAGCAGGAGGAGGGCTCCTTTCCGCAGGAGGGCAAAGCTGAGCGCAGGGAAGGACTCACCGTGCTGCAGTTTGGGGGCTGGGGGCTCCATGTTGGGTTCTGAGGGCCGGCTCTCCCCCAGGGATGTTCCATCCTGTGGCTTCTCGTAGCCTCTTCCTGCAGAATGACCCCACACCAGGACGTCTTGGTCCTGTTTTCCCCCATCTGCAGCAGGAGGGCAGTGATGGGGCTGGCCCTTGTCACCTGCACGTCCAGGTGGCCCCGAGGTGCTGGCAGTGTCCTCCACTCTCCTGCTGCACATCTACTACCACTCAGGAACTGCTTCACAGCCTCGCTATCAGATTTTAAAGATCACCTGGATGCCAAGTAATTTAAACCTGCCAAGGACCAACTGACAGCAGCAAGCTGCTGGGTGCTCACAGCATCCGTGGTGCACTGTAGGGTGCTGCTAACAGAGCAGGAGCTGCAGAGGAGCAATCCACCTGCACTGCTTCACACTGCCCTGTGCATTCTGCACCCAGAGCCCAGAGACAGGGCGATCTCATCATCCACCTGGCGCCCATGGGTGCAGCCCCATAACACCGTGTGCTTGGCACCAGGAATGCCCTATGCCAAGCACCCTTCCATGTTCATGGCATCCACGGGTGCTGCACCGTCCTGGGATGCTCCCACTCCATGCAAGGAACTCATGGGTGATGTCCTACATTGGGGTGCTCCCATTTCATGAGTGGAACCCAGAGATGCTTCCCCATATTGGGATGCTCCCACTCACATGCATAGCAGCTATGGATGCTGTAACATAGTGAGATGCTCCCACTCCATGCACGGAACCCACGGGTGCTGCCCCACACCGAGATGACCCCGCTCCACACACAGAACCCACAGATGCTGTGCTGTGCAGCTGGTAAGGCAGCACCAGCACCCTTGGGACGCAGAGCCCCAAGCTGTCTCCCAGCAAGCAGCACACAGCCAACATCCACATCTCCCACTCCAGGACCAGGACGCTCCATCCCCAGCTCTGGAATCTCCGTGCCCAACATCACCCAACCCATCCACTGACCCCATCCTATGGCACAGCTCTTCTCCTGCCTGGAGAGGGGAGAAGGAGGGCAGAAAACAAAACAATGATGGATGGCAAAGCCATTGAAGTGCCGCCGAGTCGACTCCGTATTTTTAACGGCATTTAAATGCTTCCCAAGCAGATTAATAAGGTCTAGGTAATAGCAGAACCAGTCTATATTTATTCTATCTTAAACGCCAGTTTGTCAGGCTGTATTAATATTGATGGCAAGGCTTGGATTGAGGACAGCGAGCGCTGGGACTTGGCTTTATCTCTCCCCACCAGGCTGCCTCAGCCCCTTATCAGGCCGTGCTGCGCAGCAGCTGCCTCTTCAAGGGCTCAGCGCATCCCTCTCCTCCCCCCGCTCCCTCTTTTTAATCAGAGGAGGAGAAGTTGCTGGCTTGATCGTTCCATTTTTATCTCTTTTATTTACTCCATTTTCATGTCTTTCAGTGCATATTTTATTCCCATCAAGGCAGGACCATTGATAGCTTAAGCTGTCGTTCCCCCCCCACCCCACCCCCCCGGATCCCCCCATGCTGTGTGACAGGGAAGGGCGAGGGGGAGTTATGGAGGAATTGTCCCCCTGCCCACCCCTGCTGCCCCTCACTGCTGTGTCCTGCTGCCACCGATGCCCTCAGAGCACCCAGCACCGGTGCTGTGTCACAGTGGGGAAAGCAAAACGAGGACATTTGCTCTCAGGTAATGAGTGCCAAAGGACCCCAACCAGTGTGAATGGCACGGGGAGGGGTGCAGTGTGCCATGGGGTCCTGCAGGACATCAGGGTCCATCTTCCTCCTCACCCCACGCCTGCACACTGAGCACCAAAGGGCCCCGCTGCCGGGAAATGGAAATCCTCATTAGCTAATAAAAAGCCCATCTCTCACTCTGCCTTTAATATAATTAACGGCAGCCAAGACTTCAATTAAGGTTTTATCCAAACTTCAGAATGCCACTCTCGCTCCGTAATTACGCCAAGGCTCCCTGGGCTGTGCCTGTGCATGCAGTGAGCTTGTCCCAAACAGGGAATGTCTGTGTGACTGCTCCTTGGTGGGAGGCAGAGGTCCTGCTCTGACTTCAGTGGGGAAACATGCTGGAGGGAGAGCATGGTGCTGGGAATCAGGCAGCCCTCACAGCTCCAGGTGCCAATGGGGGTGGGTGGGTGAGAAGGGTGAGGGGCTGGGGGATGTGTGAGCCCCAGGGATGTGCAGGGATGCAGGGTGCACAGGGACAAGCAGGGATGCAGGGTACCATGGGTACCACGGGGATGCTCAGGAATTCAGGGTGCCCAGGGATGCACAGGGAGGTGTGAGCCCCAGGGACATGCAGAGATGCAGGAGGCACAGAAGCAGGCAGGAGTTCAGGGTACCGTAGGGATGTGCAGGTATGCAGGGTGCTCACGGATGTGCAGGAATGCAGTGTACTGTAGGGATGCACAGGGATTCAGTGTACCATAGGGATGCAGGATACATGGGGACATCTGGGGGTGCAGAATGCGTGATGATACGTAATGCAGGGTGCCCAGTGGTTCGCAGGGTGACCAGAGACACGTAGGGATGCAGGGAACACAAGGGTGCACAAGGATGCTGGGTGCCCAAGGATGCCCAGAGGTGCCTGGCACTGCACTGATGCACGGCTCAGCCCATCTCCTGCCCAGCTTGTGGCTGCAGATGAAGGAGCAGCAGCCCCAGGAGACAGCCCCGCAGATGGCAGCGCTGTCAGAGAGACGGGGCCCGTAATCCTCCCCATGGGTCCCATTATCATCTCTATCTGGTGAAAAAACTCTCGTCCTGGATGTGTCTAATCCTAATCGCTCCGTATCGCATGGGGCCACTTCAGATGGCCAGACAGACAGACCTGCCCCCGTCCACGCATATCTGCACAGGCACAGCTGGGGGGGGGAGGGCAGGGGCACCCCTTTGCTCCTAATCCCTGCTCGAGGGCTTCATTTAAAAGGGGATTTGCTGCTGATTCCCTCTGCGAGCCGAGCGGTCATTACAGGGGTCAGCATTGGAGTGGGGAGAGCTGTGTTAAAAAATAATAGTGGCATGTTAATTGGGGGGGGGGGGGGGGGGAAATGGGGGGGGGGGGGAACCCAAGCTTCTGTGTGCAGGGTATGAGGATTTGGGGGTACTCACTGAGATGCCCCATTTGATCCCCTACAAAACCCTCGTGTGCGCGTTCTGTGCAGATCTCTGTGCGCACATCCATATTTATGGGGGCACACGGTGTCCCCAGGGAGTGGGGGCTGCCTGGGGGGGCTGCTGGGATGAAATCCGGCAGGGAAATATCCCATAGCAGGTGCAGCCTGCAACGGGGCTGAGCGGCTGCCAGCCGGCCCCCGGATCCTGACACATCTGTGCTCATCAGTTGGACGCCAGATGGGCCCCGGCTCTGCGATTTGGGTTGGGGTGAGGACAGGTCTGGCTGCCTCTGGATAGTGGCAGAGCTCAGCCTGGGATGCTCACATGCTGACAGCATTCCCAGTATTCTTAGCCCAGCATTTTTAGCTTGTTTTGCCAGCTGGAGGCTGGAGCTTGCAGGGAGCTTGGGGTGTGGGACAGCTTAGGGCTGCACCACTGAGCCCCTGTGCCATAGAGGTACCCCAACTCCATGCAGCCCAACCCTATGCATCCCCACTGTGTGCCTCAACTTGACCAAAACCCCACTCCAGGGCATTACCTTTCATGGGAGTTGCGTGCCATGAGGAGGAGGATGATGTGCCTTCCTCCAGCCCTGCCCCTGCCCAGAATCCACTCCAGCCCACATCTTCTCCCAGTCCCATGTATAGAAAAAGTCCTAATGCTAGTCCCCATACCCACTCCTCCTCATCCTTGTGCTTATCCTCATTTTCATCCCCATCCAGTCCCCATCCTTTCCCATCCATTCTCATCCACATCCCCACCTCCATCCCTATCCTTATCCTCATCCAGTCCCCATCCTTTCCCATCCATTCTCATCCACATCCCCACCTCCATCCCTATCCATATCCTCATCCAGTCCCCATCCTTTCCCATCCATTCTCATCCACATCCCCACCTCCATCCCTATCCTTATCCTCATCCAGTCCCCATCCTTTCCCATCCATTCTCATCCACATCCCCACCTCTATCACTATCCTTATCCTCATCCACATCCCCACCTCCATCCCTATCCATATCCTCATCCAGTCCCCATCCTTTCCCACCCATTCTCATCCACATCCCCACCTCCATCCCTATCCTTATCCTCATCCCATCCCCATCCATACCTATCCGTTCCCATCCCCATCCCATCCCCTCCTCCTGTCATTCCCATCCCAATCCCATCTCATCCCCATCCCCATTCCTATGCCATCTCATCCCCATCCCCACAGGTGCCAGCGCAGCCCTGGGGACATTTGGGGTCAGCCTATTTGGGGCGCAGAGCCCAGCACCCCGCCTGGCTGCGGCTGCACATCCCCACAGCTCGCAACATCGTTTCTTCTCCTCTTCCCCCCTCCCCTCTCTCTCCCTTTTCTGAAAATTGATAATTAACCTTTTGTCCATGCGGCTGTTGTGTTTATTTGGTGCGGGCGGCTGCGGGGCGCTGATATGGAAATCGCAGCCGGCAGCAGCTCCGCGTCCCCTGCGCAATCTGCGACGCGCACAGCCGCTGGGCAGAGATAAGCAGGTGCTCATTCACAGCCCGCAGCTGCCTGCGAGGGCAGCCCTACCTGATCACTGCAATCTCAGTGAAAAACTACTTGAGGTTGGGCTGCCGTGATGGGGAGAGCCGATAGGCACCGTGCAGCAGCTCCTGGCGCCCGGCTCGCATCCTGCCTCTGCTCCCATCCTCTCCATGGCGCGCGTCTCACTGCTCCATCTCCCTCTTATCTTCCTCTCCACATCCCTTTGATTTTGGTTTTTTATTATTATTATTATTTTTATTCCTTAAAGAATTTGTCTTTGTGTTTCATGTGAACTCCCTTCTCCTCAGTTCTCCCTTTCAGTCTTGGCTCCTTCCCCATCCTCCCACCCTGTGCGCACATTTGTGGAGGTGGATTTGGGCATCAGTGGGGATGGAATGGGATGAGGATGGGATGGGGATGGGTCAGGCATGTGTTGAGGATGGGGTGGGATGGAGACAGGGATGCAGATGTAATGGGAATGGAACGGGATGGGATGAGAATGGGGATCAGATGGGGATGGGACGAGGATGGGACGAGGATGGGATGGGATGGGATGGGATGGGATGGGATGGGATGGGATGGGATGGGATGGGATGGGGTGGGGTGGGATGGGATGGGATGGGATGGGATGGGATGGGATGGAATGGGGTGGGGTGGGATGGGATGGGGATGGATGGGGATGGGATGGGACGGGGATGGGATGGGATGGGATGGGGTGGGGTGGGATGGGATGGGATGGGGATGGGATGGGATGGGATGGGATGGGATGGGGATGGGATGGGATGGGATGGGATGGGATGGGGATGGGATGGGGATGGGATGGGGATGGGATGGGGTGGGATGGGATGGGATGGGATGGGGTGGGATGGGATGGGATGGGATGGGATGGGATGGGATGGGATGAGTATGGGGTGGGATGGGATGGGATTGGAACTGGATGGGATGGGATGGGGTGGGATGGGATGGGGATGGGATGAAGATGGGTACTAGCACCCCCTCCAAAAAATGGCTGCATTGGATGAGCACATGCCCACTGCAGTGCCCAAAATGTAAGACCCAAGGGATGCAATCGCCCCTTTTGTGTTCAGTGGATGTTATTATTTTGCTCACGGGTTACCGCTGTGGCTTCCTCTGACCTTGGTTTCCCACCCGGGGGTGGTCCCATACTTCCCCCTATGTCACACAGAGGGGACATTGTGCCACAGCTGCTGCTGGGGGTTTCTCGCTTCCCCTCGCACTCTTGCTCTGAGTGTTGGGGCAGAGGGAGCAGCTCCCGCTTCTCCTTTAATGGGGGGAAGTTTCTGCTCAGCACCAAACGTGCAGTTCTGACTCAGAAAGGGAGTGCCTGGGGGTGCCGCGATGCTCCACAGGGTGGACAGGGAGCAGAACCCCGGGATCCCCCGCGTGGGGCAGACCCAGTGCCCAGGGCTGGGGCATTCCCCATGCAGCTGCTGGGCAGCTGTGCGCCATTCTCCTGCTAGAGAAAGCCCTGAGCTGCAGGTGACGTGGAGGATGTGGGGCTGCAGCTGGCGGGGATTTTCCTCACAGGCCCCAGAAGCCTCCAGCTCTGACTCAGCGCCCCAGGGTGCTCCCCAGGACCAACCTCTGCCATGCAACCCCTGCGTGCCTTCAGTACGACCCCCGCCGTGGGGTCCTGAGGATATTGAGCCCAGCTGGCCCTAGAGAACATAAAAGGGGATGAGGCAAGATCCTGAAACGGAGCTGCAAAACCCTTCAGCCTCAGCACCGTGCCTCTCAGCCCCCATGATCTGCTTGCTCCATCCCATCCTGGGGTTGGGGGACAGGGCTGCCCCAGAGCATCACTGGGATGTAGGATGCAGCATGCATGCGAATATAGGAACGCATCCCCTGGGTGCTGTGCCCCGTTCAGCCTGGCTGGGTGCTGTCTGGCTGCTCTGTGGTCCTTTGGCCCCGTGCTGGGGCTTCCCCGTGTCCCCAGCAGCACAGAGCCACGTGCGCTGTCCCCTGGGACCCCCAGCATCTCGCTGTCAGCCCTTCCAGCAGAGATGCTGAGGAGCACTGTCCCCTCTCAGCCCCCTCCCTGCCTGCACTCCTCTTTCTCTTCCTGTCCCCCCATGGCTGTGGGTTGGGGGAACGGAGTGGGAGCCCCGGGAGCCATCTGTGGGAGCCCAGGTGGTCGCCGAGACGCACCATCTGCTGAGCCACCTTCGGGGACCGTGCTGGCGCTGCTGTATTTTTAGGACGTGTTTCCTTCCCTCCCACCTGCAGCCTTTCGGTTTTCTAACAAGTTGTTTCTCTTGCTTGTGGCTGCTCTGACGGAGAGCCCCAGCCCCAGGGCAGGGGGTGGGCTGGGGGTGCACCCAAGCAGGGGCCACCCTGTGCACAGGGCAGGCAAGGCACACACTGAGCAAGCACCAGGACACCAGCAGGCAAGGGACGTCTCATGCCCGTCATTCCTGTGCAAAGAGCTCAGTGCTTTGCAGGGCTGCAGCCAGAGGGACGAGCCCCTGGGGTTGCAGCATGCAGTGATCAGCTGCACGGGGCTGCAGCATGCTGTGCTGGGTTGCAGCACGCTGTGCAGCTCCCATCTACATGCTGCATGGCTATGCCGCTCCTGCCGTGCCACAGTGCGCTGTGCATCATCCTGCATCGTGCCAGCCGTGCCGTGCCGTGCAGCTGCCCATGCCAAGGCTGCATTTTGCCAGCTGTGCCACACTGTGCCGCGCCGTTCTGACCGTGCTGTGCTTCACTGTCTGTGCCACGCTGCGTCTCAATGGCAATGCCATGCTGCGCCGTGCTGCCCGTGCCGAGCTGCAGCGTGCCCACCCCTCACCCTGAGGAAGTGAAGCCGGCACAAAGGGGAAGTTGTTGGAAAGTCAGACCGGAATGGCTGATAGGGAAGGCAGAGCTGGGCTTGGTCGCAGATGGTTCCTGTTGGGGAAGGACACGGGCGCAGCTGCCCGGCCTCCCCCCACCCGCCGCATTATCGCTGCCCGGCAGCTGTTCACCTTCCCCATCGCCATGGGATACGGCGCTGCTGCCGCTGCGGGCCCGGCGCTCACACGAACGGCCGTGGCAGAGGGGCAGGCACCGTACGGGCAGGACGCCCCGCACTGCACCACGCAGCACTGAGCCCTGAGGCACGCAGCCTGCCCGGCGTGGCTCCTGCAGTGACACAGAGCCGTGCAGGAGCGGGCTGGCTGTGCCACGCACTGCTGGCACCGCACTGCTGCGATGCCCGGGGGCACCTCCAGGCTTGACGGACACCCGTTTGGCAGGACCGGCCCAGGTAAGAGCGAGGTGGATGAGGGGAGATGGGGGCTGTGGCTGACCCACGTGTCTGTGTCGTGGTGATGGTGATTCATTCCTATGTCACCGGGCTGGGCAGGGGTGGGTATACTATGGGGTGTCCCCATGGGGGGTGGTGGCAGTGAGCGGGCATTGCTGAGCCTGCAGCACTGTGGCAGGAGAAGGCATGAGGACCTGTTTGCTGCCAGCCCCGCAATTTACCTTTCTGTAATGAGCAATCAGCTGTGGTTATGTCCCATCTGTGGAGTTTGAGCTCTCAGTTTGCCTGGTGATTTCTGTCAGCATTGGGTCAGCAGCCCACGTGCTGCTCAGGAGCACGTTCCCGCACTCACTGCCATGGCAGTGGGGTCAGGCCTGGCCCCATGGCTCTCCAGGTGCTCCTTGCAGCGTGGCAGCACCAGGATCGGCTGCAGGGGCTGTGGGTCCCCATTTGCTGTGCTGTGCACCCCCCCCAGCCCCATATCTGGGCACCCGCTGGGCTGTGCCGGGTGCGGGAAGGAAAGCGGCTGCCGGCTGAGTCACCGGCGTTTGTCTGCCCCGAGTGAACAATGCTGGCCCTCTGCCTTGCTTCCCCTCGCTCACCCCTTTTCCTGGCGGTAGCGAGCTCTGCAGCACCGTGCACTGGGGCACAGCACCATGCACTGGGCACAGCACCAGGCACTGGGCACAGCACCAGGCACTATGCATGGAACCATGCACCAAATGCAACACCATGCACTGGGCACAGCACCCTGCACTTGGAACAGAACCATGCACCATGCACAGAAGCATGCACCAAGTGTAGCACCATGCAGTGAGAGCAGCACCATGCACCGGACACAGCACCATGCACTAGGAACAGAACCATGCACCATGCACGGATCCGTGCACCAGCTGCAGCACCATGCACCAGGTGCAGCTCCCAGTTGAGGCACAGACCCTCCAGATGCCAAGGGCTGGGGGTGTCCCCTCTCTGGGAGCAGCAGGGACCACAGGCCCAGCTAGATATGCTGAGCATGTGCTCTGCCCTGGCACATGCTGGGTGCTGCCCGCAGAGCCCCAACGCTCGGTGCATCACAGGGCCGATAACGCAGGGCTGACCAGAAGGGTGCAGCGAGCAGAGCCGTGCAGATTGCTGCTGCTTGGCGGAGCTGCCAGTTGGAGGCTTGGCAAGAGAAATGTTTGTTTTGTTGGCCAAATATCTCAGCAAACTTCCTGATTTGCTTGAGGCCAGCCAGGCAGCGATAGGGCTGGTGGGGCCGTTGCTGCTCCTCACTGCAGTGTCGGCGCACGGAGCTGTTATCTCGGATGCGCAGCGGGCAGGGAAGAGGTGGGGAAAGGGAAATGAAATACAACAGAGGTGGCACATTTTTTTCTGGTGATAAGGAGCCCTGCTTTCAGCCTGGGAACCTGGAAACGACGCAGGTGGACGGAGGCTTCTGCACCGTCCACCACTGCTGCAGCATCTGGACCTTGTAATGCAACTCAGAGCTGCTGGGTGGCTCTGCTGTGAGCCCGGGGCTGCCCATGGTATGGCACAGCATGGCATGGCATGGCACGGCAAAGTGCTGCTGTGCTGCCCCAGAGCAGGCTGCACTGGACCAACTCTTCTTATCGATTTTGCAGGGACCTGAGTTGTTGGAAGCGCAGTGCAAACTAATTAAGTCCCCATCATTAACAGGCTGCAGCAGTCTGGCAAGCAGAAGTGGGGCTGCGGTGCTGCAGTGGGACTGAGAGACGGACCTTAAGGCACAGAGAAGCTGCAAACACAGCCCCAGCAGCTTGGAGGCTCAGTGCACACAGAGGGACAGTGGCACATCCTGGACTCCCAGTGCCTGAGCCACGCTGTGCTCTTCAGTACAGGATGATAAGCAGCAGGGCCCGGCTTCCACGGGAGCACTCCCAAGCAGCAACGAATCTGTCCAGCCCAGCAGCAGGGGAAGGCAAGCACAGCCAGAGCAGAGCCCCATCCCTCAGCAGTGCTGGCGGCAGCCGCTTCCTGCACAGCAGATGTCCCTGCAGCGGATGCAGCTGCGGCGGGCGATAGCCAGCAGGGCGAGCTGCCGCCTCCAGCCGCTGGCTGCCCACCAGCCCTTATCTCCCCTGTGCCACCTCTGCCCATTCCATCCATGGGAAGATGGGCTCCAGCCCCAACCGCTCAAAGGAGAGCACTGAGGGCTGCAGAGCAGCTCCTGCAACGTGTCCAGGGATGGATTTGGGAGCTGAGGTTAAAGCAGTCCCCCACTCTGTGCACTGGGGTGGTGGGGCTGTGCATTGCCCAGCGCTGGCTGCACGGTCCTGTGCTGCAGGGAGGCACCTGGTGATGCTCAGCCCCATGAGGTGTTCAGCCCTTTGGAGGCAGCAGGTTGGATGGGGGAACCCAGACGGGCAGGCAGACACGCGGGGTGACACCGGAAACCTGAGGGCACAGCTCAGTGCCTTCGCCCCCAGATGAGCCCCAGCATGGGGTGACTCAAGGAGCGGGGAGGGGAAGGCGTGAGGAAAGCAGCACCGAGAGCTGTTTTATAAAGCTTGGGGCTTGGGATTGCAACCCTCTGCAGCCTGAAGAGCAATGGGCTCTCACTGTTGGGCTCGGAGATCCCAAAGCTGTGCCACGGGAACCCTTTGCCTGGGGCAGCTCCTCGGCAGCTCCCCAAGCCCTGTGCAGAAGGACACCCCTCCTTCATCCCCAAACTGAGCCAGAAATGATACGTCCTGGTGCCACCATCACTCGTGCATGGGACCACTGGAGCACTGCTGTAGGGATGATGCTCGGAGGTGGGAGATGCCATCTCCCCAAACAAAGAGACAATATGCACATGCTGAGCATTCAGTTAGCGGTGACACAACAGACACAAAGCCCCAAAGTCGTTATAGAAGGTTCCAGCCCCTCTGGGAATCCACGAGGTTGGTGGGGCCCATCCTGCCCAGCCCCAGATTTGCAGGGGAAGGATTCCAGTGCTGTGCTGGACAGATCCTGGCTATCATTCCCTTGCAGGAGTTTATCTGCCAGCTCAGCTGCTTGCCGTGCTGCTCTCCCATTGCTGCAGAGCTGGGGGGGGGGGGGTGGCTGTGTTGTCCCCATGCACCGACCCATGGGATCCACACGTGGCCTTGGGAGTGCTGGGCTGGGGGGGGGGGTTGGGGGGTGGGCACGAAGGGGTTAACAAGGGGAAGTTTGCTCCCTCTCAGCCGTGATTTAAACCAGACCGAAAGGTTCTGTCATCCATCACACTAACAGCCAGATCGTTGTGTTTTAAAGTGTCTGTAATTGCAGCGATGCTGAGAGCGGGAGGGAGATAAAGGCTGGGGAGATGCAGGGGGGGGGGCGCAGGGCTGGGAGCGCTGCCCCTGCTGGGTGGGGATGCTGCCTCCCTACTGGGTGCTGCTGCATTTGAGAGCATCCACCAGCAGCACAGGTTCCCCCATGATGGGCGCAGGGTTTGGGGCAAAACCCAAAGGTTTCATGCTCCAAATATTGCCTTTATCTCACGGCGACCGCATCACCGCCGCCCCCTCTGCGTGTGCTGGGGGGACAGCAGGTGACATCCCGCCCTGGTGAGGAGGTGGCCGTGGTCCCTCTGTCCCAGCAGCCGGAGCCACGTGCCGGCAAGCCGACAGGGCATTATTAACATTCAGCCGAAGCCCTCGGAATGAAGCAGGCTGACACAAATGTTTATTTTCGCAGCGGTGAATTATGACTTCAATAGACCCAAATTACAGGGCTGTGTGTGCCGAATGGAAACACGGCGGCCTCTGGCACCCAAACGGCACCGGGTGGCACATGAACCAGGAATTGGGAAGGTGGGGGCTTTTCCCAGCAAGTCGCCAGGGATGGGGGGGGTTGGGACAGTGCAGGGCGGGCTGTGCTCATGGCTGTCACCAGCAGGCACTTACCTGTGGGTCTTGCAGCAAATCCAGCAGCTTGCAGGGCATCCCCGTGGCCTGCTCCCTGCTCTCCCGCTGCAAAGAGCGGTGGTAGAAACCAGAGCATCACCGGGGAGCACTTTAGGAATGGCTAGGTGCTCCACCATGCGTGCACCAAGTGCCCAAATGCACCCACACTGCTGCATTTGCATGTGCCAGACTGGGCTGCTGCTGCTGCTGCTGCACTGCGGGGCTGTGCTGCTCAGCCCCAGGGCTCCTGGGGAAGCCCAGTGATGGGAGCTGCAGTGTGAGGGTGGGCAGAGGGGCAACGCAAACGGGATTGCTGCATGCAGGTACACAGCAGCAGGAGCCTGAGGGGAGAGGGATGCTGCCCAGGCTGGCTTGAGGGGCTGGGAGATCCCAACTTGCAACTGGATGTGGTGCAGTGGGAGCTTGGCACACAGCAGCCGTGCAGCGGTCATCTGGTGGCCGTGCAGAGGCCATTTAGTGGCCGTGCAGTGCTCACAGAGTGACACAGCTGTGCTGTGGCTGCACCATGACCATGCAATGCCCAGGGCAATGTCTGTGCAGCAGCTGTGCAGCTGTCCCACAGCATCGGTGCCACGCAGCACTGGGCAGCAGTTGTGCAGTGCTGGTGATGCTCTGCCTGGCAGCACTGCCACCATCCCCAGTGCCCGTGCTGTGGGAAGAGGCGAGGATGACTGATGCAAGAAGCATACAGGCACTGCACGCAGCAACTTGCAGAGGGAGGCAGCTGCCAAGCAGAGCGATTACGCAAAGAGGCAGGGCTTCACTCGCAGGGAAATTAGCAGGGCTTGCGTTACCCGCTGCACAAGCCAGCAACAACATTGTAGTAGGACTTGGGGAGGGAGGGACACCCTTAATGTTGCCCCCCACTGCAGGCACAGGGCGCACAGCAGCACCCAGGCATGCAGGAAGGCTGTGCTGAGCACTGAGGTGGGCAGAGAGCTCCATACCCTCCTTATGTGCGCGGCTGGCCCCAGGGAGCCTGGCCAAAGAGGTGTGGGGTGGTGGCACCCCATGGCCAGGCAGTGCATGGGTTGGGGGTGCACAGATGTTGTGGCTGCGTGTGTGGCGGCTCCCACTGCAACCTGGGCATCCCTGGGGCAGCAGGGGAAGGAAGCAAAGCAACCCCAACACCAGCCCCTCGCAGCCCCCAGCCCTTGGATGCCCCTTGCCAGCCTCCAGCCCCACGCACACATCTCCCATCGCCATGCAAACCCTCACCCCAGCCCCTTGCATCCTCCCAGAACACGTGCAGCCCCCAACCCACACCTTCCCTCTCAGCTCTGCAGAACCCTGAACCTTTTGCAGACTCCAGCTCTCTGCAGTCTGGAGGTCGAGAGGGGAAAGAGGCAAGACTCCTAATCCTGGGCAACCCACCCGCCTCTGTGCGAGACCCCACGGGTTCCGTGCACCCTACGCAGCCCCCCCGACCCCGCGCACCCCTGTGCAAACCCCCGTTCCCTGCACCCCGCGCATCCCTCCGCTCCCGCGCTCCCCTCCATCTTCGCGCTCCCCCCGCCCGGGTCCCCCCGCATCCCCCCCCACTCCCCGTTCGGGCGGCGGTGGCGGTGCCGGCGTGGGGCGCCCCCTAGCGGCGGCGGCGGCGGCGACGCCGGCTGTAAGGCAGCGGCGCGGGCGGGCGGCGCTCACTCCGGGGCGGGCGGCGGCGGCTGCGGGCGCTGCGGGCGGCCCATCCCCGCACGGGAGCGCGGCCGCGGGACTCCGTGGCCGCTGCACGGCGCCGGGGGATGGGCCGGAGGGCAGAGCGCAGGGGGCGAAGGGCCCCGAGGATTTGAGCGGTTTCTCCGCTCCCCAAGCGGCGTTCTTCCCGCCGTCCGTCCGTCCGTCCCCCCCCGCCGGGGGCAGCGCCCCGACCCCCGGGCTGGCGGCTCCCGGCGGTTCCGGGAGCGGGGGGCAGGTGCCGGGGGGAGCCGCCGCCGTCTCGGGGCCGCTCTCCGCCCGCCTCGGCCTTAACGGGGCCGCGGAGCCGCCGGGGGCCGCCGCCGGTTCTCCCCGCGGTCTCCGCCTCGGGACGTACCTCCTCGGGACGGTGAGTGCCGGGGAGCGGGGCGGGGGTCGGGGCCGCTCCCGGTGCGCGGGGCTCGGGCTGCCGTCGGTGCCGCGGAGCGCTCCCGGAGCGCGGCACTCGGGATCTCTGCCGGTCTCGGAGAAGCCCCCGGTGCGCGGGGGGACGGGAACGCTGGCGGCGCGGTGCCCGGTGCGGTTCCTCGTCCTGCGGAGCCGCGTCCGTGCGCTGCGGGGCTGCGGGGCGCTCCCCCGGGGCGGGGCGCGGTGCGGAGACCGCTGCTCGGTCGGCGTCCGCGTTCCGCTCCCCGTCGTTCGGCTGCGGGCAGAGCGCAGCCGTGAGCCCCGCACCGCCCCGAGCTGCCCGCGCGGCTGCGGGAGGCGTTGCTGCAAAACTCGGCGGGCGCGGAGCTCTGTGCCCCGCCGGTGGATTTGGCCGCAGGAGGTGCGCGGGGTGGCACCGGTGAACGGCCGCCCCGCACCGCCCCGCACCGCTCCGATCCCGCGGCCCCGCACCGCTTCTACGCGCCTTTCGCTTCAGGTTTTGGGATTTTTTTTTGTATTTTTGTTTTTTTTTTCGCTCTTAGCCGAGGAAAAAAAAACCAACAACTTTGCAACTTCGCTTCGGTGTCACGGAGCCGCTGCCGCTTCATTTTGTTTTCTTAATTTGGGGTCACGTGCGCCTTGACAGTGCCTTTGAATCTGAGCGATGGTTTCGTCTCCAGCTCAGAAGGAGCTCCGCAGCTCTTCCCTCCGTTGTTTTCCCTCTGTTCGGGAACAAAGAGAGAATTTTTCTTCTTTTTTTTCCCTTTTCCTCCACCTTTAACTGAAAGGAATCTCAATTCCCCGCTCCTTTGTCGAGCGACTCGAGGACCGATCGCCGCCGTTTGGCTCCGGGAGCGGAGATGCTGCGGAGCCGTCCGGGAATCACACAGCGGGCACGGAGCAGCAGCGGGGGGCAGCGCTGAGAGCCCCGGCAGCCGCAGCCCCGCAGTGCCGCTCGGGTGAGGATCCGCACCTCCAGAGCCCCGAGTTTGGGGGCCGCGTCGGTTTGGGTTGAGCGGAGCGCTGGGGCTGCGTTTCCCTCCGTGTGCCGGGGGAGGCGAGGGGGGCACGTTCTGTTTCGTAAATGCGCGCATAAGGAGGAGGAGGCGGAATGTTTTCCTATGGGGCTGGGTGCTGCCGTGGGGCTGGGTGCCGGTGTGCGGTGAGGCCTCGTGTGGGTGCGGGGTTTGATTTGTTGAGGAGTTAGAGGGTGGAGGATGCAAAAAATGCAGCGGTGCTGTGCTTGGCCCCGGTGCTGCGTGCGCCGCGTGGGTCGGGGGCTCGGGGCATTGGCAGCTCGGGGTGGGCTGTGCTGTGTGCGCCCTTAGCTTCACTGTGACGAGTGGTCGGCTCCACTCAGCTCACGCTCAGAGCCTCACAGGGCTGCCCTGGGTGCTGTAGGACCCCGGGAGAAGAGGAGCCCACGGCACAAGTTGGGCACAGCTACCGACACTGATTCAGCCCCTGGCCGGACGGCTGCAGCTGCGGCACAGGCGCGGTTTGAGCGGCTCAGGGCCTGATTCTGCAGGCAGCACCGGGAGCTCGGTGCAAAACTGGAGCGTCCACAGCGCTGGGATGGAGGCTGAGCTGGCGGTGCTGCCCGGGTCGGGGCTTATTTTTGGATTTCCTGGTGCTTGTTTGCTGCCTCTCCTCCCAGCCCTCTCGGCCTCCCCAGGGGCAGCCCCACCTTGACGAGCCCGCAGCTTCCCTTCGGAAGATGCTGACCAACATTTCCAGAAAGCATCCGAGGGATTTCCTGTTTATTTTGCAAAATTCTCATTAATATTTTTCTTTTTTTTCCTGCCTTTTATTGCATTAAATCTCGCACGGGTGAAATTGCCTTGAGATGGAGCCTGCGGTTAAAGAGAGACAAAGAGTTGGAGACGCAGCAGCCTGGTGGCTGTGGGGGTGCTTTGCTGGGCCCCCCCCCCCCCAGAGCCATCCCCATCCCAGTGCTTGTAGGGCCACGTGTGCCACTTGTAGGGACGAGGCCGCCCTTGGACACTGCAGAAAAGACAACACAGAGCGTTTTAACCTGAGGCCTGATACTGTGACCCCATGGTGTGCCCATAGCTGCGGCACAGGGACGTGGCCATTGCATGGGGACGTTGGTCTGTGCTGTGCCCATTGCATGGGGACATTGGTCTGTGCTGTGCCCAGACCCCTGGCCCTGGAATATGGCCATGGCACGGGGACGTGGCCCCATGGTGTGTCTGTGGGCACTGTATGGGGATTTGGCCCTGCACTGTGCCAGTATCTGCTGCACAAGGACGTGGCCACGGCACGGGGATGTGGCCCCATGATGCGCCCTTACCCACGGCACTGGGCCGTTGCACAGGGATGGGGTTTGCAGTTGTGGACCCCTCCTTTCTGGGCAACGCTTTGCAGAGCTCAGCCCCACACGTGCCCATGCTGGTGCTGTTTGCTCGCGGTGTTTAGAGAGTCTGTTTAAATCCCAGGTGCACACACAGCTGGGGAACGGCACGGGGTGGGGGGGGGGGGGGGGGGGGGTGCCACGTCCTCCTGCAAACTGCTGGTGGTGGGGCACAGCACCGGGCAGTGGGGCAGGCTCCGTCCCGTGCTCCCCCAGCGCTGGATGGGTCGGGTTTGCAGCTGGAGGAGCGCAGGGACAACGGGATCCCGCTCGGTCCCACGCTGAGTCACGCGCTCCGGCGCTCAGTCCCGAGACGCTTTTCCAGGCAAAGGCTGAAACGCACAAAATGTTCGACTTGTAAAATATGTAGCGTGAGAAAATAGCCTTTTCTGCTCTCCTCCTCGCCGCCGCCGCTCCCCCTGCCCCATCTGCTCGCTTGGAACGCCGCCCGAAGCCCGGAGGGGGGGGGAAGGGGGGGTGAGACCGCGAGAGCGATGCAGCTGACGGCACGGGGGTCACCGGTGATCAGCGCCGCGCTGGGGAGCCGTGCCACCCCGCATCCATCACAGGGGCTGCGTCGGGTCCGTGGGGATGATGCACGGCGAAAACGTCCTCCTTCCTCCCTGCGTGCGTCTGCCGGCGTCTCTCCCCGCTCCGGTTGCGTTGCGGGGGGGATGCGGCCGTTCCCAGGGCACGGGGAGGAGGGGGGGGTTTGGAGCGGGGCGTCACGGGGAGGCCATGGGAAATACCCTACGAGGAACCCGGGAGGGAGCCGAAATCCCCGGAGCTGGCGACGAGCCATTGTTTTCACCAGCCACCTTAATCCATCATTATCTGGGCATATTTCGGATCCTTGCCAAGAGCAAGGTGGGAAGGGGGGGCTGCGAGCATGCTTTCCCTATTCCCCTGCCATCCTTTTTGCTGCCTGTGTGTAATTAACAGAGTAATTAAAAACAGGATGAGTTAATTGGTATTCATTTATGTGGCAGATGTTTTTAATTGAGATACGAAACAATTTACCTGTTTACATAAACAATAGCAAATGAAGGCTTGTAAAACAGAGAGGGCTTTTTCTTGTCGGGTTGGGGTTTTTTTTTCCTTTTTATTTTATTATTTTTTTAAGGAAAATCAAAATGCCCTCCTGCCCTCCTTTCTTTTCTCCCTCATTGCATTGGCTGGGAGCTGTGGTTGAGTTGGATCAGTTTGGGTTTCAGGGAGAAGCACCCAGGGATTGTGGGCACCCCATGGTGCTGGGCTGGTGCAGCCAGGCTGGGGGCTGCCCTGGGGGCTCCTCGCTTTCAATCTGTCAGCCCAGAGCAGTTCATCCCCACCCTGCCTCTGTTCTGGGATCCCATTGCAATCTCAGCAAAACCCTTTTGGATGTGGGATAGCTCTTTGGTCAGCAGCATCCTTCCAGCATCGTGATGCTCTGTGTCCTCACCGGTGTCACCCCGTGGTCACGGTGTCCCCAGGGTGGGACTTTTCCCCATGCTTGGGCTGTGTTCTAGAGCTGATGGCAGCACTGGGGAAGGTTTGGTTTGGTGAGCATCCCCATGGACATCCCCATGGACATCCCCATAGCCTCGGTCGCGTGACCCCAGCTGCTCCCTGAGGGATGGGATGCTCAGCACCCCCATCACCATGTTCTGGACCAGGAAGGCAGCAGGGTGGCTGTGCCCCCACCTCCCCACGTGCGTTCCCCCGACCCCTGCCCGCTCGCACACGTGGAGCTGCCGCCGGCTCAGCGCTGCCCTAACGCACTCCAGATGGAGCGGCTCCGGCCCTTGCAGTCCTATCTGGGAGTTGTTCTTGGCCCCCGTGGCACCAGCAGCTGAGCAGCAGGAATGCTTTCCTTTGTTTGGGAGGCAGCCTGGCTTCGGGAGACGTCGCCTCCAGCATCTGGATTTCATTTGTGGCCATTTGGAGAGCATGAAAGATGCTGTTCTTTTAATTCCCTTTTAACCCCTTCATCGCCGACGGCTCTCTGGACCGGCTCCGTGCTGGGGGATGCAGAGGGGCTGCAACCACCCCGTGTGCTGTGCAGCCCCTGTGGGTACGGCCCTGCTGTCCTTGTCCCCAGCTGCCCCATTGAACAGACGGACGGCTGCATCGCACGATGCTTGCAGTGGTGGCACAGCCATCAGCCGGTGGGGACCGTGCCCAGCCCAGCGTGCTGGGGGTTAAAACCCTGCGGTGTGACAAATGGGGTTTGGGGGCACGGGGGTCCGGCATCCCATTCCCAAGGGGGAGGCAGGGCGGGGTGCGGCGGCGGAGCAAAGACTAATCCTTTTATTTTTATATTATTACTTATTCATCTGGGCTGCGCTGAGCCTAATGGAAACCAGATGTAGGAAAACAGACACAGCCCCAAGCGGCTGGGACAAATTACCCCAAAGGAAAAAAAAAAAAAGAAAAGAAAAAAGAATAAGAAAACTGGGGGGGGGGGGGGGGGGGGGAAATTCCAGCGGAGGTTGAGCGGCGCTGGGGAAACGATGCCACGTTTGGGGGCAGAGTGTGAGCACCGCCTGGTGACCCCTGGGAGGGCCAGAGGGACACGTGGCAGGCTGTGGGATGCTGTCACTGCAGGGGCATTGGGGGGCAGAGGTTGGGGTGTGCAGAGGGAGAGACGGCGTCCCGCCGTGGCCCCGTGGGGACACTGCATTGCTTTGGGTGTTTCTGGGCTCCAGTGCTGAGCAATGCCGCATTTTGGGGCCGCCTCTTGCTCCCGTGCTCACGCGGTGGTGTTTGGACTGCGAACACAGCGAGGGAAATTTATAGCTTGGAGGAGGAGGGGGGAAGAAAAGGAAAGAAATCACACGCCCAGATGCAGCGGTTCCGCGGGTGTTTGTTCAGCTTGGTGGAAACTCTCCTCCCGGTGGGGAGCGTGGAACAGCCGTGTTGGCGCCGCGATTCTCCGGCGTGGGGACAGGGCTGGATGGGGACAGGGCTGGATGGGGACAGGGCTGGATGGACACCCTGTGCCAGATGGGTGTTGCTGGACTCGGTGCCGTCTCCAGGGCCACCCCCTGAACCCCTCATCTCACCCCGTTTGCCCTCGGGGCTGGGTGCTGCTCTGCTGTCAGATGCACCACGTGTCCGCGCCCCGTCCCACCGCCCCGCACAGTGCGCCAGGTGCCGTGCCCCACACTCCCACCCCGCTGTGGGGTCCGGACACATCCCAGAAAGGTCCCCGTTGTGCCCTACCCACCCAGGTGCCGCTCACCACCCGCCCTGTCCCCGCAGACCCCGCCGCACCACGGGCTGCCACCATGCCCGACTCGCCGGCCGACGTCAAGACGCAGCCCAGGTCCACGCCGCCCAACATGCCGCCGCCGCCGCCCGCCGTCACGCAGGGAGCCACGCGTCACCCCTCCTTCACACCCAGCACCAGTGAGTATGGGGATGGGGATTGTGTTGGGGACGGGTGGCAAAGTTGGGCTTGCAACCGTGTTGGGGTGTGCGGCGTCCTCGTGCCATCCGTGTGCCAGAGTAGGGATTGAGGCCGCGTGCGCTCTGCCCATTCCTGGAGAGACGCTTGGGGGTGGGGATGTCCAGGTCCAGGTCTCTCTCCTGCCATGTGGTCACCAAATAGGAGCAGCACCGGTGCAGAACTGCCGCAGGGTGCTGGGACAGTGTCATGGCCCCACATGGTGGGGCTCCTCCTGTCTATGTCCGGGTCACAGCGTGCTGCCATCAGGGTCTCTAGCTGGGGGGAGACCAGCTGCACCAGTGCTGTGTGCACTCATCGTGTGTCTGCAGGCCTCACACTCAGCTTGGTCCCAACACCGATGGGGCAGCCCTGGGATACTGATGGGCAGCTCGGGTGGGCAGGGGATGAGGCAGTCCCTGCCACCAGGGCTGCTGTGGCTTGGCTGAGGTCTCTCTCTAAGCACATGCATGCCTGTACCTCCTTCTTGCATAGAAACCCCATCAGGGATGAAACAGTCCCAAAACGACACCCCAACACCAGCCCTGCTCCCAACCAGATGTCCTCTAATTAGAAATCAGATTGTGCCCATCTATTTTCTGAGGGGTTTTGCTTTTTAATCCCAACCCTTCCGCAGGGGCCAGCTGTGGGCACCTCCATCCCATGGGTACGGGCGCCCTGCCACCGCCCTGGCCCTTCTTTGGGGCAGCGTTTTGACTTGTTCTCAGCCTCGTGGAAGTTTTGCCAGGGACCCAACGGGGCAGTGAAGCACCCTCTGAGCTCCAGTGGAGCTGTGCCTGTGGTGCTGTGCACAAACCAGGCCCCCCCGGGCTGAGAGCTGTCCCTCTGCTCTCTCATCACAGCGTGTTTTATTTTGCTTGCAGATCGAGACGCTGTCCCTCCGACGTTTCTTCCTCGCGGCCGTTTTCATGGTTGCTTGAAATGGTCGATGGTCTGTCTCTGTAAGTAAAGTGAAGCACACGCTCTCATGAGAGACCTGAGGTGCAGCACCACCCCCGGCCCCTCTCCTTGCCCCCGTCCCAAAGATGCACACCCCATCCCCATGCCAACCAAGGGACACATGTGGCAGCTAACTTAGGAACGCACCTGTCATGGGAATAAAAGCAGTTGTGGCCACAGGGTTATTTTAGGCCCCTCTTTAGTGCTGCAGGGCACTGCGAGGTCAGTGCATGCGTGGGGCATGGCCGTGCTGCCCGGCGCTGCGGGATGTGAGTGGGGCACTGGGTGCTGCCCCCAGCCTGCTGCTCTGTGCCCCAAAGGGACCCCAGCCCCTGGTACCCACAGGATGCTCAGGGCTCCCCATCCCTGACCTCTCCTCTCCTCTCCTCTCCTCTCCTCTCCTCTCCTCTCCTCTCCTCTCCTCTCCTCTCCTCTCCTCTCCTCTCCTCTCCTCTCCTCTCCTCTCCTCTCCTCTCCTCTCCTCTCCTCTCCTCTCCTCTCCTCTCCTCTCCTCTCCTCTCCTCTCCTCTCCTCTCCTCTCCTCTCCTCTCCTCTCCTCTCGCAGTGATGAACGGCAGCAGCCACTCGCCCACCGCCATCAATGGGGCCCCGTCCACCCCCAATGGGTTCAGCAATGGGCCGGCCACCTCCTCCAGCGCCTCGCTGTCCACCCACCAGCTCCCACCAGCCTGCGGAGCCCGGCAGCTCAGCAAACTCAAGCGGTTCCTCACCACCCTGCAGCAGTTTGGCAATGACATCTCGCCTGAGATTGGGGAGCGGGTGCGCACCCTCGTCCTGGGGCTCGTGGTACGTGCGTGGGGAGCGGCGGGGGCTGCCCTCCCTGTGTCTGTCTGGGATGGAGACGATGGGTGGAGATGATGCTCAGTATTTAGCATTAGGCTACATGTTAGGAGACACGGGCTGAAAGGAGAGGTTGTGGGTGCGCCATGCTTGGAAGCGCCCAAGGCCAGCTTGGATGGGACTTTGGGCATCCTGATCTGGTGGGTGCAACTGCATGCATGGCAGGGAGCTGGAACTGGGTGGGCTCTAAGGTCCCATCCAACCCAATGCAACACAACCCATTTTGTCATTCTATGGGCTTGTGATCTCTAAGATCCCTTCCAACCCAGCTGTTATGGCTGTGTGATCCTCTTGGTCTCTTCCAACCCAACTCAACACATTCTATCGTTCTGTGGCTCTGTGGTCTTTAAGGTCCCTCCAACTTTACCTTTTCCATGGCTCTATGATCTCTTCCCATTCAAACCAACCCATTCTATGGTTCTATGGTTCTACGATGTGGTTAAATGGCAAGAAGGGGCCCCTTGGTGCTGCAGCGCCTTAAGTTAAGTGGATAAACAGAGATAAAAGGAGGCACCTCACAGGTTCTGCAGAGCAGAGGGTTCCCCTGGAGCAGCACGGGGGGCTGAGCGGGTTCTTTCCCCACAGAACTCCACGCTGACCATCGAGGAGTTTCACGCCAAGCTGCAGGAGGCCACCAACTTCCCACTGCGGCCCTTTGTCATCCCCTTCCTGAAGGTGGGTGCCCCGTGTGTCCCCTCCCATGGCGCGGGGTGAGGACCGTCTGCAAACCATTTGCAATTCATTCAAAAAATCCCCTTTTTGGACATTTCCTTTCATTATTTTGTTTTTCCGCTGCGGGGGGATTCGCCCATCGCTGCCTTTCCTGGCAGATGTTCCGGCCCTGTAAGCTGGGGTGATGCTGAACCCGTGCCCTCTCCCCACTCGTGTGTTCTTTGCTGCCCCACAGGGAGCTGCTGGGGGGGGCAGCAGAGCATCCCCAAGGCCGGCACCCTGCTCCCAGCTGCTCCCACCCTGGGCTCCAGCTGCTTCCCATTACCCTAAGTGCAAGCAGCCGGGTGCGGCGTGCTTCCCAGACTCTGGATTTTTTGGTTGGTTGGCTGGTTGTTTTTTTGGGGGGGGGGGGATTGTTCCCCCAGCCAGGGAAAAGGGCGGTGTGCGTCTCTGCCTCGCACTAACGTGTCGGACAGATGGGGGTTTGGCTGCAGATCAGCTGCCTGAAGAGAAAAGCAGAGCTGGCAGCCGGAGCACCTGGCTTACATGTGTTCCTGCTGCTCCGCCGCCGCTGCTCTGAGAGCTATGAGGATGGGGGTGGCTGCTTTTGGGGCGGCTTTCGGGGCACCACGATGGGGTCTGGACTTTTGCTCCACACCTTCTCCCTCCAGGCCAATCTGCCCCTGCTGCAGCGTGAGCTGCTGCACTGCGCCCGCATGGCCAAGCAGAGCCCGGCTCAGTACCTGGCGCAGCACGAGCAGCTGCTGCTGGATGCCAACGCCTCCTCACCCATCGACTCCTCCGAGCTGCTCCTGGAGGTCAGCGAGAGTGGCAAGAGGAGGACACCAGACAGGTGAGGACATGGTTTAGTAGGGATGTATCCGTACCGCCCCACACGGTCAGGGGTGCCAAAGGGGTTGGCGGTTCTGAATGAGGTAGCCTGGGATAGGGTGCGTGGTTTGGGATGGGGGTGCGTGGATCGGGGTCTGGTGCTCAGTCCAGTGTAAGGTTGCAGGATTTGCATGTGCTGCATGGTTCAGAATGTGGGTGTGGGATCTGAGAGGTGGAGCAGAGTCCAGGGTGGAGGTGTGCAGTCAGGGATGGGGTGGGTGTCCAGGATGTGGTGTGAAGTCTGAGATGAGGATGTGCAGTCCGGAATGTGGGATGTGTTCTGGGATGTGATGCGTGGTCCAGGATACAGCGCACAGTCTGCAGTGGGGTGCATGGCCTGAGAAGGGCTGGGTGGCT
Organism: Lagopus muta; assembly: GCF_023343835.1. Lineage (NCBI taxonomy): Eukaryota > Metazoa > Chordata > Aves > Galliformes > Phasianidae > Lagopus > Lagopus muta. The sequence goes on from NC_064444.1 coordinate 1,414,727, forward strand.
TGCAGGCCAGGATGGTGGGGGGAGCAAAGTGCAGAGTGGGGTGGTGTGTAGTCAGGGGTGCAAAATGGGTACCCGTGTGAAGGGCTGTGCACGGATGCTTGGAGATCCCATGGGACCCCATGGGAACCAACATCCTCTCCCCCCTTACTCCCCCAGGACCAAAGAGAACGGTTTGGACCGCGACCCCCTGCACCCCGAGCACCTCAGCAAGCGGCCGTGCACCATGAGCCCGGCGCAGCGCTACAGCCCCAGCAACGGGCTGAGCCACCCCCCCAACGGGCTGCCCCCCCCCCCCGGCCCCCCGCCCCAGCACTACCGCCTGGAGGACATGGCCATGGCGCACCACTATCGCGACACCTACCGCCACACCGACCCCCGCGAGCGCCCACGGCCCGGTGAGCTCAGCTCCCTGCTTTGGGTGGATGTGTGGGGCTGGGAGGGATGCGGAGCTGACTCCCCCCCCCCCCCCCCCCAACCTCATGCTTGGTTTGCAGCTGTGCACGGGGCGCGCCAGGAGGAGGTGATCGACCACCGGCTCACCGACAGGGAGTGGGCAGAGGAGTGGAAGCACCTCAACAATGTACGTAGAGCCCCCTGCCCGCCCCCAGCTCCCACCGTGTCCCCCCTATGGCCTTTTTCCCCGAGCATCTTTTGCTCCCATGGCCCAAATCCCACCCCTGCACCCAGCATTGTGGCCTCCCATCCCCGCTGTTCCCCCCTGCAGCTGCTAAACTGCATCATGGACATGGTGGAGAAGACGCGGCGGTCGCTGACGGTGCTGCGGCGGTGCCAGGAGGCCGACCGTGAGGAGCTCAACCACTGGATCCGCCGCTACAGCGACGCCGAGGACATGAAGAAAGGCAGCCCCCCCTCCGCCCGGCCCCACAACAGCTCCTCCAGCTCCGAGGCACCCCAGTTAGGTATTGGCCTGGGGGGCTGCACCCTCTCCGGGATGCTCGTGCCGTTCCCCCAGCACCGGGTTGGGACGGAGGGGGTGGCTGCTGCTAACGTGTCCCCTCCTGACGTTGCTCCTTTGTAGATGCGCACCGGGATTTTGCACCGCGGCCGCTCTCAGGGTACATGCCTGAGGAGATCTGGAGGAAGGCTGGTGAGTGTGGTCCCTCTGCATCCCCTCCTCATACCCACGGGGCCGGAGGGAGCCGGGAGCCCCCGAGGTGCCCACCCACCCTGCCACGCTGCCCACCTCCCTTCCAGAAGAAGCCGTGAATGAGGTGAAGCGGCAGGCCATGTCCGAGCTGCAGAAAGCTGTGTCGGATGCTGAGCGCAAAGCCCACGAGCTGATCACCACTGAGCGCGCCAAGATGGAGCGGGCGCTGGCTGAGGCCAAGCGGCAGGCATCCGAGGATGCCCTCACAGTCATCAACCAGCAGGAGGACTCCAGTGAGGTGGGACGGGATGCGATGTGGGACCCACATCTGTGCGTGCCAGTGGCATCCCGGGGTGGTGGCAGCAGTGCTGTCAGGATGGGAAGGAAAGGGGATTTTGGGAGAAGGGGGCACGATGTGAGGTTGGGGCGTGTGATCCTATGTGACGGTGTGCAGCGCAGGATGGGGGTGTGAAGCTGGGGATGGGGTGCAGAATTCAGGATAGGATGTGTGGTCTGGGATGGAGTGAATGGTCCAGAATGGAGGCATGATACAGAGTGGAGGTGCACAGGAATGGAGTGGGAGCCCAGGAGTGATGCATGGTCCAGAATCAGGGAGCACAGTTGGATGGGGTGTGTGGTCCAGGATAGGGCGCTCAGTCTGTGGTGAGAGTGCATGGTCAAGAGTGGGGTGCATGGTCCAGAGTGGGGTGTATGGTCCAGGGTGGGGTGTATGGTCTGGGATGAGGGCCTGCAGTCTGGTGGAGCATTCATAGTCCAGAAAGCGGTGTATGGTTTGGGATGTGGTGCTTGATGCAGGGAACAGACTGCAGGATGGATAGAATGCATGGGCTGAGATAGGGTGCGTGGTCCAAGACCATGGGAATACAGTCAAGGATGGGGTATGTGGTCCAGGATGGAGTGTGCAGTCTGAGATGAAGTTGCACAGTCCGGAACGGGGATGCATGCTCTGGGATGGGGTGTGTGGTCCAGGAATAGGGTTTGTAGTCCAGGATGAGGTGTGTGGTGTAGGAGCAACAGTTCACACACTATAAAGGTGGATGTTGTGGTTGTCATTTGTGCAAACATCAGCTCTTCCACAAAATATAAGTGAGCATAAGACAAGGATATTACAAATGATGAGTTTGAGCACATGTACCAGACCATAAGGGAGACCTTATTGCTCTCTTCCAATATCTGAAAGGTGCTTACAGCGAGAGCGGGGTTGGTCTCTTCTCACTGGTGACAGGTGACAGGCTGAGGGGAAATGGCCTTAGGGTAAGTTTAGGTTGAGTCACCATCCCTGAATGTGTTTAAAAACCACTTGGATGTGGTGCTCAGGGACATGATTTAACGGAGGGTTGTTAGGGCAGTTTGGTTATGTTGTGGTTGGACTTGATGATCTTTAAGGTCTTTTCCAACCTGAGTGATTCTATGATTCTGTGATTCTGTGATTCTGTGATTCTATGTTTCTATGATTCTGTGACTTGGTGCACAGTTCGGAAGGAGGTTGCATGAATTGGGCTGTGGGGCACGGCCCAGAACGCAGATGCGCCGTTTATGGATCCATGGATTCATGGTCCAGGAGTGCAGGGCACGGTGCAGGAGCAGGGAGCACAGCCTGGGATGGGATGGGGCTGGGCTGGGTCGGCCTCCCCCCGTCCCCCAGCACTGAGTTGTCCCCCCGCTGTCCCCTCAGAGCTGCTGGAACTGCGGGCGCAAAGCGAGCGAAACCTGCAGCGGCTGCAACACCGCCCGCTACTGCGGCTCCTTCTGCCAGCACAAGGATTGGGAGAAGCACCACCACGTCTGCGGGCAGACTCTGCAAGGGCTGCCGGCCCCCTCCGTCCCCACAGGCGTGGGGCAGCCCGAGGCGGTGCCCCCCATGGCCAGCAGCCCCAGCGACGCCGGCTCAGCAGGCGCATCTCGTGCCGGCACACCGGGGACCCCGGCGCCACTGGAGAGCGCATCGCGCTGAGCGCGGACTGACGCCCATGGCAGCTCTCTGCTCCCACACTGGGTGACCTCCGAACCGACCTCGAGCTCTCAGATAATCCTCACGGATCCTCAAACTGGGCTTTACGTGGAGTTAAGGCAACTACCCATCGTTCTCTGTTCTCTCTTCGGTCTTTGTTTTTTGGCTTTTTTTTTTTGGTTGCTTTTTTTTTCCCCCATCCTTTGGGCTGTTCCTTGCTACCCGGTGGCTTTTGGCATTTTTTTCTATCCATTTTTCTTTTTTTTTTTTTTCCCTTGTTTCTGGATGAGGAGCTCACTCACAGGAAGAGGAAGAAGATTTGTTTCTTCATCTTCATCTCTTTTTTTTTTTTTTTTGTAAAAAAAAAAATAAAGAAAATAAAAACAAACACGTCGGACTCTTTGGCTTTAAGTAAGAAATTGTAAAAAAAAAATAAAATAAAAATAAAAAAAAAGGAAAATCCCAAAAAGCAGACACCGCCGAGCCCAATGGAAGCTCACCTGTAACTACCTTGCTAGCTAGCCAAGAACAGACCAGACCCACCTCTGCTCCAAAGGAAATCCAAAAACCAGACAGATCCAAACGTCTCTCCACTGCCAAAGTTCGTTTCGTTCCGTTGCTGCCCGCTCCGACGCTGCCCCGTCCTCACAGCTCCGCTCCCGGAAGGACGGACGGACGCACCGCGGGTTGGAAGAGTTTCTATTACCATAAAGCAAAAAAAAAAAAAACAAAAAAAGATTTTTTTTTTTTTTAAGAAAACGACGAAACAAAAAGCAAAAAAAAAAAAAAGAACAAAAAAAACCCAAACAAACAAAACGACCCGACAAAAGAAAGACGCAGCGCCTCCCCACGTGGCACTGGGGGGGGAGCGGGGACGCGGTGCAGCCCTACCTCTGCCCAACGCTGGAGATGGGAATGGCGCAAGGGATGGAGCCGCCTGCGCCCAGCCTGCTCCCTGCATTGGATATTTTGGGGTTGAATGCAACGATTTCCAGGAGGGAAGGAGAAAAAGAAAGCAAGCAGCACCTCCCCCAGGAGGCGGACAAAGACGTGTGGGTGATTTTGTATATCGCAGCATTGTACAAAGCGCGGAGGACGGAGTGCAATACAGAAAGTGCGCGGCTCCGGGAGGAGGGACCCAGTGCTGCACCTTCACAGGAATGTAAATAGCGTCTGCAGAGGTCCAAAAAGCATCGCGACGACGGTGATGGTGATGAGAAGAGACATTTGCCAAATAAAGGATGGTGATCCGCACGGGAGGATGTGGCGTGTAGGAGCTTAGGCTGAACCGCGAAGCAGAAGTCATGTGCTCGATAGGAGCTTTAGTTTTCCGGATTTGCAAAAACCCATCCCGTGTGTTTTCCGTAGGCAGGGGAGGAGGAGGGGGGCAGGCTGCTCTGGTTGTGGTGCTGAGGGGCTGCCCTGGCCGTGCTGTGGCATGCCGTGCCCTACCATGATGTGCCGTGGCGTGCCACAGGATCCCATGCCATAGCTGTCGTGTGCTATGGTGTGCCGTGCCATTATGTGCCATGCCGTGCCACGGCGTGCCATAATGTGCCGTGCCATGCTGTGCCATGCCATGCCATTCCATGGCGTGCCAAGCCATGCCACTGTACATCATGCTGCAGGTGCCGTGCAGTGCCATGGGGCCGTGGTGCCCCGTGCCGTACCGTGCCACAGCATGTGCCATCTCCCACCCCCAGCCCCACTGCCAGTCTGTGTGCACCCCAACACCCCGTGCCGGGGGCAGCGCCGGGGGCCCCTCGCGTGACTGTTCACTTTATTTATGGTGTGACATATGTAATATTGTCTATTTTTCTTACGTTTCCTGAGAAGAGGTAATATATAAGAGTCTTGCGGGTGCTCCCACTGGGGCCGCCTGCTCCCTGGGTGTCCGTCCCCCCCCTGACCCCATGTGCCCCCTCCCCACCCTGCGCCGGGGCTCTGCCTCTCTACCTCCGCCTCGCCGGGAAACAGCGGACGGGAGCACTTACACGGAGTCTGCTCTCGTTTCCACTCCTTTTCTGATTTGCTATTTTTTTTTTTTTTAATTATCATTTTCTAATTATTTTTTTTTCCTGTGTTTTTTTATTTTATTTTATTTTATTTTATTTTATTTTTTTGTTATTTTTTTTTTTTAAACAATAAAAATACCCTAACGAACCTTGCATCGAAACCAAAAGCCGAGGGAGGGAGGGAGGGGAGGGGATGGGCGGTGCGGACGTCCGAACCAGAATGACAGCTTTAAAGTGTGATATTTCCCAAATATAACAATGCTGGGAGGACGGCGGCCGCGGGGGTGGTGGAGCAGCTTCTGTAGGGTTCTGCTCCAAACTGGGGTGCTTCTGTAGGGTTCTGCTCCAAAGCGGTGCTGGGATGTGCGTGGGGACAGGGAAGCGTGCCCCATACGATGCCTTGGTTGTGTCCTTTGGTGGCTTTGTGGCACCCAGGAGGTGGCAGATGGCTGTGCCATGTGGTCCCGGTGCAACTGCACGGCCTGGGGACATCCTGGGTGCTGCTTGGGGATGCAGGGTGCCCTGTGCCACCTCACGTCTGTGCAGCCACCTGCTCCCATTTTGGGTGTCGCGGCTGTAGTGAGGCTCATGGCATGGGGACATCCCTCCCGAGGTCCCTGACCCCACGGGATGGCAGAGCTGTGCTTTGGGGTGCAAGAGTGGGCACAACAATGCCTCATCCCAGCCCCCGGCACTGCACTGGGGCTGTGCACCCCCCACCCAAAAACCCATATGAAACCAAAGTGCTGCCTCCCAGCAATGCTTCCAGGACCCCAAACCTCCCCGGGCAGCCCCCAGCGGTGTCACCACCACCCCTAAGCCCTTATCCTCAGAGCATCCCCTGCTCCTCACCTGGCTTTGGGGATGGGACATCATCCACAGCAGCTCTCCTCGGGGTCCCCTCTGACGCCAGCCAAAGGCACAGCACCGGGAGGGTTGTGTCGTGCTGCTGTCCCCCCCGCCCCAGCAGTTCTGCACCAGCCATGGGGATGGGGACAGCGGGGGTCCCCAGGGCTGGGGGGCTGAGGGCAGAGCTCTGGTAGTGGTTTTGGGGCCAGCACAGAGAGATGACTTGGTAGGACTTTCCTTCGGCATGCTGTCCCTCCCCCCACCTCGTGCTGTTCCCCGCTTTCTCTTCGTGTACTGTATGTTCGATCTGTGAAAGATGTAAACTTTATGATTCAGGTTCTGTCTGTTCTTATCTCTGTATCTGTGTAATAAAAAGATGATTTAATATCAACCCGAGGTCTCCGCAGCCTGGGTGTGTGCCGGCTGCCCTGCACCCTCTGCCCCCAGTCTGGGGGGGGGGTCGGGAATTCCCGTGAGCATCACAGCTGGGTACACCGCTTGCTGTTCCCTACTATCTGCATGACGATGCTCTCTGCCCTCCCTCTGGGCACCCAGAAGAGCAGCGGGGCGGAGCGGAACTCGCCCGGACGCGAGGCGGTGGCCGACGCCGGGTCTCGAACTCGCGTCCCGCAGGTCCTCCTTCCGCCCTGCCAGCAGAGGGCGGGGCCGTGCTGTGATTGGCTGCTGATGTGTGAAAGCGGCGCTCCGGCGGGAAAGGCGCACGTGGCGGTGCGGGTCGGCGTGCGGCGCTGCTTTGCTGGGCGTCGGGCGGCTGTGCGCGGAGCAGGCGGCATGTTTGCGGGCAAGGCCAGGTGGGTGTGCGGGGTGGACGTGGGATACAGCTGGTGCGGGGTGCTGAGAGGCCCTGCGCTCTCAGAGCCGAGGGTTTGTCCCCGAGTTGGGAAGCGGTGAGCTTGCTCTGGTCGGGATGGGGCAGCGTGCCCTGCTGCTTTCTCTGTTTGTCCTCTGCTGCGCTGCCACCCGTGAGGCTGGTGCTTGGTCCTGGCCTTTTGGCTCAAAGGAAGCTCCCTTCTGCAGTTTTCTGAGCTGGGCAGTGCCAGTGAACCGGAGAGCTCTCAGTAGAGCTTATTGCTGCAGCGGTGGGCTTTTGTTGCAAGCATACCTGCAGAATCGAGAGCAAACAGCTTTGGAGGTGGTTGCTTTTCCTTCTGCTGAAAGTACCCTACAAGCTGTGCCTGGTTAACATCCTGCTTTTGTTTCTGTGTTAAATGGCTGTTTGTTGAGTTACTTCTCGCCCCTATTTTGCCCAGTCCTCTCTTCTTGGACTCTTCTGGGATCTGGTGGCAGGACCCAGCATCCATAGCAGCAGGGGAGGCGTCCTGGGATGTGCCGGAGGTGGCAGCTCTGCAGAAGGCTGCTGATGATGGCTCAGACCACAGCCAACCGGAGGAGGACAGCTTGGAGGAGCTGGCTGTGCAGGACCCTGTGAGTGTCTGGCTGAATGTAGGATCAGTCTTCCCCTTTCCTATAAGGAAATAGGAAGCCTCCTACATCTCTCTTTAAGCACTTCAGAAAATTAAGAGTGATTTTTGGGCTCCTGTTGTTAAAATCCCTGAGCTGAGAAGCAGGAAATTGAATAGTCACTCTCCTGCTGTTTGCCTTTCCCTGTTCAGATGTCTGCTTGGCTGGGCTGCAGTCACTGGCTCCTGCTCACCACTAGCTTCAATCTCTGGTTCTCTCTGGCATTTCTGCTTCTGGGACACCTCTGCTGCAGCACTGCTTTGTGGGCAAGCACAAGGAAGGAAATGTTTTTCTCACTAGTGGAGCTGAGAGCTGAACTCCCTTTACTTGAGGCCGTTGTCCCTTCTCCCTAGCCTGGGAGCCTGTTGCTTCAGCACAAGGTGGGGAGTGGGTCTGTAGCACGTGCTGCTTGCACAAGCTGTGGTTTGAGTTCCAGGAGCTGGAGGCCATCAAAGCCAGAGTGCGGGAGATGGAGGAGGAGGATAAGAGGCTGAAGGAGCTGCAGCTGGAGGCTGAGAGCTGCCTCCTCATGGGCTCAGAGGCAGGTATGGGCTGTCCCTGGGTTCTGCTGTGCTCCCCTGGGTCGTGGGGTGTCAGTGGGGTTGGGGTGTACTGCTGTGCCCCTATGGGCAGCCCCACACCAGCTGGGACCAGGCAGCTGACATGGGGGAGGGAGAGGGTGCCAGGCACAGCACGCTGCTGTCACGTGTTTTATCCACCTCCCACCTTTGCGAGTTGAGATGCAGTAGATTAATTAATTTCAATGAGGTAATTGAGTTGAGCGCCTTCAGGTGCTGTGAAGAAATTGCCTTGTGTTATTCTTATGCAGAGAGAGATGGGGCAACAGGTGGAGGAGGAGGCTGAAGTGTGGGGCTGGGGATGCCCAGCCTCTCGCCCTCTGCAGGGCTCCTCTGTGACAGCACAGCCTCCATCTCTGCAGGTCTGTTCCAGAGGACGACTGAGGGGAAGGTGGAGGCTGACCAACGGTCCATCTATGTGGGCAATGTAAGTGAAGGCTGTGGAACAGAGCCCAGCCTGCTGCTCCTCGTCTGGCAGATGTATGCCGTGATCCCCAGCAAGGGGACCTGGCCACTGCCCTGCAAGAGGCTGGCTGCTCCCAAACCCGATGGAACACGAGGGCTGTGGCTGCAGGTGGACTACGGGGGCACGGCAGAGGAGCTGGAATCTCACTTCAACAGCTGTGGCCGGATCAACCGTGTGACCATCCTCTGTGACAAGTTCTCAGGGCATCCCAAAGGGTCAGTGCTGGGTGCATCCTGTGACACTGTAGGAACAGAGCTTTTGCTTCCTTTAAAAAAAAAAAAAAGAAGGCAAGGCATGGCTTGAGTGTTTGCAAAGGCAGGGATTTATTGTCCCCTGTGGGGGCTGGCTGTGCCCTGGGGGGGGGGGGATGCTGCTGTCCCTGGCGCTGGCAGCATCCCCAGTGCTTTGCTCCCTGTTCCTTGAAGGTATGCATACATCGAGTTTGAGCAGAAGAGCTCTGTGAAGGCGGCGGTGGAGTTGGACGAGAGCATATTCAGGGGCCGTGTCATTAAGGTCAGAGCTGGGCAAAGCCCCAGACCACATCCATCCATCCATCCCAGCCCCTACAACGCAGAGCTGCTGCTGAGCCCCCACTGCCTTCCAGGTGCTGCCCAAGAGGACCAACATGCCTGGCATCAGCAGCACCGACCGTGGCGGCCGCCGGGGCCGCTTCCAAGGCCGGGGAGGGCTGATCCCACGCTGGGGGTACTATGGGGGGCAGCCCCTGAGGCTGCGAGGGAGGACATACAGGTGAGAGGTGCTGCGTTTGGCTGGTGGGGCTGAGTGGGTGGCTGTGCTTTCAGGCTGCTGATGCCTGGTGCTGAGCAATGCCCCCGAGCTCCAGCGTGGTTCTGTTTTTGCCTAGGGGTCGGGCCAGGCTGCTGCCTTGGTATTTCCCGTATTAGAAAGGAAGACTGCGCTGCCCTGGAGGTGCCGATGGGACCGAAGAGATGGGATTGGAGAGATTTAAAAACAAACAAACAAAAAAATGCCTACCCGAGCCAAAAAAAAAAGATTAATTTTAAAATGCCATCTGCCTGCCCTGGGGATTACTGGTGGCAGCTGAGTGCTGTGCAGCTGGAGCTGGGCGCGAGGGGGAAGACTGGATCTGCTCTGTTGGCATCCCAGGAGCCATCTCCTTATCTTAGGGCTTGTTTTTAAAGGGAAGACTTTGTGTTAAAGAAGGCAGGCTGGGAGACCACCATCGCAATGTGAAGATCTGCACTGCAATCTGTTTTATTATGTGATTCTCACGCTGATCTTTCAGGATCCTTGGTTAGGGTTCTTCTCGCCCAGATGAACTGGCTCCTAAAGCAGCTTTTCACTGCTCAGGGCACTGCCAGACTAAAAATCCCACTGAGTTTTGTTTTCCTTAGGACTTCAGGATATATAGATGTATATTTTAAAGCTCGGGGCCTTACCTCTTGTGTTGGTTTTGCACTTTGTCCAGCGTGGGCTGTGCTGCTGAGGCTGGCCTTGGTTTCCCTGTCTGAGAGACCCTTGGGCTCAGGCTACAAAACTGGCTTCTACAAGGGCTCTGAGCTTTCCTTTAGTAGCTTTGTCAATTAGAGAGGCTTAATTTTTAATAAAAACTACTTTGGAGTGTCTGGATTGCTTTGTGCTGAGTTGAGGGATAGGAAATGCAGAACTCTTGTCTCTGTGAGTGAGAGGAGTGAAGACTTTTATAGGAAACTTTCAGCATAGCAATGTACAGCTGTGCCTTGTTTAGATGGTGGGAGAGGCTCAGATGCTTTCATCTCCTTATTTGACAGCTTCTTGTTGATTAAATGTATTTGAGTTCTGTCTGAGAAGGTAATGTAAATGTCACTTATTTTTAAAATAAATGATCCTGCTGTGTGAACTTCATCTGCAGTGAGACCGTGCTGGCTGTGTGCTGATGCTCTGCACTGACCTGGCTCTCTCCAGGTTTCCTGTGTCTCTTGGAACTGTGTGGGGTTTTGTTCCCCTTGCATTTCTAACTGGCCAGGTGCTTTTCTAGTCTTTTATACAGAAATAGCTGCTCTTGGTTTGGTACTCTTTAATGAGGACAGCTTGGAGCCGCAGGGGGAGGAGATGCTAATAGATTAGTTTGGGATGAGGCAGGCAGCTGTGCAATCCTGCTGTCTTAATCTCTTGGCATGGGTTTATCCCAGCTGCACTACCTGTGCTCCCTGACCTGCACCACAAATACTGCTGTGTGCACCAACCCTGTTTCAGTGAGCTGCAAAGCGTTAATAGCAGATACTGTCAAATCCAGGTCACCTCTGCATCTGCCTCGGAAGGCAAGATGAGTGCAGGACTCGAGCAGGTTCAAGGTGCTGTTTGGGGCCAGCTGTTCGCTGTCTGCCAGTGTTCTCAAGTATGTCAGCACTGGCTGTGGTTGCAGAGACCTGGAGCCTTCAGCTGGCTTGTGCTGTTTTCTCTTTCCAAGACCTACTGGAGTAAATACACATAGAACTGAGCGTTCCCAGGAAGGAAAAACAGGGTAAGGAGACCAAGTATGTTTGAAATAAGCATTGCTTCTCACATTCCTGATGCAGAAGCAAAGGGGGCTGGCAAACAGCAAAAGGCCTGCTGCTGCTGCTGTGCTCCTTTGCATCAGAGGAAATGCTCTCAAGCACCAGCACTTGTGAGGAGCAGTGTCACTATCTGTGCCTCTCAGCTGACTGAAATCTGGGCTGACCCTAATAATAATCATCTCTTAGCTGTCTCTTGTGCAGCTGTGCTCGCTCTAATCACAAGCACAGTGGGAACTGCTGTCTTTCCACAAAGCCTGATTTCTACAGAAGCATCTGAGTTGCAGAGGAGCACAGCTGCGTGCTTTTGTGCAGGGAACAAAGCTCATCTGATGCTGCTGACCTTCCTGAAGGAAGAGCTCTTGCATGTTATCTGAAGGCTTGAGAGAAGCAGAACAGGGACTTCTGTGCTGTGTAAGGTTTGCAGGAATAGAGGCACATGCAGAGCTTGCAGGTGTCAGGTTTATTTTACATAGACTGAAAATATTACACAATGAAACCAATATATACATCATGCTGTAGGCACACTCCTGCACACAGGGAGTGTTCTCAATGCCTGGATCAGACTGGGCAGAGCCTCAGCACACCTGCATCATCATGGAGTTCACCATGTTATCAAAAGCCCTAGGGAAGGAAATAACACAGCATTAAAGGAAGCTGCTAGTTCTGCACACCACATCTCTAAACAATACCAGTAGCTAGCAATGCTTCTTATTGGCTAATGAGCTGGCTTTCCTCAGGCTGAATGCATGGTTTCACTCTAGCTACAGCACGTTCTGTTGAGTGAATAATGGCTTTAATTAAACTGAAGTAAGGACAGGTCTTCTCCTGGCCAAGTTTTCTTGCCTAAGCAATAGCAACATGCATTATTCACATTTCCTGGGAGATTTCAGTTTAGAAATAGGGAGCAGTAGCCCTCACAAGAGGAGTTGTGTGTGGTGAGGATCCTTATTCAAGGAGAAACCCTGGGCAACTGCAGTTGTTTGTTCTGTGTAACCTCTCTACGTACTGCAGGGAACTTCTTCTATCCCAAAGGCTCCTTTTTCCTGAGTCAAAGTTTCTAACACCAGTGCTGAGGTGGGGGAGAGAGAGTTCAATGGAACTTCTCAAGGGGCTATGGAGAGTTTCCAGCTATGTGGTAATGACCCAAAGACAACACAGCTGTTTTCCATCTAAGTGGTTACAGCATGTAGATCTGAACTGGGCAAGCACAGGGATTCCATGCCTGGTCCTGCTGCATTGCAGATGCAAGTCCCAGAAAGATGACAAAGGTGCTCAGTCCACTCACCTGGAATGGATACGGTCTCCTGGGTTATAAAAGGGGTTGCACATTATGTCTGTGTAGGAATTATGCAGCTTTCGGAACATCTGAAAAGGGATTGTGGTTTAATTAATCTCTTTTTGCTTCTCAGCACTTTATGAATAAGCAGAAGGAACACTGATGTAGCAAATGGTGCTGATTTCCTGCACTTACACTGCGGATCTCATTGTCCCGAAGTGCTGTGTTTGAAGAATCCACCACCATGACAAACTTCACCTTCGAGTTTGTCACGTAGCCGTATCTGTGCAGCTGTTAAGGAACGTGTTATGGAGGCCAGCAAAGCAACTCAAACAAGGCTGGGACGCACACAAACAAAAAAGCTGAGAAAATACTGTGTTCTTACTGCACTCAGCACGTAACTAGAACTAGATGAGGTAAGACAGACATCAGGTTGCTCCCCTTTCTCCCTGGTGCTGCCACTTTTGGTAACTCCAGATCAAGCTCGCTTCTGTTCTGGCCAGCAATGCATGCCTTGCACTTCAGAAACAGTCTCCCATTAGCTGCTTTGGGTTTCTCCTTAAGAGCTGTTTCAAGGACCCACCTCATCTATTGTCATTTGTCAGGCTGCAGTCAGAGACCTGGAGATCCTCTAATATCATTGTGATCTGGAACTCCAAAAATCAATGACCGGTTTATGAAAGCCCAGAAATCAGGTCTGTTAGAGCAGATGACCTCCATCTGCAGGATTCAGACAAAAAGCCAGACAGTGCTCAGAAGGTCAACTCTGTGACTCAAAAACATTGGGACAGCTGCTGAACTGAACAAGGGACTGAACCCAATCCTTTGTGTGATAAACTGGGTTGCAAACAAGTCTGTGCTTCTTCTGCTAATGACTTTAACGCGGCACCAAATGGGAAGAGGGGTTTCCCATACAGAGCCCCTTGCAAGGAAGGTTATTAAATACACTTGGATACAATTGTAGTGGATGTCAAATACCAACACCTGCGGAGATGTGATTGCAGGGTGACCACACCTCTGAGACATTACAAAGATACACTTTGTAGTCTTCAGTTGGGTAGAGGAGCCCTAAATAGAGCTCCCTCTGATCTACCATAGCCTTGCCCATGGCAGAGATCTTCTCATCCACGACGTCCAGGGAAGTGTGCACGGTGTAGTGGAACTTGAGCTCATTTTCTGTCGGAACGCTCCGGATGTAGAGGGGGTAGTTCTGTGGACAGTGACAAATCATGCCAAATGTGGACAGATTCTGCTCCTGTAATATGGCTAACACTACTGGAGTGCTTTCACACTAATCCTGTCTTGCACCCAAAGCCAGCCCGCCCCTTTTACCTCCCACAGCACCTGCAGAACAGACCTGTCTCCATACGCAGCTGCACACTTGCACAGACAGCACCCACAGCACTCCCACATCAGATCTCCCTTTTACTTGGGTCTGTCCCCACGGCCCTGCAGGAAAGCCCCTGTCCCAGCAGCGGATCTGGGCCCATCTCTCTCCAGGGTCCTTCCCTCCCCTCCCCCGTGTCTCTGCCCGCCCCTCTCACCCTTGCTCCTGACCCACAACGCCAGCCCGAGTCCCCGCCCCGCGCACGCCCCTTTACCCACACCTTGTTCCCCTCCACCCCCCCCAGGACCCCTCACGCGATCCCGGCCTCGCCCCCACCTCCTTGGCGATCACGGCGATGCACACCGCCATCTTGTCCCCGCCTCCTTTCCGCCTGTATCACGTGCCGGGGGAGGGGGGGGGAGAGAGAGAGGGAGAGAGGGGGGAGCGATCACGTGACGCGGTCACGTGAGGTGCTGCCGGCGCGCATGGCGGCGGTTGCCATGGCGAGAGCGGTGCTGGTGCCGCTGTGGCTGTGCTGGGCCGTGGGCTGCGCCGCGCCGCCCAACGTGGTGCTGCTGCTGATGGACGACGTGAGTGCGGGCTGGGACGCCTGGGGGGGCACCTGGGCCTGGCGGACGTTCCATATGCCCCATCATCCCATGAGGCTGGTGTCACCCAGCAGGGGCCTACTGTGGGCCTACTGGGCTGGGCGGCGCGTGGGGCAGAGCGGCTGTGGTGCTGGGAGTGGCACTGAGGGGACAGGGAGCAGCAGGGAGAGGCTGCGGGGTGGGCAGGGCCCTGCTGGGCAGGCTGTGAGTCTCGGTTGGTGGAGGGTGGGGCCCTCAGGAGCCATCAGATTCCCTCTGGTCTCTGGGGAATTGGGTTGGGAGGCTCAGGAGTTCGGCAGGGCTGTGGGCTGAGCCCCAGCTTGCTCGTGTGTGTCCCGTGATACAAGGTTGGGGTTTTTGAACAGGTTCAGCAGGTTGGCGCCTTCACCCTGCTGCTGGCTGGTTCTGGATGTTCTCTTCAAGCATTTATAAAGGGCTGTGAATGGGACGGATGGGATTTGTGTTTTGAGAGCGCCTCGCACGTTTAGCGGGCATGGTGGTGGGCTCGGGTTGGGCTGGATGATCTTAGCAGTCTTTTCCAACTTCAGTGACCTTATGATCTATTTGCTTCCTGATGTTCTGTCTGACCACCACTTCAGAGCAGGTCTCTCCCCAGTGCGTGCAAAATGAGGTCATTTTGTATCCAGGTCTGCATGTGGTCCCAGGTGAACCTCCAGGTCCAGCAGTTTGCTGCATTCATTCCCTCTGTCGCTTGAGCAGCGCGTGTGGGACAGCACGTGGGTAGGGACTGTGTCATGACTCGTGGTCAGAGGCCTTGGGCACAGTGAATCAGGCACTGCCTGGGGGTTGGTGTGATGGTCTGGAAAAGTTTGAGTGAAGTTAGTGACTACTTACTGTGAGAGCTCTCACAGTAACTCACAGGGAGTTGATTTCTTTCTCAAGGAAAATAGCCCTTGGTAGGACAAGGGAATGGTTTTAAACTGAGACAGGGGAGGTTTAGGTTGGATATGAGGAGGAAGTTTTCAGCCAGAAGGTGGTGAGGCACTGGCACAGGTTGCCCAAGGAGGCTGTGGATGCCCCATCCCTGCAGGCATTCAAGGCCAGGCTGGATGTGGCTGTGGGCAGCCTGGGCTGCTGGTTGGTGACCTGCACACAGCAGGGGGTTGACACTAAATGGTCACTGTAGTCCTTTCCAACCCAGGCCATTCTATGATTCTGTGATTCTATGATTCCAGTCCTTTTGAGATTTTCTGTAAAAGCGGAGACAATTTGAAGGTGTTCATGCAAGCTTCTTTTTGTTCCTGATTTGTGGATTTCCTGCTGAAAACAAATGAGACTTCTCAGGTCTATAATGTCAAGCCTGAGTATAGGCGTTTTGGAAGTGGCACTTACACACACACCACCTTATCTAGAAGCTGGTCACCTTATCAGCTTGTTCCTAATGACTGAGTGATTAACTCCACTATCCTTGGCAGAAGAGCACATTCATTAACTGGTAAGTGTTGGAAGGTGGGATGTTTTTGGTTTCTCCCAACACTGATGGAATTATTGCTAAGTGAAGGCTTGGCATTCTAACCTACACAAATAATTGTGTGTACCTTCCACTACCAGAGATGGATGCAGAGGCCAGCAGCACCGAGTAAGGTGCAGCCTCAAATATAGGCAAACTCTGATACCTTGCAGGAGATGTTTTAGAAACTCAAATATTCCTCCTGAAGAGCTGAATAGAAAGAAAACTCAAGTGGTTAAACAGCAGATATGACCCTGGGTTCAGTAAATCACAGATACAGAAGTGCATTTGTTCTCAGCGCAGGCTGGAGTTGCTGTCATTGTCCTGCTTTGCTTCTCCTCTTCTTTTCCTGTCATCCTTCACATGTGCTTGGATAGAAGTGCATTGTGTGCTGTGCTAGGCTCCTCAGAAAGCTGCTGAGGGTGGGTATGTGATTCAAAGCCTGCTGGGCTTCCTTCTCCCTCTTCAACCTGCCTGTCTTGCCGTTGTTCTCGTAGCGTTTCCATGCACTTGTATGAAATGATTACTTTCTTAATGGCCAGTTTAGCCACTGGCAGTCTATCTTAATTTTCCATTCAGGAGTATTTCCCCCCAAGCAGGGATTTGTAATTTTCAACTGGAAGCTGTGTGGGACAGCAGTGATCCCGTTCTGGAAGTGTTGGTACAGCAGAAGACGCGGCGAGGCACAGATCCTGACTGGAGTTTCTGTGAACTGTTGGTTTATTTATGTGCTGTTCATTACAAGTGCATCTCCACTGTTGTTTTTCCTTTGATCCTTTGGTTACTTCTGTGTCCCTGTGTGCGAGTCAGAGCAACTCAGCATTCTTTTCTTCTTTCTTTCGTGATGGTAGAGACGGTGAAGGACTGAGGACTGGGGGCTGATCTGCTGAGTCCATTTCAGTCCCACACCCTGGTGTTTGGTGGGGCTGTTTAATTGCTCTTTGCTGAAAGTTCAGCAGCCTGCTCTGCAGCTCTCCAACACTTCCCTTTTCCAAACCACAGTGCTGCAGTGCGAATGGCAGACTCTCAGGTGGGACCAGACAGATGGCTTTCTCAGGATGGAGATGCATTACGCCCTGTGTATTAGTTGCTCACCTGATACACATCTGTATTAGAGAAAGCTATTGCCTTTTTTAAAGCACAATATAATCTCTAGCAACCGCAGCGCCTAATTGCTCATTAAGTTGTTCCCTTCCAGAACCTTCTGTTTTAAGTCACTTACTTTTATTTGTGTTATTACCAGTAATAGTTTTCAGCAGTGAACGCAGACAGCATGACAGTAATTTTACAGCTCTCCTGGATGGGGACTTTGCAGCCCCACTGTGCAGGGAGGAAGGCACAGACCCAAACCCCCATTGCAAATAAGCAGGCTGACATATGATGCCTCTGGCAGGTTTCCCTTCAGAGCTTGCTTTTAAAACAAACATTTTCCTGCAGCACTGGATTCTGCTTTTGAATGCAGACCTTTTCTTTGCCTTAATAGTTGTGTGTGCATGGACGGAGCAGACTGAGAGGATGCAGGGGTCAAAGATGCTGAGCCGAGGGCTGGACAGCTTGGCTTGCAGCTGTGTACCAGCACTGAGTGCATGCTGTGTGATGTCCTCCCTGCTATGTGTGCACTCCAGGCTCTGGAGTGAGAGTGAAGACATGAGGGCTCCTGACCTCCTTCTGCTACAAGTGTTTTCATGTCCACTTGATCACAAGCAAGTCGTTTCACCCCTGTGTGCCTCAGTTTCTCATTTTCAGTGGAAGCTGTGATAGTTCCCAGCTTCGCAGGGCTGGCGAGGATCAGTTTTATCACGGCTGTGAAGTGCTCCCTGAGCAGGGAGATGAGCTCTATGCAGGTTTAGGAAGGAAGGGATAAAACCAAAAGTTTTATGTGAGCCCAGCAGCATTGTCATTTGTGGAAGGGTAGAAGTACTTTCACGTATTGCGGTGTGTTCTTCTTGCAGATGGGTTGGGGTGATTTGGGAGCTTTTGGAGAGCCTTCTAAGGAAACTCCTAACCTAGACCAGATGGCTTCAGAAGGGATGCTTTTCCTGGATTTTTATGCTGCCAGCCCCCTCTGTTCCCCATGTAAGTAAACCTGAGCTTTAAACTAGCACATAAGAACGCCACCTTCTGAGATTGGGATGTGTGCCAGCATCTGACATGAGCTAGCAACCAAACCAGTGATTACCCTCAGGGCAGAGTTTGGATTTGGTGCTTTGATCTTATCTGTTGCTTCCTTTTTATTTATGTTTTGATTGCAAACCCTTCAGTCTTAAGTTCTTTCAAAGCTGTATTTTAGTGTTCAGATCAGTTCAGCTAAAGGACTTCATAAAGTATTCTGGTTTAGCATTCTAGACTCATTTTTGTTCATATTTTGGGGCAAGCAGGCAAAGCAGTATCTAAATTGCTGCTGAGCAAAGGAAGTGTGCAGTTTGTCTGATTCCACTGGGTTGGGTGAGACTTTTGTGCAAGGAATGGCAGCATGCTGTGTCCTGCATCCCCTTGTTGACCCTGATGTCCAGCAAGGTTACTGGGGAAGAGGCAGGAGAGAAACATTGGAGTTTGAGTGAGAAAGGTTATTTATTTATAATCCTTCTTGTTTGTTTGTTTTCTATGCAATTCCCCCCCAGCTTTACTAGCAGACAAGAACTGAAACAGAAATGAGGAACAGGGCCTCTCTGTTTGGATTCTCCTTTAGGAAATCATTTGTCAGTGTGCTCATGACTGTCCTTTCTCAGAAGAGGCACTTAGAATGCAGCAAAGTCTCACTAAGTCCAGTGGTACTTCAGCACGTGTTTAAACATCTATTTAGATGTTCCCTGAGTCAGGACCTGGCTTTTATTGCCAAAGCTGGGCAGTTTCTTTTAGTTCACTGTTTATGACTTCTGTCCAGGCTTAGCCTTAAGCTGAGTTTGTGGTAGGATTTCCTCTTAAATACCAATGCCAGGTATTCCTTCTGTAATTGCTGAGATAGGAGGGCTGCTGTGCTTACTGTTGGAATAGCTTTTCAGCAGTGGGTGAACTAATTTAATAGAGGGGTCACGTTTTAATCAAGCTTGACCTGGAGTAGCTCTAATGGTGTTGTATAGAAACGTGGCTGTCTCCATGGGCCAGTGAGGAGGGGATTGCTCCAAATGTGGCTGACCCCAGTAACTGGCTGTGTCTGAACACCAGCATGCTTTGGTCATCATGCTGTCCTCAGCCTGAATGTGGTAATGCTGGGTGTGAGCACACAGTGCAACCTGCCATGAAATGACTTGTGTTTGTTTCTGCAGCACGGGCAGCGCTGCTGACGGGTCGCCTCCCAGTCAGGAATGGTTTTTACACAACGAATGCACACGCCAGAAATGGTACGGCCTTCATTCCTGCTTCCTTTTCTGATTTCTTTCTCTGCTTTGCAGGAAGTTTCGCCTTGCACAAAGGCTTGCCATGGTTGTCTTCTCTTAAGGGCCTTCCATGGTAACGCAAATAGATTACCAGGTTAATAAGTGTGAGATTTATTATTTCCTCCTCATCAAGCAGAAAGCACTCTCCTTTGAGGAGGCACAAACAAGGCTGGTTGTTCTGCTTGTTTCTGCTGGCTGAGAAGTGTTTCCTCTGGGCAGTGGAATTGGTGCCTGGTTAAACAGAGGCACGTGGGGCTGTGTGTTAACACCCAGAGCCAAGCACAGGCTGCTCACCTTGCATTCGGTGTGGCTTTTCTAACTCCTTAGGAAGGGCCATCTTGTAGCCCTGTTGTGCCTGTGCTGCTTCAAAGAGTAGCCATGCATGATATCTCTGGGTTGATTTTGGTTCCAGAGTCACAGATGCTGTGTGAGGCCAACAGGCAGCAGCTACGTGTCAGTTCATGCAGTATCAGCCAGCATGCACCAGAGTCACACCTTGTATCCTCAAGGGCCACAGAGGGAAATGCTGTTTCCTTCAGCTCCTGTGGTCAGAGCCAATCTATCCTTTGATTTAGGAAAGGAAACCCCTTCATTTTAGGTGACATACAGCAGGTTTGCAGAAATAAAGGCAACTCTGCTGGACACCTGAAGCATCTGTTTTCTGTTTGATCCTCACTCCCTTCTGCCCCTTTCCTTTCTCTTTCAGCTTCTTTCTGCAATGGCAGCCCCCCTTATTTTTTTTATTGGAGAGGAGTTCTCTCTTTACTTGAGAGATTATTTGCTAAATCAACTTGCCCCCTTCATCTCTTGCTCTGGGAAGACTTCCAAAGAGTGATAGTGCTGCAAGTTCAAACTAACTGCTCTTTCTCATCCAGTAATAATACTTCTAATGATGGGTGGCTGTGAGCTGTTTGCTGTCATAACTGTAAGAGTCAGTAAGGTTTGTGTTTGTTTTGCACAGCATACACACCGCAGGATATAGTGGGAGGAATTCAAGATTCTGAAATACTGCTTCCAGAGCTGCTGAAGAAAGCTGGCTACACCAACAAGATCGTTGGCAAATGGTAAACTTCTTAAGATCTCTTCCTTTGAGCCTTCTAGGTGTGTCTATGTGTCGTCAAGGAGCAGCAGGACAACCTGAATCGGAGGAGAAAGACATCTGAGCTTCAAAACAGGCTGCCTTTCCAAATCTGTGGTGGATCCTCTCTCCTGCTGTGATCAATTTCCGAATTGAGTGTTAGCATTACAAGTACATACATACATCTGTACACATGTATAAACCCTGCAGCTCTTTGTGCTCTCATCCATGTACCACACTACTTAATTACATCCAGAAGTGCCAAGATGTTCTGTTGGAGCTTGCCTTCGGCTCCTACGTGCTTTTTATCTTTGTCCCCTGCTCTGAGTTGCTCTTTTTTTTAGTAGACTGAATTGTGCAAGCTTTTTTGGGAGGCCGGGGAGGGGAGAAGTGTATGGTACAGAAATAGAGATGCAGATGCTTGAAGATGAGTGGATTGAAACCAGAGCCACGCTGAAGCCTGTTCACTTAGCGTAGGAGATGAGGGTGGTGGGGAGGGACTTGGCCAGGGCAGCTGATACTACCAGGTGTTCTAAAAGAGCCAGAGATCTGATGCAGCGCTCCCTTCACGTTGTGCTTTGGCTTTGTTGACTTTCAGGGGAGTACAGCAAAATCTTAGCAGGTGTTTCGTAATGTCTGTGAAGAACTGGGAAGGAAAAGCCTGAGAGGTGTTGTGTTCAAACACGGGCGGTGGAATTAATGGTGTAAGAGTTGAAACTGGTGTGTTTGTTAACATTCAAATTTCGAGCGTGCTTGTGGGCTCTAATGGAATCCCACAGGGCCTGGAGCTCTCTGATCACAATTTGGAACAGTGCTGTAATAAATAAATGTATAAATAGCAGCTTCAGAACCACACAGACCCCAGCCAAGTACTGCTTGGTTAACAGAGTAATTGTTAATGAAGAGACTTCAGACAAGATTAGCGCTGGGAGGGGGGATGCTGTTTAGAACAGTGATGGGATGCATTTTCCTTAGCAGTTTTGCTACCAAGTTAGAGGAGAGCAAGATGGGTTTGCAGTTGGATTCAGTGGTGCTGCTGAAATCAGAGAGAAAGCAAACTAACCAAAGACAGTGAATTATTTATCATCACGGATCCGAACGGCAGAGTGGCCGTGAAGAATCGGCTCAGTGGGCTGAAAGCAATGCGATGCAGTTCAGTGCTAATAAATGCAAATTCATACACCCAGGGAAAAGAAATAAACAACGCAGATACAGATTGGTTCCAGGCAGTTATTTGGAAAACAGCAAATCTGGAAGGAACTGCAGCTGTTAGCACGAAGCAGACTAAATAGCAACGTGCAGTGCACCATCATTACACATCCAGGAGCTGTTGTACCACAGAGGATTGGGAATGGCACTGTGCAGCAGCACTCTGGCATTTGTGAGCATCACCTGCTTTGTAGAAGGGTGTTTGGAGGGGAAAATAAAAGGTGTAATGCAGTAGTTCAATTGGACTTTCGTTATAGTCCCTGTAGGATTTCAGGGCTTTTAGAGGTTTTGAAGCTTTCCAGCAGGTTTTATATCCTTTAAACATCCCTTTTAAAACTTCTCAGGGTAACGGCGAGTTCCACAGTTTAATTGGATGTTTGCAAGTCAAGTATCTCCCGTGAACACTTCAGAATTTGTTGCATTTCATTAAATGTCCTCCTTTTTTTTTGTGTGTGTGTGTGTGATGTGAAAGGGAGAGAACAGTCCACCTTCTGCATCTCAGTGATTATTTTGTGCCTCCTTCATGTCTCTTCTTTTCCTTTTTAAGTTCTCTTGGGTCGCAGAGCAGAATGTTTTCTCGTGTCACCTGTTATTCCCCAGGAGCAGCTTTGTAGCACTTATACATAGAAGAGGAAAGGGGAGAGTCTTGTGTTGGAGGCTTGCAGTTTTAGTTACATCACTGAGATACTCTCATAGCTGGTGTGATGATTGTTTTATGCTGCAACTCATTTTGGATTAGCTCAAAATGACACTGTGGATCACTTTATTCCAGGTAGTGCATTTTATGTCCCTTATGTTCAGGAAACGTGCAGAGAGGGATGACACAAACGGACAGGTTGCAGATGCAGACTTGTGAGCAGAAGCTGGAATGATTAAATAAACATTTAGGTACAAAGATCTCCTTCAGAGATTGGGAGAGGATGGGCATTCTTTATCTTTGAGATGGAGAATTTGCAGTCAAGAAGCAGGAGATTAGAAAGGAGCTTTAGCTTGAATTTAGGGATGGAGAATTTTCGAGCAGAGTGGTAGAATGCAGCTGTCATCAGTGGTAGCTAAATAGGTTTCATGTTCACTTGTGCACGTCAAGAACTTGCTCTCATTTACATTCAGGTCTCTCTGTACCATTTTGGCAAAATAAAGACTCCATAAAAGGAATGGGAATGTCACAGTACATTTCATGAGCTTTGTTGTGTTTTTTTTTTTATAGCTCAGTGGTATAAAAGTGACTTGTTTTAGATCAGAATCCTTAAGCAAAACATCATGTGCATCTCTGCGGTGGCTTTGGGCACTGCAGCTCATCAGTGCAGATGGTCAGGGCAGCGTGAGAGAAGGCACCAATAGAAGGCAGTGGTGGAAAGCAGGCTGGGCAGTAGGCTGAAATGGGATATGTGTAAGCACTGGGATAACTGCATGGATCCATTTGTGACAAGAAAGATCAAGACAGTGCTCTGCAGTTGTTTCTTTGATTAAAATGCTTGAAGTTTTTCTTCTGAGGCAAAGACTGTTTGCTTGCATACCATTCTGGTGAGATTACAGTTTGCTCCAATGCAGTAGAATTTTAACTCATCTGTTTCTTTTGTTCCTAGGCATCTGGGTCACAGGCCCCAGTTCCACCCCTTGAAACATGGTTTTGATGAATGGTTTGGATCCCCAAACTGCCATTTTGGACCTTATGATAACAGAGCACTCCCAAATATCCCTGTGTACAGGGACTGGGAAATGATTGGCAGGTAATTCAGCTACTTGCCTGCCAGTTGCTTTCAAAAACATTACCTAGTTGCTGGGAATGTTCTTTTCCTTGCTCTCCCTGCTGATGTTTCTGTGTTGGAAGACAAGAGCTAGCACAGCAAACCGGTACCAGTGCAAAGGGGTTGGCAGAACCAGAAGCTGCTTCAGAATCAGGCAGAGTTGCAGCTGCATGGCCAGTAACGTGCAGGTACTTCACCCTGAGTGGAGGACTCTTACAGCATGTCCAGCATTAGGAATGTCCTGCTTCAGCTGTGTTCTGAGATGCTTAGTGCTGAAGGCTTGTTTGCTCTGCAGCTCAGCAGAAAAGATGCAGAAAAGATGTTGGTGAAACACGTGAGTAGCAGATCAGAGCCCAGCCCAAGGCTGGCTTCATCTACCGTGCTCTGCAGCGACTGTCTGCAGCAGTTACTTACAGAAGAAAACAGATGTGGAAAGCTCTGTCTTGTCCATCTTGCTGAATGGAAGACTGTGCTCAGGTCTTTAATTTAAATAGCTGCTGGCTTAACAGCCGTGAGCAAATCTGAGGTTGGCCAATATCCAAGCTGTGGATAGCGATTTCCATTGGAGTTAAGACAGAGAGGGGGAAAGCCTTGTGGGGAAGTGCACAAGGCAGGCAGAAGCAAGGTATAGATTAACTGTCAGGAGCTCGGTGAAGTTCACATCTCAGAAGACCTACTTCTGCAGCACCAGTGCTAGACTTGGCATGGTAGAGAACATTTAGTCCACTCTAAACACCTGAACTATCTTTTGCAGGAGTCCTGTCCCCCTCAGCTCTACCTGACTGTCTAAATTTAAAACTCAGGCTCATTAAACATGAAGTTAGGTGCTTGATGGTGAAGATTAATAACAGCCCGAGTACCGAGGCCAGCCTGCAGGTTGCATGCAGACCAGCTGTGGATCACGGCTGCTCCGCAGCACCTCCCAGAGATGTTTGCTCATCCTGTTGCACCCGAAGGCTTCCTGTGATGATTTCATTCCATTGCTTCTCTTGGAAACTGCTTCCACTCAGTACTGAAAGGCTGCTTTCTTCCTCCTCGCCTTGCTTTGTAGTAACCTCTTCTCTGTTTGTGCAAGTGTGCAGTCTGCACCATTTTTACTATTTGCTTTTGTGCCCGGTGTCGTCTCTTTTCACTCGCTGCTGTTCTCGTGAGGACTGCCACCTGCCCTTCTTTGCTGAATTGCTGTCTGCAGATAGTCAAGGACAACATGTTTGGAGCAGCCCACGTTGTGATTCTGTGTCACTGAATGTTTTTGGGTCCTGCTAAAAATATCACTCGCATCCAGCAGCTCTCGACTGAAGGAGCAGTGCCATAAGCTCATGATGTGTGCTGTGTTCTCATAGCTCACAGTGAGCAATCAGTGGCTCAGGTTTGTCCAAATCTTGCAGTTGTCATTAGTTAGAATCTGGTCATTTCACTGCTGTCTACTGTAATTAGAAACATGATGACACTGCTTTTAATATCTGAACAGAGTTGGTGGGTGACCTGAGGGTTCTACCTGCAGTCACCTGCTGTGGAACTAATGGCATGGGAAGCTTTATTGTGCTGTGTATTCCTTTGGATTTATTCTTTTAGTTCTCTCTGATTCTTTATAGATACTATGAAGATTTCAAAATTGATCTGAAGACGGGTGAAGCCAACTTGACTCAGATTTACCTGCAGGTAGAGTTTATTTCACTGCTGGTTTCTAACCCACAGTGACTTTATGGTTGTGGGTTTTGTTTTTTTGAAGAGACCTGGATGACAGAGGGTGATTCTGTTACATTCATTTTTATTGTTGCTTACAGGAAGCTCTCGATTTCATTAGCAAGCAGCAGGCCAGCCAGCAGCCGTTCTTTTTATACTGGGCAATCGATGCTACTCATGCTCCTGTTTATGCTTCCAAACATTTCCTGGGCACCAGTCAGAGAGGAAGGTGAGTCTTATTTTTGTGTGGTTTTTTTTGTTGTTTTTTTTTTCCTTTCATTTTTTTTTAAATTAATACCTCATGCTGGGGAAATGTTAAGCCTCAGTGATATTTATTATATCATAGTATCATAGTCATAGCATGGCCTGGCTTGAAAAGGACCACAATGCTCATGTGGTTCCAACCCCCTGCTGTGTGCAGGTCACCAACCAGCAGCCCAGGCTGCCCACAGCCACATCCAGCCTGGCCTTGAATGCCTGCAGGGATGGGGCATCCACAGCCTCCTTGGGCAGCCTGTGCCAGTGCCTCACCACCCTCTGTGTACTTATATCCAAATACATAGATAGTTACTCCAAAGCATATGTGCTGAAGTACATGAGCTTGTGTTAGTTAGTGAAGACTTTGCTTGGGTTGTTCTTTAATATTTTTGCTGTATTAGTGAATGAAGATCACACAACTAAAACAGGAGTGGGAAGTTTAAGCTCCTTTGCCAGTTGTGTGGGTAATGAAGTGCTGTATGTGGCGTTATGATTTCTGGAAAGCTTTTGTGTGATTAGTGTCTGTTTTAAAGGCTTATTAATCAAAACAGCAAGTAGAGGAAAGCATGCTGTAAACACAGTTTACAGGAGGCAAGAGTAGCTCTGCAGCCACGATGAGCCTTGCTTCTCAGGGTGCAATTTCAAACCAATATCCATAAGCAAAATGGAGTTATTAGCTTCAGGACTGTGGCAGAGGGATATTGCCTGTGTCTGAGAACCTTGATAGCCAAGTGTTTATCAGTTCTAGTCTCTGGCCAGGAGTGGCTCAGAGCTGAGCAAATTCTGACTCTTAATGTCCAAGAGAAGCTGCTCTGTGCAGGTGTGAGACACAGGCTTTGCAGTGACCCTGATACAACTCTTATTACAGTACCTGCTGCATGAGGGAAGTGTTCCTTTTCCCAGCACAGGTTTAAACTGCGTTCTCTAAAAGCACTGTGGCTTTTTCCAGTATACTGTACTGTGTGAGTCTTCTGCTGCTGCCTTTAATGTTTTGCATCTACTTTTGCTTCAGGTATGGGGATGCTGTGCGGGAAATTGATGATAGCGTTGGAAAAATCCTAAAACATCTTCAGAAGCTGGGTATCAGTGAGAACACTTTCGTGTTTTTCACCTCCGATAATGGGGCTGCTCTCATTTCAGCTCCTAAACAAGGTGAGCCTCAAATTAACAGAGCTGGACTGGGGTTGTGAACACAAGGCTTCTCTCTCCTCCCCCCCAGACATGGAGAAATCTGTACCTGGCAGTTTCCCTTATCCTCTTTGCAATTAGGTGTAGCCTCAGAGTTCACGGCGCTCACATTTAGAGTGAATTCTGCTGACATTTCTTCCTTCTGGGGGCCATTGGAGGAACCCTTGGCTAGGTGGAATTTTTGCTGAGCGCAGCATAGCTGGTCACCTGTTTGCATCTCCACTTGGCACTGGCAGAGGTTGAGTATTTTTTAATGTATTTAGGCCCAAGCACAACACAATTTTGTTCTCCGTCTGCCAGATGTTGATTGGAGCATCTAAGTAATTACAGAGTTCAGGAGCCCCTTCTTCTTTAACTCTCTTCAAAAATAGCAGGAGGAAAAACTATTTTTGTTCTCCTTTGTTTAAATGATTGTTTCTCCCGGAGTCATTGCAAATTGATTTTATAACCCACTCTCTTCTATTTGGAGGCAAACTGTCTGGTGGTTATTAGACCACAGAGCAGGGAGTATCCTGAGCTCTGATGTCAGATGAGCCGCTGTGTTTGACTTTGTGTGACCTGGAATCAGCCTGTTTGTTCTTCAGTAAGCTCTGCTGCAAGGCTGGGTTAAAAACCCAGGCATTCCTGCAAATCACTTGCTATCTGCCAGAGAGAACATTCAGGGAATGTATGATTACTTCTTTGGTTCTCATATCTGCATCTAATACTGCTCTGGTTCTGTAACAGGTTGTGAGGAGAGCACTCTTGTGAAGGTGTGAGATTTCTTTAAGTTGCAAACAGCAGTGAACATCCCTAAAGGGAAGGAAAATACCTCAAAGTCTTCTCTGTGCTTTTTGTTCTTTGTTCAGTAGGTTGCAAGTAGTGTTCAGCTGTCTGGTTCTCTCTGAACTGAAATGATGCTCCTAAAGTTTATCATAAAGGGATTTAAAACAACAACAACAACAATCAACTCTGGATGTATTGTTTGAAAGCAGGATTTGTGCAGAAATGGCAATTTGTTTAAAAGTAGCCTACAAATTTCAATTTGGTTGACCGTGTCCCTCTGCTGTATGATATTGGCACTTTGGGGGGTCTGTGACTTTGTTTCTTTCTCTAGGAGGAAGCAATGGTCCTTTTCTCTGTGGCAAACAAACCACCTTTGAAGGTGGCATGAGAGAGCCAGCTATTGCTTGGTGGCCTGGACATATACCTGCAGGAAGCGTGAGTATCTCTTCCAGCTCTGATCAGCTCTGTGTGGACTGAAGTGAATGGAATGGGCTTGGGGTCAGACCTGTAGCATTTCAGTCCTGACAGCTGTCTAAATAAGGAGCTGCTGGCTGCTTCTACAGCGCCGTTCCTGTTCATTATTGCAAATTTGCAGCTGCTGTGCCTGTGATCAGCACTTCTGGGAAGCACCGTGTATTCTGGCCTTTTAGTCTTCATAGTTGAAACCCTTTACTCTTTTGGACCACAGTCATTTTAGTGGGTTACCTCTTTGAGCAAATTGGAGTACAAGCGCACACTTTGACATCCCAGTCTAGAGCATGAATGTGTTGCCTATGCATGCTCTCTGCACTTCAAAGTGCCAAGTGATTTGACCCTCGCAGCTCCTGCTTTGGTGTGCGATGAAAGTTCCACTCAGGGAGGTCTGGATATCAGAATATTGCTCCTGTCTGCCTGTACACAAATTCAGATACCATCACTTCAAAATAATCCTCTGGTGACACTGCCAGCCTCTCTTGTCCCAGTTCTCATTAAAGAAAGATGCAATCAATTCTTCTGCAGGCAGGGTTCTTAGTAAATAATACAGATTCCCTCCCCTTTGTGAGCATCTCTTATCCCTGAAGAAAGTGATATTTCATTAACTGGGCACTGAGCTTAAAACTGCAAACTATTCATAAATACAACATTTTTTGAAGTTGCATTCCTTTTGAGTGGCTTAATTGAGTCAAGATAATGATAATTTACTGTTTGCATTTAGGAGGGTGCCACCAGATATCTCAGATCCGCAGCTGAGGGCAGAAGGGTAGTTTGGTTTCATCATTTTTAAGGCATTCACAAAACCTACTTGGGATGTTTTATTATTATTTTTCTAATTTGAAATGAAAGCAGTCTTTTTGTTTAAATTTAAACATTTCCATAAAGTCTTTCCAAGCCAAGTACAACAGCCTGGGGCTAGCATAGGAGAACATGAGACCGAAGCTGACTGTTTTGTTTTCCATGTCCAAGCTGAATAACGTGCTAAAAGTAAACATGCATTATAAATGGGAACAAGTAAATACTGAATTTAAAAATTCTTTCCATTGTAGTAACTCCAATGATAATTAGGAACACAAGCAGAGAAATCTGGAGGCCTGTTCATTCTCTGAGCGTAACGTGCTGGTACCACGCTCCCAGCGGTGGCACTGTGTGTGCAGGGGAGCTTTCTGTGGTCAGAAGCAGTCTGTGTAGCCTGGTGTGATGCATGGCTTCCTTCCTGAGGTTACAGCTGAAGCTGTGCAAATTCCTGTGAGCAGACATTTCAGTGCAGGGTTAATGTGGCTGCCTGCACACGCGGGTGGACCAGCTGACGTTGTACTGCGGTGCTCAGCAAGCTGAAGGCTGTGCTTCAGGTGTGTAGGCAGGTGTGTGCCCCAAACCCCCTCCTGCACCACGGTTGATATCATCCTTGGCACTTAAGCACGTGCTTAAATCCAAATTCTCCTTAAGCTGGGCTCCAGGCTGGGGCTGTCGGCCAGATGCCTGTGCTTGCAGGTGTTACAGCTTCACTTGGTTGCCCTGAGAAGCCTGTTCTGAACACTGTGCTCGGGATGTGTTGCTTTGCTTTGAGCTGAACTCCAATACGATGCTGCTACCAATAAGTATGTGACAGCTACTTACGTGTGTTTTCTGCTTGCATTCTTGCCATGGAGGCTCCAGCAGTGATACCCACAGGAGCACTAACAGCAGGTGAGAGGTTTGGCATTGCTTCTGTGAAACACGGCCCGCTCTGTGCAAGCATGTAGAGTGCCTGTAGTTCCTGCTTCATGATGGCCTCTTTGGACATAGCAAGTGAAGAGATGTGTTTGCTAGTATGCTTTTGGCTTCTTTTTGATATCTTAGAGTCTGTAGCTTCAACATCATCTTGACTGTGAGTTGAAACCGGAGTCTTGTGTAGTCCATGTAAAACATGGAAAGATTGCTTCCAAGTGTCTCGCTGCACTCTCCTTGTGAATGAGTTGAAGGAAACAAAGGCTTGGGTGCCCTGAACCAGGCTGCAAGCAGAGGGCTTCCCAGGCATGCCAGAGGGCCTGCTCCTCCGTCCTGTGCTGGGATTGATTGCTCTGTTCCAACCACGGAGGTTTTGCAGAGCAGGCATTGGGCCAGCAGCCATCTCAGCTGGCACAGCCGCAGCCAGCAAAAGCAGACGTGTGCCTCTGGCCTGTGCAGTCCAGCTGTTGGCTGGAAGGCTCGTCCCACTGATGGGCTCTGGCAGTCTCTTCATCATCTTATTGATGTCTGTGTCTTGCTCGGTTTCTGTTAAAGGGCGCAGCTTGTTGGAATGAAGGAGCACCTTCTTACATAAACAAAAGAGGTTATGTGACAGGATTGCTGGCACTTGACAGGACATCGATAGAGGTGGGGTAATTGGTGCGGCTGGCTGATTCGCAGTTATTTTGGGGTGCCTTGGGAGTCTGTGTTGCTCTTGGCATCAACGTTTGGTAATTCAGGTCCCCCATCAGGAATATTTATTTGCAGGAAAACAGCCTTTCTGCAGTTTCTTCCTCAGCGATGTTTTCCAGGTGAATTTGCAGCAAATCAGCCTTTCGGCATTCCTGCATCACATCTGCCTTCTGGAAGGATCCAGCTGGAAAAAAAAGAGTCGTATTCTGTTGGTATTTGAATCCTCCTCCTCCTCTCTTCCCTCGCCCTCCTCCCTTTCCTCTCTCGTGCCTGCTTCCTGAAGGAGAAAAGAACATATCAACCCAAAGACAGCATTGCAACCTTTTCTTCGCTATCTCCCACGGGGCGCAAATTGAAATTGAATTAGACAGGGATATCAGGTCTGCTGGCTGTGATAACTGTAAAAGGATTTTATTTAAAAACACCCTGACATTTGTTCGCCCAGTTTCAAATATTTAGCTTTCCTCCTTTCCATTCCTGGCGGGGGCGACTTTATTAATTGTCGCCTTTGATTCAGAGTTAAAGCTTGAAAGCACTGATAACAGCAGTGGTGACGATTTCTTCCAGCGACGTGGCCCACAGCAAAAGGATTTCATTTTCTTAAAGACGTTCTGTGTATAAGGAGAGTTTATTAAAAAGCAGGGGGAGGAAGAAGGGGGGGAAAAATCCGTTCTTACGTGCGTAATACCGGCTGTTTCTCGCTGATACGAGCAATATCTGATCTCACTCTTTCTTATATATTATTTATTTTCTCTGGGCTGTTGCCCTCTCTGGATTTTTCTTTTTCTCTTTAAAAAAAAAAAAAGGGAAAGGCAACTAGAATGAAAGAGCGCTGTTGACAGGAGAAAATGGTAATTTTTTAATTTTTCTCTGAAAATACTTCAAAGTTTTATATAAATATTAACCTTTTTTTTTGGCCCCCCCCCCTGTTCTACAGCGCGGTGCTGCAGAGCACAGATAAATCCAAGTGGCTGTGGCACGGGCATTTAATTTCCTTAAGAAGTTTTCTCTGCTTCATGGAAAAATGTGGTCTGAGACCAGAAACGTAATTGGATGATTAAAGAGAGTCATCTACATCTGGTTATGGTTAATAAGGAGCGGGCACAGGGAGGCTGCGGTGGGCCCACAGGGTTGTCACAACGCGATATATAAATTAGGTGATGTTAGAGGCACGAGGCTCAGGTCAGCAGCTGCCTCTTGCTGCTTGTTATCAAAAGATTGAGGCAAGGGGATGCGGTGACGACCAGAAAAGTGACTTTTGGATTTGCTGTAGAATTGCAAGGCCTCGTTACAAAAAGCCTCGGACACCTTTCTGCCTGCCTGGCATGGCAGCAGGAGGGAGCAGGCGTGTGCCACATCTGCTCTGATTGGACTCTGAGCTCTGCACGTGCTGTTCTGCTGACCCCACAGCTCTCTTCAGGCTCACTGGAGGTAAATTAGCCGGCAGATGAGCCTACAAGGGACTGAGCATCTCTGCTGAGATGCTGAGCTCTTGTAATCCCCTTTGACCTCAGGGAGAGAAGCTTTCCCAGCATCAGTGGCTCATGAATCTGTCCAGCCCTGGAAGGAATGAGCTGATGCTTTTTGGGTTATTGTTGTTTTTCTACCTGCTGTTTTAGTATTTCAACACATAAGACCAGAGAGGAGCCTCAGTGAGAGGACAGTCCTGGGAGCATCCCAATATCCATGAGTTCACAGCTTGTCCCAGGCTTTCCCCAGAGCCAGTTGATTGCGCTGCCTTCCTGGGTGAGGGTTTCTGTGCTCAGGGCTTCCTCATTAGCAGAGATCTTTGCACCTTGTTTGCTTCATAAGAGTTGTGAGAAAGCATTCTTACATCCAGCATTCATATTGCGTGTTCCTGCCAACACCTTTTGATGAATGAAAGCCATTACAGTTTGAAATTGCTGTAATCAAGTAATGCGATATTGTAATGTTAAACTTGTAATCACTCCTCTGCATGTTGCTTTCTCAGTTCTTTTGGTGTGTTTTTAACTTGCTAATTCTTCCTCTAAGTGTTCACTTTCTTCAGCTCGGCTTCTTAACAAAAGTCCCAGTATCCCAGGAGAAACAGCATTTTCATTTTCTTTCCTCAGGAGTAAGGGAACCAATATCTTGCAAGTATTCACCTACCATGTTATCATTTGCCATCTTTTTTTAATCATTAGCATGGCCCTCCAGGCAAGGGGTCTGTTTGGGACAAGAAAGAGGATTCTGAGATGCAAAGGCCTTGACAGTGACAGCACTGTGATGTTCACACTGACATCAGCAAGCTGCTGGTAGGACGTGGGTTTTGGTCACAGCGTGCTTCTGAAGTTACCACTGTGAGCTTGTATCAGGTGGCAAGAAGGGCTCTTCTCACATCACACCTTGTGCTGGTGCATCCTGGTGCAAAGCATGCTTGCTCTTGGTTCGAATCTGTCTGCTTCAGTGTAGTGTGCTGCTGGCTAATTAAACATCCCACAGCAGCTAACTGTAGCTTGCCCAAGGAGGATGGGAGCAGAGCTTCAGAAGGGATCAGTCAGATGAGAATGTTTGGTTTTTAGAATCACAGGATGGTTGGAAGGGACCTTGAGGCTCATCAAGCTCCAACCCTCGCACTGCATGCAGGGCCACCAACTTCCATATCTGATAGCAGCCCAGGCTGCCCAGGGTCCCATCCAACCTGGCCTTGAACACCTCCAGGGATGGACGGGACATCACAGCCTCTCTGGGCAGCTGTTCCAGCACCTCACCGCTCTCCAATTAAAGAAGAAGAAAAAAGAAACAACAGCAAAAACAAACAAACAAAAAAAATGCTTTGCGAATCTCCGTTGGAACCAAAACCAGATGTTTTTCTCCCTTATTAAAATATAGACTAAAAATACCACAACTTTACAGTTCTTGAATTGTTGGAAATGGTTTGCAGATGAAGTCATCAGGCTCTTTTTGTTGTTATCCATCTATCCCTGTGCTTTCTGTGCACGCTCTGAGGATATTCTGGAATACAGAGATGACCTGGGGAGGGAACAAATCAAGGACTTCTTTTTCTCTTTCTTGTTTTAAGCGTGGATTTTTCAATCCACAAATGACTCAGAATTTGTTAAACGAGGTTCAACTGTGCAAAAAAAAAAAAAAGCTCCTTTGAGTTGGATACATGGAGAGAGAAGTGAGGGGGAAAAGAGGAAATCGTCCCCTTTGTTATTGTAACGTGGGGTTTGCTGCAGCACTGTAAAGGGAGGGACCCTTAAAAGAGAGGTTCAGGAGGCTGTGCTTTGCAGGAAGGTGGCCTCCCTCTGTATGGCTTTTGCTGAAGGTTTCTGTTGATGTTTCAGGTCAGCTGGCAGCTGGGCAGCGTGATGGATCTGTTCACCACCAGCCTCTCCCTGGTGGGCCTGCAGGCTCCGAGTGACAGACAGATTGACGGCGTCGACCTTTTACCTGCCATCTTGCGGGGCGAGCTAATTGACAGGTTCGTTATGAGCCCGGAGCTCTGATCCTTGCCTCCAAACTGAAGTGGTGCCAATCTTTGCCTTCTTCTTCTTCTTCTTCTTCTTCTTCTTCTTTTTTTCTTTAAATTTTAAATCAAGTTTACAGAAGTATTTTATAATCTGGACGGATGCATCTTTGCTCCTGGCCGATGACCATGAGGTAGCACCAGAGCTTTACCCTGTGCATTAATCCTCTGCTGGAGCAGGCAGAGGTGAGATTTCCTGACACATGACATGCTGCTGTACGGTGGAGTCTGGGGACAAGTGCAAATGTCAGGGGGTTAGCAGGGATCCCTGGAACAGCATATGGCAGCAAGGGAGATAAAAGCCTGCGAACTGTAGCCTGGGTAGGGGAAAATACATTATTTATTACTGGAAAAAACATCCAGGAGTATATTGGCTCATTGCAGAATATAGTTCTAGTCTGAGAGAAGCTGGAATTAAAGGCTGGACTGCCACAGGTGAACCAGAAGCCCACCTCTTCCCAAGGTCCTTTTATAAAGGCACGTTTGAATTAAAGAGCTGGGATCCTTATGGGCATGCGGGAGTCCTGCTTGGGTGCAGATTTTGACAGCAAACATCCTTGGCTGTCACTGGATGGCCTGGAGGTCAAGAGAGGTATTTTTGTTGAGATTGGGATAATTTGGCAGCCTGGGAAATCCTGAGTACAAATATATTCTTTGTCAGTGAGACAGCAAGGAAACATAAGCATCCAAAACATACTTGAGTTCTGTTCTGTGTTGGATGGGAGCCTTTGTTCCACAGCTTGTTACTTATGTGCCTGTTAAAGCGAGAGGTATGTGTGCAGCATTACCTGCTGGCTCACGTGAGCTGCTGCAGGTCCTGCAAACACAGCCTGATGCTTCTGTGGAGCTTTCTTATGACACCAAAGGGAAAATAAAGGAAATATCAGCCACCCATCTCTTACAGCAGTGCCATTCGTGTTGCAGTAATGATTACTCAAGGCTGTGTGATGACTCTTCTTTTTTTCTTAGTGATTGATTGATTGATTGATTTTTCCACCCCAAACCTGACTGGGACATCACAGCTCCCATTGCCCCAAGGCGTTTCCAGGGGATGCAGTTGTAGGGTTCTTTTAAGTTTATAAAGGAAAAAAGGGAACAGGAAAGAAAGGAATCGGCGGCAGCAGAATTTTCAGTGTGAGCTGAAAGCCTTTTTCAAAGATGGAGACGTTTGTTGTTGGGGTTTTTTTTAATGCAAAACCTAACCTGTGTGCCTTCTTGCAGAGGGTCACTCACAGCTTGTCGCATGGTCTGTGTTTATGGCAAGGAAAAAGGAGGCTGGCGTGCTTCAAGCCTGGCGTGTTTGTTTGGGCTGTTTTATTTTGTTAATGAAACTGGTTTAGATCAAGTCCTGCGTTTTGGCAGGCTTCTCAGGCTGCCTTTATTTCACAGGCACTTCAGGTGTTAGGATGCAAGACCAGGCACTGCTGGCAGCAGCATTTCCCCTTTGTTCATGAGCGGTTCCTAATGACAAAGGCTCATTGTGTGAGGAACCCGCAGGGAAGGCTGTGGTTTAAAATACAGGAGATCTAAGGCCACTCCTGTCATTCGGATGCAGAGATTTTAATCTTATCTCTATCCCTAACTATCCCTATAGTTAGGGACTGTGTTTTTTCCAGAGAGAGTAGCTTTTGCCTAGTGGTATCTGGATCAAAGACAAAGGATGCTTATACCCTTCCCAATGCAATAAGCAGCCCAGTGATCTCCTCCTGCCAGCAGGCTGACACAGCCAGAGAGGAGCTGCCTCTGGTGTCCTTGTGGGGCAAACTGCAGCAGGCACTGAAGCCGTTCTCCTGCCATAGACCATTTCATTGGAAATGTGTACTGTTCCCTCAAAAAATGAGAGCACGTTTTGAGGGACCAAAGGGAGCACGGCTGGGATGCGCGGGAGGAAGCGCAGTGCACGTGCCTTGGGTATGGATCGTGCCCTCAGTACCTGTAGGGGAACTTTGGGGGAGAGGTTGCAGATTTCATTATGAGCTGAGATGATGCTTCAGGGGAAAGCGAATGGGCAGGAGTTAAAAATGAAGCCTGTCTTGGTGCCAGGTTTCTTTTTTTTATGGAGCTTTTCGGATCTGAAATCCCCAACTGGCCAGCATCCGGTGTCCTCCCCGGCCATCCTGTGCCTCAGATGGGAACAGCACATATGTCGATGCTGCCATAACGAGGAGTGTGAGCACCATATTCTCTGTGAATCCCTATTTCTCTCTCTCTGGCAGACGCTCGCCACTTCTGAGACATTTGGTGTTTAAGTCGGCACGCTCTATAGGAAATAACAGGGTCTGATAGTTCAAGGATTAACAATCACTGGCAGCCAAGCTGTATAATATTTCATTCTTGCGCCGTGTGAGCTCTCAACTTGATGAACACTTTAAAAAATGTTAATTGAAAACCTTGCAGTGGAGACTATTAGGAGGCAGCCTGTTTCTGACTGATAGCTGGATCGGAAGTCAGACGCCATTAAAGTGTTTGTCTCCCTTATCAGCGAGGCAGCGGCAGCAGCTGCCCAGGCTGGCGTGCTGGCATTTCTCATGCAGTTCTGCTCTCCCTTGCAGGCCCATATTCTATTATCGTGGCAATGAGATGATGGCGGTGAGAGTCGGGCTTTACAAGGCTCACTACTGGACCTGGAGCAACTCCTGGGAGGAGTACAGCAAGGTAACAGCACACCGACCTGCGCCTTCCTCTCGTTCCTTCTCTCTTTCCCAGTCATTTTCCTGGGGGGAAATAACCATTTAAAGAGGTGTTTTAACTGGGGGATGCCACAGAGCACTTAGGAACCAGCCTTTCCTTCACGGCCTCTTAAGAGCTACCCAATCTCCAAAATCCAAGGGCACTGGTGTCACCTGCACCCCTGTGCTGAATGGAGTCAGAGACAAGCAGAGGAAAATGAGCAAAGCCTGACTTGTCCCGAGTGGCGTTCCCTCGAAGCAGCACTTAATGCCCCTTAATGTTAAGCTTCTTTCCCTGCTGAATTCTCATCTTTCACGTGTACCTTTACAGAGCTTGGAGACTGATGCCAAATGAACGGGTCATTTATCTGTGTATCTGGTGAAAAAGACCCAGAGCGCCTTGAACTGTGGAAAGGAGATAGGGATGTGCTATTTTATTGGTCTTTTTTTCCTGAAAAGGAAAGCTCTTCAGTGCAGTGGAAAGAGCAGCAGCCATCACAAACACTGCACTCCATATGTTTAATCTATTACCAGCACTTCTGCAAGCCCGTATCACTCTGTAAGATGCTTCACATTTTGTTTGCCAAAGAGGAGCTGCTTTTGCAGTTTTCTGGCTGATCTTCTCACAATTAGATGTTAAACACTGTTATTTTTCTTCTTTTGTGACTTCCTTGCCTCAGACCTGGGTGCTGAACTCTGGGACGTTTCTTGAATGGCAGGTTCACACGTGTGCCTTGCTGATGATACCTGTAGACATGAACTAAATGCATTATGGCACAGCTTTCAGCAGTTTTGACAGCAGGCTGGTACTGGGGAGGGATTGTTTGTATGATTGATTTCTTTTTTATGCCTTTTTTTCTTTCCTTTAACTTACTTGGGTCCTCAAGGCGTCACAGGTGCAGAAATAAGTGCTGGTGACATTTGTGGATGTAAAAGTGCATGGTTTCTTTCATGGGGATGTCCTGGGGGTAGAAGGAAACGTCAGCTCCAAGGGAGTCATTCACATTCAGGGCTGTAAATGCGTGTGTTTGTCTTTCTGAGGCTGCAGTGCTCCAGGAGTTTCTGTTTTTCACCGATTAGGAAGGAAAGTTGACTCTGAAAATGCACTGCATGCTGCGTGTCAACCCTAATATTGCACAGCTAAAAGGAGACCATGTGCTTGTCTGGGTCAGTCTGTGAGGAAAGCACCGATGTCACACGTGCCATAATGAGGATTTTCCCTGTGTGAGAGACACTGGGAGCTTACCTGTTGTTGTGGATGGCCATATGAATGGACTCGAGGGCGTGCTTTTGCCATGGGTGTGAATAATTGCCCTCCATTGTATTACATGCACATACTGACATGCCTTGTTTGGTCATAAATAAACGCCTGCATTGATCTGAACTTATTGGTACATGTCTGAGGACGTGTGTGGCTGTGATAATGGGGACCAGTTACTCATTTCAAACGCTCTCCTACTGTGAGAAATGGCAGTTGTGCAATTAAGGAATATTTATTCCTTTCTGAGCTGTTGTTTAACTGCTGTCTGATAAAAGTCAGCAATTATACTGTACATCAGAGAAATGATTAAAAATTCACTGGCTTTCCTGCAGCTTGTATCACATGTGGTTGATGTGGGTAAAATTGGAGCACATTAGTGGACAGACTAGCCATTAACAACATGCAGAGGAAGCTGAGGCTGAAATTTGTTCCAATTCTCCTCATGTCCTCGAGCCATTAATTACAAGCCTTGCAAGTTTAAAAATAGAAAGAAATCAGAATGCAGAACAGTTCCGCAGTTGTGAGCCTTGTTTTGGGAATTCTGTAATCTCACCTCCTGATCCAACGCCTCTTTTGGTGCCTGTTGTTCTCAGCTGCTCTGATATTGGGCTGCAACTATTGGGCTGGAATCAAAAAGGCCAATTTGTTTGCTAATTTCCTTTGAAAAGTGGATTTGCATACGTGTGTGTGTGGCATTAGGAGTTGTGTCTGTGGGCAGGCTTGCTGTTGGATAGGTTTGATTTGCCTCCCATTGGAGCTGTAGCTAACGAGGCCCTGTCAGCTCTCTGATCTCTGGCCTGGGTCCTTCACCTCACTGGGGATCCAACAGGGGGTTTTGTTAAACTTTCCAACGTGACATTTTTCCTGTCTCGAGGGTCCCTCACTCAGAGCTGGCATGAACAGATGGATCTGGTTGGCATGTCATTCCGTTTGGAAGGGGCCTGAAGTTGGCCAGATGTGTCAGAATGGCCGTCTGCACAGTTTTAAAAGGTTTGTTTTTGGGGGTGGTTGAGTTTCTCACTATTTTGATGCATACGTGGCACCTTTTGCCCAAACCTTCTTTTTCTTTCAAATTCCCTTGTTAACTGACTGTGGGAAACCAGTGATACGGAAAACTTGCACTGGTTTTAATCTATGCATCGTGCATATTTGTTTGACTTTTAGATGAGATTGTACCACTAAAGCATCCAGGAATCATATTTTCATGTTGACATTGGAAATTATTGCACGTCTTGGGGACCAGGCACAGTCATGTCAGTTTAGGACTACCAGCCCTGATGGGATTAACTAGAAAGAATGTGCAATTTTGGCCTCTAACCTGGAAAGCTATGCACTTGAATGTGGTCTAAGTTAGTTAAGTAATAAAGTATGTATGTATAAATAAAAATCTACCAGAGGGAAGCAGCTTATGGAAAGCAAAGCCTCGGGAAGCATAACAGGCAGATGAACGCTTCTCTCCATCTGGCACTTGGAGTATTTACACTGGGCACATCCTGTACAACAGTACACAGGCTGCTGGTTGTCCTACACCCCCGTGGCATTGGTGTGCCCTCACTGGTCTGCATCCTCTGCCTTATGGCTTGGTACTGAGATTTGTCAGCTTTCACAGAGATGAAGCGCGTGGTTCAGTTCCTGGTGGAAGAAAAAAAATGGGACATGGATTGGTGGAGAAAAACTGAAATAGAAGTCTGTGGAGAACGTGTGGGATTCACTGAATGTGACCAAGGTCTGTGGGATGTTCTCCACCATCGCTGTGCCCTGGCTGCTGAGCCCAGACTTCAAACTGAACCCAGGCAGAATTCAGCAACACCGCTGGCCTTTACCAAGCCAGGGACGGAAGGGCTGATGCTGCAGAGGATTGAGGAAGTAAGGAGAAGCCTGAGGAGCTCCTTCTGCACAGCACAAGGCACCCAGGACTCTTCCTGACTGCAGAATGCATGACAACTCTGTGTGAGGAGGTGATGTTTCATGCACTGCTGCTGTGTTGCTGCTGGTTTCCACAGCGGTGTTGCTGGGTTCGCAGCTTCTTGTTCCTAAAATGTGAATGCCCACAGTTGGTACTGTTAGCAGTCGTTTTGTCCTGTTGGTCAAAGGGACGTGTAACCTTCCTCATTTGGAAGGAGAGGCCTGGAAGAGGAGACAAATGGCTTTTCTTGATGGATTTACCTGAGTAGCCAGCAAGTCCTTCAGGAGTTGCTTCAGGTAATGCGATGTGGAGGAGGTAGGAGAAAGGAAATCACCATCCTTGTGCCTTCTGAGAGCAGTGATGCAAGAAGGGGAAAAAAAAATAATATTAGAAATATGGAAAAAGCCCTTGGGTTCGTTGGAGAGTGGCTGATAGCATCAACCTTTCTGCTGTCAGCTTAGTATCTTGTTAGTAGCCTTCAGTGATTTTTCGGAGGGGCTCCTGTGTCTCTCAGTGATCGGTGGAGGTGCCTGCGATAGAAGATGCTATTGTTTTAATGTAAAATGCCACGGGGTTATTCCTGCTGCAGTCTGTCTGATTGCCCTTCTCCTCGACACGGAGGGATCGATAAAGCCTTTTCTGCGAGGGGGATGTGAAGTCAAGTAGAACCTGACAAATAATGACATTTGATTGTGGTCCTCTGAGCGCATGAGCTAGCCATTGATCGCTGCTGCCTCAGAGCTGATCTGCCCATCTTCGGGGGTCTCTTCCAGACAGTTAACACATTAGAAGCAATTCTTGTTCAACAGGCAGTCGGAGCTGCGGGCCAGGAGGTTTTGTTGGGAGCCTCCATTGCGGTGACAGCGGCCGCTTACCGGCGCCGTGGCAAAGAGGGAGAAACGTGCCTGGCTTTAATGAACCGCTCATCTTTTCTGCCTCCGATACGAATGCAGCTCTGGGTCTCGTGTGATGGAATGAGGAGCCGTGACCAGCAGGCAGCCCCCAGATTTGCTGCGCTGCCATCGAATTCAGCCTCTGCCTGTCAGGTTGGAGCGAGCTGGGCCAGCGCCAGGGTGACGAATTGCCAGAGGGCTCACGTTGACACAAGTGGTGATTCCATCGCTTGGCGCGCAGCCCGCGCTGGCAGCCAGCTGTATTTGTCTCATGTCTATATTGACATAGCATCTGTGGTCCATTTGCTCTGGAAATTGAAGCATAAGCCGTGCGACCGATTGCCACCAGGTCTTAGGGATGGAAAAGCCATCCGGGTTACGTGATTGCTGGGAGGAAGGGCTGAAGGATGTGCTCGTCCAAAGGCTTCCCTGATGTGCAGGGAGTGCTGCTTGGTTGGTTTTGTTGTTGTATTTCTTTCTTTCTTTTTTTTTTCTTAAAGTAAATGATTACTGGGATTACTCCTCCGGCAGACAGGTGCAGAATGCTGCTGGTGTAAGAGGTCTGGTGTGGGAGCTGAGATGCTTCTGTTTGCCATCTGATGCTCTTTGATCGGTTCCCTTAGAAAGCACAAAGCCGGTGTGCTCTAGATAGGATCTTCTGGCTTGGCTTGTGTGCTTTTGGAGTTGGGAAGGAAAGATGCAAGAATTTGCTTAAACACAGGGAGTGACCTTTCTGCTTTGTTTGATCAGTGTTACTGTCAACATGCAAATTGCCTTGGATTGTGAGCAGAGTGGAATAGAAGGCTGGGCTTTAACTGATCCCCTGCACATGGTCACTAACAGTCTGCCAAAGAGCTCCAAGTAAATAAAAGCAAAGTGGTGGCTGGGGTTTTGTCATCCTGGAGGAAGGGGCAGCTGTGCCTCCCTGCCTCTTTGCTCTTCTGCACATGATACAACTTTCCTTTTGAGCAAAGCTGCCATCCTGTTTGTCCTGTGGAGTAAATGAGGAGACCTCTCTGCTGCTTATGCAACGAGCTGGCTTTTGCTCCAGCTGAGAATTGGGCACGTCTGTATTTAGTGCTAAAGCCTGCAGCATCCTCGGGATCTGTGGGGCGTGTTGTCAGATGAGGCTTTTACAAGAAAAGGAAAAAAGAGTTATTTAATGATTTCAAGTTATCTTCTAGTGACCTTCACCGACAGAAGTGCTCGAGAGGAGGCTCCCCACCAGACCTGCTGTCCTTCAGCCTGCATGTGGGGCAGCAGAGCTGTTTCCCTCCTGCTCCTTCTCTGCTGTCGGAGGTGGACGCAAGGAGTTTGGGCACATCCCTGTGCCCCCAGCCCCCAGAAACACACATGACCAAATCCTCATGCTTTCCAAGCAGCTAGAGGCATCGTCCAGATGCTCCAGAGCATGGATTGCCTCATCTTTAAATAATCCTCAAATCCCAAGCAGATTTAGTTTGTTCTGGTTTTGCTCCAGAAATTAAAAGCAATCTGGACGTGAGGATCCCAGACTTTCAGCTCGGTGCTGTAACTGATTTTTTTTTCCTTCTTTCCATCCTGAGAACTGAAAATGCGTTGAGATAAGAAGCAGGATGAAGTAGAGCATGTGGGTGATACGTTAAATATTGTTTCCTGTCAAATGTGTGCAGAGGAGCAGGCCCCACCATCTGTATCTGTAGCGTATCACTTGCTGTGATGCTGGACAATGCCTTCGTCAGGTATGTGAAGATGGAATGGTGCCTCTCACATTTTGCTCATTTGCTGACGAACAGGGAGAAAATAACTTTCAAGCTGCCTCTGGTGGCTGAATATCAGCAGTCACACAGTACATAAAAATAATAATAGTCTGTTATGTTTGTGGAGGTAAAGTTGAAAGGCCTCAGGAATTTAAAGCGTGGTTTCAGCCGTGCTTTAGGAGAGTTATTTATCAGTGTCA
Organism: Lagopus muta; assembly: GCF_023343835.1. Lineage (NCBI taxonomy): Eukaryota > Metazoa > Chordata > Aves > Galliformes > Phasianidae > Lagopus > Lagopus muta. The sequence goes on from NC_064444.1 coordinate 1,456,745, forward strand.
CAAAACAGTAAGTTTGATTGATTATTGTTATCCCCAGCAGACTGCTTTTGAGCAGGGCATTGACTGCTTAGATTAGAAAGACAGATAGCCTTTGGCTGGTGGCCTCAGGCAAGGTGTCACAGCACCTTCTTTCCTAGGAGGCTTTGGGGCATCCCTGAGCCTTAGTGTGGAGCCTTGGCTAAAGGAAACAGAAGACAAAACGTAAGCAGAGCAGTATATAAATAAATACCCAAGAGGCTAAAATCTTCTTTCAGAAAGAAGCATTTGCAGCCAAAGAGTATTGTACCAATTAGCGGGCTCTTAATTAAATTGCTTGTTTGATTTGCATCCAAATTATAATTTGGATATTATGTAGGCTTTGATACCTTTTCATTAACTGTTCCTTTTGAAAAAAAATAAATAAAAATCTATTTTTCACTCTTTTTTCTGAGGCCTGTGGCACCAGAAGGTGGGAAGGTCAATCATTTTTGTATCCATTTAAAGTCCATTATTGGCCGGCCACTACAACCTATCAAGCAACTCTCTTATTTTTCCAGTCAGTGATTCAGGAATCTATAGCTCTGTGCAGATAAATGGGATTTCATGGGCTTCTAACCTTCCTGCTTTATTGAAAAGCAGAATATTAACTGCTCCACTGACCAGCTGTCCATTAAAAACACAGGATATTTTTAGAAAATGGTTTGCCAATCAAATCCTACCAACATCTGTAGAGAGCCTTTCAGTTTGTTTGCTTTTTAAGCAAATGCTACAGCTGCTTTTCCATTGAAATATTCCCATTTACCCTCTCTCCACGTCTCTGTCCTTGTCTCAGGTATTGTGAGGAGCGCAGCGTGTTGGCTGGAATTGTTAAAGCTGGGTTTTACCAGGTGCCAGCCCTTGCTGGTCCGCAGGGCTCCCCGCGTTATTTTCTGTTCAGTGAAATGAGTGCTTTACATTTTTTGCTGTTCCCAGGGCTAAATGAGTTCTGTTAGCCCACAAGGCTGCAGGCAGGCTCTGGGTTATTAGCCTGACATCTGGCTAATAACTGGCTGCAGTTTGGGAGCTGCAAGGGCAGATGCAGAGAGCTGGCTGCTCCGGGCCTGTGAGCTGACAACTGGCTCTGGCCCTCAGTGGCCTTCGAGCACTTACCCACTGCTGGTGGCAAACAGAACCCCAGTCCTTGTGCCCTTCATTCTGTCGCTGCAGAGAGGTCCCAGTTTCTCAGTCTCAGGCATAATACAATTCTCCTAGCACAGCTCTCGTTCCCAGCTGAGTGCTTCAATACCAGCTCTCTGAGGTGCCGTAAACCAGGTCAACAAATGCACCCGTTTCTTTGAAATTAGCTTCTGGTTTATGCCAGTGCAATGCGAGTGTTATCATCTTATTTTACCTCCTACAGATTGGAATCCAGTTTGCAGAATAAAGAGGACTGTCTGGGTTTAAGCTAATTGTAGGTTTCACAGGTATACTGGAACAAGACGCCAAAGGAAGCAGCACCAGCTAAAATTGTGCTCCTGGCCCTGCTTCGTGCCTGATGACCTGTTTCCTTCTCTTCACCGCAGGGCATTGATTTCTGTCCTGGACAGAATGTCTCTGGAGTGACAACACATCTGCAGGAGGAGCACAGCACTTTGCCACTGCTCTTCCACCTGGGCAGGGACCCTGGAGAGAAATACCCGTTAAGGTGAGCCAATTAACAAAGATGTGAAAACACTCAGCACTGCTGATGTACGCTTTACATAATTCATTTGCCTCGATAGCTGTTTTTATATTTACAATCTGCTTGAAAACTCTCCCAGAAAGCCATCACTTGTGTGAGTAACGAAGAAAAGGAACAAGCATTTTCAGTTGGTCGAGCTGGGTGGGTGAGCACACGTTGGTGGCTCAGCTCATCAGGCCAGCAGTTCTTGGTTTGTGTCCCAGCACTGCCTACAGAAGGCAAATGTTCACTCCTAGGTAGGACAGGGCTACGTGTGGGTCAGCTGTGGAATGAAGCAGCAGCAATAGTGTGCCTGCGTGCAGCCACTCTGCTGCAATTCCCAGCGTGTTTTGGGGCTGGGGAAGAAACCCCTGGTGATCTTCCTGTGCTCTGCAGTGGTTTTTTTCCATTCACTGCTTTGGAATCCGTGCAGGCAAATGGGGCAACCCATCAGTTTCCAAGCCCGCTAAATGAGCTTCTCCAGAGAGTCTTTGCGAGACTTTCTGCCCAATCCTTTTCCTTCCTTCGGCTTCCTGGCTGTCCAAATCCATTTTCCTGTAAGCCTACTATTGTAATATTTATCTCCAGCACACACCGTGCCCTGAGAGATTTCTGTAAGGATTTATGTAGCCATCAACCAGCACTGTCCACATGTACATCTGGCACCTCCAAAAAGCTGCTGAGGTGTCCCAGCTCCCTCCTGCCCTCTGAGTGAGTTTTGTTCTCTGGCAGGATTAGACACAGGCAGAGGCACACAGCCTCATCCCTCACTTGTGTCCCTGGCTTGGAGGGTGTGGAAGCAAAGAAAGGAGAAACCAGTGCTCTTTTCAGCACAGGCATGGTGAGTGCCTGCACAGACATGGTTTTGTGCAGCAGCTTTAACAGAGAGATGTTTCCTGAGCTGACAGGACTGCAATTACTCAACTGTTTTAAATAATTGAGTGGATACACTCGCTCCATTACTTCCAAAAGAACTGAGCCTGTGCTGTCCACTAAGTGTTTCCACTAGAGAGAAGGGGAGGAAAAATATTTTCACTTCTCTCTCACTTAACAGACGAGCACCCTAGAGGTGCATTAGGCAGTGTATAAAGCTCTTCAGAAGCCCAGCACGTTAGCTCTTCCTTTCTATTGCATTTCAGCACTAATGAATAAAGCAAATCTGCAGCTCCTGTATTTTAAATTCAGCTCAGTGAAACGATGCTGCTGGGTTGGGATTCCAGATGAGATTATGCCCTGTTCGATTGAACAGCTACTTTATTTTAGAAAGATGAATGGATAGAAATGACTCCTTCTTCCAAAAATTAAGTGAATGGTGGTATTAAGCGAACTGCAGGTTGTCTGCTGTTTGTGTGCTCTCAAATTCTGAGATCTGACGGAGGGGAGATCCTGTCTAAGGGCTGTTTGCAGGATTCCTGCTTCCCTCTCATTTGGGGAAGGAATAAAGGTTGCTCCTTACAACCACCACGGGCTGAGCGCTGAAATAAATTCCAGAGTGACATCTGCAATCATTTTGTTGTATGCTTCCATTGATTTTTGGACACTCAAAGCTATTTCTTTGATTGAATTTTATACCAAGACATGATTATGGGAAGCTGTAGCTTTGCTTAATATGCAGACCTTAATAGAAAGCTGCTTCTTCATAAATGACTCTTCTGCAGCACGTTGTGTTGCTGTTGTCTCCTCTCTGGTTGCAGTGGAAAACTCATGGGAAGTGGGTCTCCTATATCCAACGTGGTAATTAAATTATCCTCATTTGTGGAGCTGTTCCTGTTGTGTATTTTTATTTAGCTTAATTATCCCCCTTGGCAGGCAGCCTGCTGGGAGTCCCGACACTAATGTTGCTCAGAAGGGAATCCAGCATTCTCCTCCAAGCACACATCTGTCTGGCTGTGTGCTGGCTGCGTTGTGTCGCCTGTGCTCACAGCCCACGTTGGCCACAGCCCCCGTTCATCCCCAGGCAGCCCTGGAGCACCAAGGTGGATCACACTCTTTCACCAGCTTGGCTTCTCCTTTTGTTGCCAAAGCCTTTAGAAAATTGCGTTGCCTCCCTGATTCCTTGGTATGTTTCCCTCTTCTATGTCGTGTACTATTTTGCCTTGTTCAATCCACACCTGGTTTTAATAGGTTTTCTGCTCTTCTGTAGTCTGTGGAGGAGCATCATGGCACACTGATATCCCGTGTTTCTCTTTGTTTGCTTTTGTGACATTTAAAATTATTTTTTCCTTATTTTAGTTCAACCCTTTCCCCCAAAAAAGATGTTGTAGTCACGTGTTGTGTGTCTTGATTTGCATTAGTTTGGCATAGTGGCACGTGCAGAACCACATGCAAAGAGGTTTCATGGCTTCATTTGAAGGGCAGGCATCACACACCTCCAGAGAGATTTACAGGTTATATATTTGGGCTCTTCAGAGCCAAAGTGTGCTGGAAATCAGTCAGATCAGTCAGCTGAGGCAACGCTCCTGGCTTGCAGAGTGCGTATATTCAGGCAGTCTCATCTGAATTGTCTGTGAATGTTTGTGAGAGTGCTGCTTGGGATGGAGACTTTTTCAAGGCTTTGCTTTCAGTTCATCTCAGAACATAGAAATTGGCTTTGTCTGTCATTCTTGGAGACCTGGCTGCTACAGGGATCACCAAAGGTAGAAGTCCTTCAAGAGCTGGAGAGAGCATGTGAAGTTTTCAATTCCCTGGGCTTTGTGAAGTCCTTCCTGTCCCTGACACAGCTTGCTGCACTTCCAAAGCCTGCCTGGAAGCATTATCAGCAAAAGCTTATCTCAGGAGCTCTTCTCGTGCAGTGGGAAAACTGGTCAGGCCATTACAGGCAGGCCCTGTCGTCACACTGAGGACACATCTGGCAGTTCTGAGCCCTATGGCACTCTGCACTTGGGTCCCCCTACACGTGAGGCTGGGTGTGCACCCTTCTGCACGTCTGACTCTAGGAGCAGACCCAGTGGCTGTTCCTTCCTGCAGTTGCCCCTCTGTTTTGGGCTGGATCGCCTCCAGCACCTCGTCTTCTGCCAAGGGATGTAACTGTGTTTGCCCCTATTGCCTTGAAAGGTAACTACTGATGTTTGTCCAGCTTGCAACTTCAGCCCAGCAGCCTCACTGACTTTCCACATTGATAGCTGGAACTCACAGCAATGCCAGATGCACATTGTGAGTCCTGCCTGAGCTTGCCCCACTGATGCCATTTTTACATCAGCATGTCAGCAGGTGGGATGGAGCACAATCCCTGTCCTGTGGCTGACCTTCAGCATTGCCATCAGGTACATTCACTGCCAGGCTTTGATCCCTCTTCTGAGAAAAGAGAAGACTCAGCTGGGAGCTGTGGGGCTCTGGTCCTGGAATAGAGAGGAGCTTGGCACCACAGGAGGTGCTCCAGGTCTGTCTGGCAGCAGGATGAGGTACTGATAAGGCAGCATTGGCATCTGGAGAGGTGCTTGTAATAAGAACACCTGCAATGCAAGGGTATGTGTGGGCAGTGCATTTCAGAGGAGTGTGGTTCCTGGTAAATAATATTTCTTTTGCTTGCCAGAAATGGCAACGTAACTATGTATATAAGCAATAGTTACCTCGTTATCTAGCCTTTGTGTAGAGAGAAATGAACATCCCGTGTCTTTGGTCATTTGAGTGATTGAGTAGATCTGTGTAGGCTGCCAGATAGAAGATGCTTTTGGCTTGTTTGTTTCTTAAGCTCTCAGGCTTTAAATGTAGACTGTGTGTTAAGCAGCACACAAAGCAGAAGCGTTTCTGTGAGTCTGAGCAGTATTTTGTTTCCTCCCTAGATGCACCAACTGATTTTTGGGGGTTTGGGTTTTCTTGGTTGGTTGATTTTTGTTTCCCATAAAAACACTCAAACTGCAGAGTGCCTTGGTTACCAAATTTATCAAAATGCAGAAGTAGAAGATCTGATAGGTCATCTTCCTTACTGAAGTCTGTTGTGTTCGGGGTATTGTGTGTCCCCTAAGTCCCACGCATGGAACTCGTTTCTCCACACAGCCTATATTTGACAAATTCAGTTACATTATCTGTTGGTATCTCCCCAGCCAGCTGTCAGCTTTACCACCTAAGTTAGAGGTTGTATTTTACCGAAGTACTTCATGCCAGTCAGGAAGAGCATGAGCAGCAATACGTAACTGGCACAGCTTAAAATACAGCTAGCAAAACAGGCAGTGCAAAGTGAAGGAGACGGAGCAGCTTGGGTAAGGCTCCAAAGCTGCAGAAAGAGTTCATAGCAAAAATCCTCTGAAGTTCTGTTTGCACCAGAGGTAGAAAGCCTTGATAGCAATTAAGTACAGCTCACGTTCTGTTGGTACTCGGGGCTGGTAACGACCTGCTCTGAGCTATTAGCTCCGTTCAGAACTGAGTTTGCTTCAGTTGGAATGACAAAACACCTACATTTTACTTAGGGCAATGGATTTGACTATTATGGAAGAAAAAGTGGAAGTGATAAGATGTGGTTGATGAACGTAATGATTTTTAGAACACATTAATTAACAAGAGAGCTCACAAATGCCTGTTCTGAGCAGATGGAAAGTCCTGGAAATTATCAGAGAGGTAATTGCACTGGTTATGGAAGCAGCAAAGAAGGGAAGAAGCTCCTGGAGGGAAGCTAGAGGGGAAAAGATCTGATAGGAAGGCTGCCAGTCTCACCCTAGTGATCAGGGCAGAAACCTCTGTGCTGAGAAAAGAGGGAAGGTGCAAAACAGAGGGGAAGATGTGGATAACAAAGAGCCAGAACTCTGCCCAGGGGAGGTGCTGACTCCTCGCCTGCTTGGTTTAAAAATAAATAAATAAAAGGAAATGGCAACAGCTGCATTGCAGGAGTGAATTGACTGCTGCCACAGGAGAGGAGGCTCTGAGGAAAGCCACAGCTATGGAAACCATGGAGGAATAAGGATGGAGGCAAACTCAGCTCGATGGGTTGCTGCTCAGTCCTGGATTAGGGCTCTGCGCTGTGGCGTCTGATGTCGACCTGTAGCTTGTGCTTAATTGCAGCAGACCTGCAGCCTACAGGTAGTTTGCTGAGTTACTGCCTGGACTGGAGGGATGCTGTGCAAGAGGGAACATTGGAAGAGCCACGTGAGCCTGTTTCAAAATGCAAAATGCTGTTTGAAGCCACGAAGGTGAGGGGCATCACACCTGCTGGGGTGCTTACATCTGGGTCTGGTGGATGCCTTACAGTAGGGATTACCCTGTGCTTTCTGTTTGGCTCCTTTTTTGTTTGGCCCTGTGAACCTCTCAGTGTTGCTGTGTTTCAGAAGCAGAGCTCCATAACCCTTTGTAACGTGCAGGCTGTTAAATTCCAGAGAAACTTGGTGGTAGAAAAAAAGAACAGAGGAAGGCTGAGTAATAAGACAAGATGGGAAACCACATTGCAGAGCAGCCTAATAGCACTGATAACAGATAAAATCAAAGTACCTGAATCTAGGTGTATTTCACAATTGAAAATAATGTTGTTGGTTTTGTTTTTTTAATTAAAATAATTTCAGAGGAGGAGGAAGTAAAATACACAAATGATTAGCCAAGTCCTGCGCTCTCCCTCTGTAAATGCGAAAGCTGCCCTTGAGAGCCCACCATCACGTTCCTATGGAAGGCACTGTGCAGCAGCCATTGGGTCACGTTCCTTTGAACAGTGCCATGGTTCTGTCACTCTCAGGATAGAGGTACGTGGCTGTGCCTGCATAAGAATCATCAGGAAGAAGGATAAATTAACACATCAGGATCTGGATCTGGAAGAAAAAATAGGCTGAAAGCGTTCTTTACTTTCCTGTGGCTTTGATGCATTTGACAGTGCATTGTGTATTTATGACAGTGTATTTATTGTGTATTTATGACAGTGTATTTATTGTGGCAGAGCATCCCCTTTCCTCTCCCTTGCAGGTTGGGATGGTGGCAGAGCTGAAGGCGAGGGACTGAGCCAGTGCTCTAATACCAAAGGCAGCGTGTCAGCAAACCCTCCTCCTTGCAACCTGAATTTCACCGTAGGGCACGGTGGGGTTAATAGCAGAGCAGGTTACACTCGGAGCTGTTTGGAGAGGGAGGAGATGGGAACAGATTGCCAAGGCACAATTACACTAAATGAACTAAGCACAGACCACACCTGTGCCTGGGACCCTGCGCTCGCAATCCAGCCCTGATTGGCTCTCCAGAGACTTCCCGGAGGTAAAGTGTCAATTAGTGTAATGACCCTGGACTTTGTCCACTCCGTTCGCTCATTCTGAGCGTGGAATAATTTCATGTGCGCTGGGGGATCTCTTTTAGCAAACTCCTCACAACACCACCTGCTCACCCTCGCCGCCGCGCTCTCATTCTTCCACTACTATTCCCAGCTCTCCTTCTGCAGGATTGTTGAGCTGGAATACAAAATGCAGCGTGCCCTGGAGGCAGCGAGATCTGCAGCCTTGCTCAGACAACAATACCCAAACACCTGTACAGATATTATCTTGTTTTGTTGTGGAGCATGTAGCGAGCCCTGCCTTTGCAGTCCAGACCTGTATATGCACTCGAGGAAAGGAGGGGACTGTGGTTCCCGAATAGGAGAGACTCCCAGCTCCATTAGCTGATTACCATGAAGCAATTATCCTCATCTAACATGCAGATTACAGGCACTCCCCTCTAGCAGATTTTGTCACAAAATGCACTTCATTCGTAGGGCTGCAGTTTGCTGTAGGCAAACGGGGGGTACCTGACAAAGCACTGCATGGATGTTGGATCTTGTGACGTGTTACGGAGCTGCAGAGCTCAGTCTGAGCAAGACCTCAGCTCCTCAGACCAAGCATTGTATTCCAGCAGGGAAAATCAGCCCCAGCCTTGCTGTGCTTTGTGCTGACAGCAGTTTTGCTGTGCCTGTGCCCAGGCTGCTGTCCTGCAGGCGCTGCAGCCTCACACCATGCTGGAGACCTGCCGTACCTCCAGCTGGGCAGCACAGCTCTGTGTTCAACCGAGCCATCTTGTAACCCTCTCTGGTGCTCTTCCAGCACTGAGTGACACCTTCCAGCACTTGGGGTCTGTCACTGCCATGTCCTTCAGCACCGGGAAGGCAGCTGCGATCGGATATGTTTTAAACCAGTATCAACAGGTTTAGCCAGCTTAAGAGCATGTTAAACCCCACTGAGGGGAGGTTTATAGGTTAGCAGTGCAACTCGAAGCATAATCTATATGTGTTCTTTAGCTTTAGCAAGCTTTGTGCTTCTGTGAGAAGTGCAAGACTTTTCTGTGTGCCAAGGGAAGTCATTCAGCCAATGCTAAAGGCTCAAATACCCTAACGTTGTAGGAGCTGCAGGGGAGAGCAGTTGAAAACCACCAGCATCTGAGGTTAGGCCAAGATTTCCTGTCCCTGCTGAGCAAGCTGAAACAGCCAGGAGTGTCCTGAGCACGGGAATTAAAGCAAGAAGATGGTTTAAATGATGCAAACCTGCTTTGTTACCCTGCAGTATTCACGTGTCTAAGGCTGCTAATGAATAACGATGCTGTGGATAAAAGCAGTATTTAAGATGATAGCAAAAGGATTTATTTTTTTTTTCCTTGGGACAGGACTGGCACATTTGGAGCAAAAAGCAGCAGTTATGGCAACATATTGTTTATCTTTCATCCCAACCACAGCTGTGTTTTCCAGTGGTCTGTCCAGATTATAGCTAATTTGGAATCGTGCGTACGGAAAGCCGCTTCGGTGGATGAAATTGGGCTCTTTAGCACTTAAACATTTGTAAAGGCATAAAGAGCTTAATGAGATAGCAGCAACATTTTGTCTTGCAGGTCTGCTTCCTCGAGATCTGGAATGCTGGGGAGATGGCACAGGGATGTGATGGCCATAAACACGTTAGGAGAACAGCAGCAGAAGGCATTAAGCGATTAGCTATCAGAACGACACGCACTGTGCGGCCCAGGGACCCACCCGTGCTTTAGGAGCCCTCCCTGGCCACACGTGGCTCTGCTGCTTTGTCTCTCTCTGTGCAGGCTCTCCTGCATTAGCTGTCCTCTGCGTGTGGGCACGAGTTAGCATGAAACGCTCTTGGCCTCTTCTAAAAACCTGCTTTGATATTTCCAGGCTCGCTGCTGCGCCGACAGCCTTCTGTGTTTGAAACCCAACCGGAGGACTCACGGATGAAATCTGGCTGAGCTGAAAGGCCGTTGTGCCACCGGGATGCAATGCTCACCAAGCCTGGAGTGTCCTCAGTGAGGGTGAAGCCATAGGGGGTGGCTGGTGGCATCCAGCCCTCTGCTCGCAGCAGTCCTTGGGGCTGCTTGAGAGCTACGAGGGATGCATGCACAGAGCAGCGTGCGAATTTGGGGGCTTCACCATTTCCACGTGGTCCATGCAGAGCTGTACAGCCAGGATACAGCTAGCAGGGCGTGAGAGCAACAGATTAGTTTGCTTGAGCTTGTCATTTCAAATTCCCTTCCGCTTCTCTATCAGCAGCGCTCAGGCCCATCCCCACAATCAGCTTCTCTCTGGACAGCTGCCGAGATGCGATATTTATAGGGTTTACTGGAAACTGTTGGCACATTGCTGGGCTTTGAAATGTGATTGTTTTTCAAAGTAGGAAATTAGCCGGAGTGTGGGGCTGTGGCCAGCTTGGACTGCAAGCAAAGGGAGCCCGAGGTCAGCAGCAGGCAGCGTTGTTTCTCTTTTATCTTCAGAGCCAATTTGCCGCTCTCTGTTTTTTAAGTGACTCTTAAGGTGATGGACAAAGTGAGATCATTGGGTGGTCATCCTCCACGTTAGAAATACTTGAAGTAGATTCTGAACCACTTCAACAAGTACCTACTGGAGTAACAGTTGGGTAAGAATCTGGTGATTTATAGCATCGTACGAGGGCTTGGAGCCTGATGGATGGCTCCCAGCTTGCAATAATGAAGCTGTAATGTTGCAAAATGAAGGAGGTATTCTTGTCTTGGACCAGTCGCTCCTATTCTTCTCCATCTTCCTGTTTGCATATTAGTTCATTTTACTTAGCGATCGTGAAGAGTTTTTCTGGCCAACAGTTGGTTGCATTTGAAACCCTTAGCTGGAGAACGCTCTTGAAAACAAAGTACTGACATTGCTGTCACTTCCCTTCAGTGAATGCCTCCACGTGATGCACGTTCTGCAGAAAAGCTCTCAGAAGAGTGGAGGATGGGAGCACTGGGAACTGGGTGACCTCACATGTGACACATGGAAGGACAGCCTTAGCAGACTTGTTTATGTGTCGTGTACCTGGCAAGGTGTCTGTCCTGTACTCTGGTCTCCCTAGATAACCACTTAAAGCACCAGCAGACAACCCCAAAGCACCTTTCCTTTGCTAATGACATCCCCCTGGGAACCAATGCAAGCTGGCAGCATCTCTTGTCCAGCAAGTGAGGCACTGGGGCTGCTGGAAGCAGCAGCTGTTTGTGCTGCAGCCCTGTGCTGAGCTGCTCTGCTGGGAGCCGTGTGCTGCTGTGCTGGGGAGCACACAGGGCTGTCTGCTGTCCCTGCCCCCCAGGCTGGGAATCAGGCCTGCAGCCTCGTGCCCAGCCAGGATGGATTCTTTCAGCCCAGCTCCTTTAGTTCCCGATGGAGCTGCGGGTGTGCAGTGCTGGCTGCCTGTTTACGTGCTCTTCTTCGCTGCAGCCCATAATATGTCTTCTGGCATAGCTTTAACAGTGCTGTGTGTCAAACCTGCTGTATTCAGGAAGCCCCACTAACAACTTCTGAATTTTTTTTCACATTCTAGTTTTGCTAGTGATGAATACCAAGGAGTTATGAGGCGGATATCTGCTGTGGTGCAGCAGCACAAGGAGACCATGGTGCCAGGAGTGCCACAGCTCAACGTGTGCGACAAGGCTGTCATGGTGAGCAGTTAAAGCATTTACAATTCCTTTGCTTAAAGTACATTTTGTCAAGGCTTAAAAATGTCACTGAATGCTGGGAAGGGATGGGGAGGAAGGGAGGGCTGTTTGTTACCTGTGGGATGCAGCTGCACAGCACAGCTCGTACGGAGCCAGTTGGGTTATGTGTGCAAAGCCTGCCAGCACACTGTGATACACTGTGACTTCCTCCCTCAGAGACACCAAGGTTTTTGTAACTGTAGATGCTTCTCCTTTCAATCCACTCTGCAGTTCTCAAAAGTCCTCTGTGTTTTGGGTGGTGGGACCGAGACAGTGGATTTGGTCAGATACTCAGATCACTGAGCATCTTTGGTGCTGTGTGGTCTCCTATCCTGTACACACCTGTGCCTGTCTCTTCCAAAGTCCTTCTGCTCTGGAGCAGGCCAGACTGGTTTCCAGTTCTGTTTTGAATTGCATGTTGGAAAGTTACAGTTTGCCTTTCCTTCCAAAAGCTGCTTGGCGTGTTGTGAACCTGAGAAATAAACGGGATGGTTCTTAGGAGATAAGGTTGTCAGATGACAAGAGTTTGTGTAATTTAAGGGGATGTGCCTGTATAGACTGACACAAAACAGCAACAGCCAAAGTCTTCCTGATACTGAGGTAACCTTATGAAGCACACCTTGACTACCTGCTGCTTGGGCTCTGTCTCCAGCCAGCCAGAGCAGTGCAGAACATGGAGCTGCCTCTGTCTCCTTAATAAGAAAGCAGAGATCTTTTTTAGCAGTTGCTACCTTTTATTTTTGGATGTCAAGCAGGAAAACCATTTGAAGGACCATTGTTTCTGCATTGTTCTCTTTCATTATTCAACCTTGCCTTTAATAAACCCTGTTCTCTGCTCCTCCGGGCTGTTCTGTGGGCTCAGGCACTCTCCCCAGTGTCTGGCTGCTCCCAGAGCCCTTCCCTGGAGTTTTCTTCTGTGCTTCCAGCTCCAAAACTGGTTCATAATAACGTGCAGTCGTGGTGCTGTTTGCAGCTGCCCTGGTGCAATGTGTGCAGGTGCTGCAGGAGCAGCAATGCTGTTTGTCAGCACACGGTGCCTTTGGGTTGCAAGGTGGAACAAGTGCTGGACTGGAGGTCCCATACTTCACCCCACACCCCAGCCCTCTCTCTGGATCTGTGCTGCCTGAATATTTTCTTTGTTTCTTTGGATCTCTGGTTCCCCCACGGAGTGGTGAAGCAGCTGAAATTTCTCACAGTGCGTTTTAAAATTGAGAAATGGACTTAGAAAAGGCATTAATTGTTTGCAAACGATCTGCAGCCCTTCGTGCAGCCGTTCCACCGAGCTCAGCTCTGTGCTCTGCTCCCGACCTGCAGAGATAGCTGGTGTCTCACTGCCATCTGTTGTCAGATGCATGGAATAGAAACCTGCTCCGGTATCTTTGATGGGGTTCAGCTTCTGTTTGCCTCCACGGGAACTTCATCAGTTTAATGACTTGAAAAACTGAATGACACAAAAGGCAGTAGGTCAGAGCTGAGCTGAGCATTAACGGGCGACAGCGAGGATCTCCCATGGGGGGACTTGGAGAGTCAGGGAAAGAACACACAACATTTCTGAGGGCAGAGATTTGCCATTCACACTGGCACAGACCCAAATGTTAAATGACACCAAAAAAAAAACCCCTAACATTGAAAGAACTCTGTCATCCCAACTCCTTCCTCTGTTAATCCCTTTGGAAGCTGAGGTTTGCAGTGGGATTCCTTTCTGATGCTGCTTCTCTGTTGTGTGCATGCTGGAGAAAGGTAGTTCAAGAAGCAGGAAAACAAGGGAGGAGAACAGTTTTGCTCTGCATGCATTGGTGTAGTTGGCTCATAAATGCCTCCTAGTCCACTGCTCATGAATTTGTCCATCAGAATGCTCGTTTAAAACACAGACATTTTTCTCTCTCACACCCTCAGCCTTCAAACACTGGTGCTTTTTACTTGCTTCCTTAATAATGCACATGGGAATTGTAGTGCTGGGGGTATGAGATCCTTTCTGGATGGTAGGAGAACTGGGAATCCACCAACAGCTTGTGATCTGTGTGCTCCAAACTGCTGCAGGGAAGGGAAGAAGTCACTACGAGTCCCACCAGGTTGCAGGAGAGACCACCGTATTCCAACAGAGGGAATCATCTGATGCATAAGGATTTGTAGTCTTCCCTAAAGCCTTTTTGAATAGGATTTGAGCTTGGAAGATGGATGATCCCAGCTGCAAGACTTCTGTCTTTCAGAAGGGGTCCATTAGGATGCAAGGCTCAGCAGATACTTTGCGTGAACATCTAACTTCATTTTTTTTCCTGTGTATTTTGTTTGTTTTTTAACAGAATTGGTCTCCCCCAGGCTGTGAGAAGCTAGGGAAGTGCCTGAAACCACCCAAGTCTGATCCAAAGAAGTGCTTTTGGCCTCACTGATCTTTCCTGCAGCCTCCAGGAGCTGCCCCAAAAGCCCTCTAACCGCCTGGACGCAGAGTTTACAATGCATCTCTTCTCATGTTGGCACTCCTGTTTACCCAGGAAGGGTGTGATGTCTGTGTGATATCATCATTTGCTCTTCCAAAAGGGACGGTGTTTATATTGCTGGTGCTCAGGGTTTAGCCTGTCCTCATCTGTTGGTTTCATCATTTCCGTAAATGGTAAATTTTCAGTGAGGACTGTTTTAACTGTGAAAGATCTTTGGACAACCACAGCTCTGCCGTGAGCTCAGAAGCACCACGGCTGCACCTTTCCTCTGGCTTCTTCCAGCTGACCTCCGGAGTCACTGCATCGTGTGGATGCCCCAGCAGCAGCCATAGGAGACTGCTCAGGAAACGTACAGCCCTGCCCAAGCTGCCCTTGTTTTCTTTGCATATAACTTGTTGTTTTAACATTTCATTTCCACTGTGAACTCTTTGGACACCGGCTTGTTTTCGCCTGTTCTTCCTAAGCTTGCAAGCACTGGGTGCAGCCGTACGGCCCACGCTGCTGCTGTGCATGCCTGAGTGCAAACAAGTGCTGCATTCTCTTCTCAACTAGGGGTCAGCACAGGCAGGATGCCCTGCGTGTTTTCTTTCTGTGGCTGCAAAACGCTCAGCAGGTCATGCTGTAAAGAAACTTGCAGGTAGGGTTCCTGTAAGTATCGCCTCATTGGTGGTGTGCAGAGCGTTCTGGGGAGCTGGGGCTCTGTGGTTCACGTGTGGGATCGTCTTTATTTCCAAAAGTCTCGATCCAAATATGGTGTAAGTCGCTCTTTCAGTCTCGTGACCTGGGCCCAGCCAACTGCAGGCTCAGAAATGCCCGTTTGCATCACACGTTAACTCTTGACCCTGTTTCCAGCGTATGCTCTCCGAGGAATTCTCCTTGTGCAAACTCTCCCCCAGCCTGGGTGCAGCACTTCTCTAAACAGAGTTCATGGTAAATGCAGATTCTTCGCATAATTTCACATTGTAAATTGCTCACCCCGTTTCGGGTCTGTTTTTCACCCCCCTCACTGTTGCTAATAAACGTCTCTCGAACAGAACCAGGGTTGATCTGTTCAGGATTGAACCTAGCAGGGTTGTTGTGGAGCTGTAAGGGAAGAGTTGGAAGCAATGTAAGCTTGCTGTCTGCACACTGACGGGTCTGCTTCCACCCCTCCCCTGTTTGCTGCAGGACACGTGCCCTCTCCACAAGGCATTTTGCTGCCCTGAGAAGGATCAAGGTACTCCGTAGGGCTGCTTCCTTCCCAGGCAAAGCTGAAGCTGGCTTGAGACATGCTGACAGCTTCTGTGTTAACACTCTGCCTCCCGCAGACCTCTCAACTTGTTCTCCTTGCCCACCCTATAATCCCAAACACTCATCCCCCCAATTCCTATGTTTCATCTCCACAGTAATTCCTAGCACCCATCTCCTGAAGCTGGATAGTCCTCTAAGGCTGCAATGTGCACAGTGCTCCAGCCAACGCCAGGCCCTCAGCACCTCCCTGCCCGCAGGCTGCGTGCCATCCCAGCCCCTACCTGCCCTAACCAAGAGCCAGAGGCGTTCCCAGCCCAAGGCTCCATTCTTACCACAAATAAAGATACCACCAGACGAGGGAGTCCGTCACCACGGCCGCCTGCACGCCGCTGTCAGCTCTCCAACAGCTGTGAGCGTCTGCTGCAAACTGCAACAGCTTCATCTCTGCGCGCTGCCTGCGAGCCGATCCCAGGGCTGCAGCTCTGCTGGGTGCTCCCCCAGACAGCCTGCCCAGTTCTCAGCCTTTGCACCGTGCACATGGTCAGCGTGCCACGTGCTGGGAGCCACGCACCCTGCCTGCTACTTCATTCTTGTCTCTCTTGCAGCTTGCAGTTTTGAAGACACTGCTTTTTTCCTCCTCTGCATTACTTGCTTGGGCACAGCAGCCCATGCTCAGCGCGCTCAGTGTTTGGTTACTCAGCACACAAAGTCTCCATCCTTTACTGAAATAGTCCCTCGGTGCATAGATACTGGATGTAAACTTTGCACTACAAAGCTGGCTGCTGGAAATGACTTGAAGTTTGTTTACTTCATTGCTTTGCGTTTGGTAGCTAGAAAAGATCAAGCTTCGTAGAAAGAAGCGACTGCTTTAAATAAGAACAGTAGTTCTACAGCTGGACAGCCGGGCAGCATTTTAAATCAATGCCTTTCCCAAAGATGTACAGATTTTAATATTAAAGTGAAATGAGGAGCTGAGGAAAAGAAGCAAACAGATTTATCAGCGAGGAGTCGGAGGGTTTGTCTGCACACACCTGTGGACAGCTGGCACCTCGGTTCGGGGCACTGTCACAGCTCTGCCTCCTGGATCACGGCGGCTGGCCGAGCTTAAAAATAACTTGTTTTGTTTTCCTTGCATTATTTTTAACACGGATCAATTACCCAACCCACACAGCTGCCCGGCGCACTTTGGAGGCAGGGGTGGGAGTGAGCTGAGCGCACAGCCGTGGCACCAACCCTGCCTGCAGGCAGCCCTTGTGCCCCTCATCGTTACCCCGAGCTCTGATCCACGCGACGGCTGCCTGCTGCGGGGCTCCTGGCTTTGCAGGGGCTGTGTGTGCCATAGCTGAGAGCCAGACCCCTTTCCTGGTGGGATTTAGTGACCCGCAGCAGGGCTGCTCCCCTGGTGGCTTCCTTCCTCAAGCCGTGAACTGAAGGAGAGCTGGTGTCATTCTAAGGCTGCTTCTGTGCCACGTTCCTGTCTTTAAATACATTTAAATACGTCTCCTAAATGCTGAAAGCTTCATATCTGCTTGGGCTGAGAGTCCGAGGAATCCCTGCCTTTAATTTCCAATTAGCTGAGCCTCTTGAGTCGCCCTCCCCTGCCCCAGAGGCTCTGTTATCATCCCACCCTCCGTGCAAAGAAGCTTCTGAGATGGATGTCAGTAATAATCGTGGAGAAAGTCCTGCTGCATTTACAGTTACAAAACTGGAGCCTGGCTTTAAAAGCCTGCAGTGACAAATGGATTATTTCGGTGGCAAATTAAGTCTCCGTGGACCAACAATTTGGGGAGCAGAACGCTGGGATTGGAATGCAGAAGATCAATTCCAAACACTTAGAGGCAAGGTTAATGCCCTGCAAACAGAACGGAGTGCAGTGATGGGAGATAACGTGCCTCTGTGTGTCAATTGCCAAGCAGAGGAGCGCCGTGTTAGGAGCAAAAATGGGAAAGTTTGGAGCAGAACACGAGAGACAGAGCATGGATTTGCTGTTCTGTGCTGTTTGGGACTGAGCTTTCATGCCAGCACTGAGGGTGACAGTGTGCTTTTACTCAAGGCACTGGAGCTGACCCTGCTGAGAAGGGAGATGTTGAACTGGGGGCACCTGTGTGGTTCTGCAAGAAAGCAAAGCAGCCGAGATGAACATCTGAAGGCCTGAGAAGACTTGCACCAAGGAGATCTTTGCAGGCACAGCATGAAGTCATTGCAGAAGAAAGACCTTCTTAAGGTGAGCGTGGGTTCAGGTGGGGATTTGGGGTTGGAAACCAGTGTTGGAAACCCCAAATAGCACCCAGACAGCTGGCTGAGCAGGGATCCTGCGGCCGTCCTCAGCCTGGAGAGCCTGTAGGCTGCGTGTGCTGAGTGATTGACTGCTTCTTCCACAGCCAAGTTACTGTTTTGCAGTTCAAATGGCTCCTTTTCCACTTTTCTGAGTGGTTTTAACACTTGGGAATGCGCTGCTGCTGTTGTTTTCTGGTTCTGTTTGATGCTTTCCATTTGCTATCAGAGCGCAGCACAGCGGTGTCTCTCCAATCAAACTCACAGCTTTTAAGTGCGGCTGTGAGGGAAGAACTGAAATCTCATCCGAGGTTCCTTCTTTTTGTTGGAAAACATCTCCTTTAGACACAGAACAGACCCCATGTCTTGGTTTTCTTTATATCCTGTGCCTCCACTTGGACTTTTGCTGTTGCTCGAAGTCCAGTCTGAATTATATAAACACTAAATAAAGGTTCAGCCCGAGCCAGAAGCCTGTGGTCTGTTAGAAGAGCAGAAACCTCTGCCATCCAACTTACTGGGAACCAGCCTGGCAGCTGGCACACAATTCTCTGCCTTTTTCCTTCCCAGAGCCACTTCACAGCCTGCTGGGTGTGAGGATACAGAGGCTGGCGGTGCGATTCCCCCCCCCCAGAAGGAAGAGGGGCAGAAAAGCCCATCGGCCGCTTTGCCAGCAGCAAGGAAGGCGTGCCAAATGCATTAGCTCTGCCTCCAAATCCCCCTCCTGCTTTGGCAGGGGGAAGGAAGGAGCTCTGTGTCCCCTCCAAGGGCCTGAACTGCAGTCAGCTCCGAGCAGGAAGCTCAGCAGGCAGCACAGAGCGCGGCCCCTTACCCCCATTAGAGGGGACACAGCGAGTTCGCTGCTCACAGCACCAATCCAGAGCCTGGGGAGCTGGCTGGGGAGCTGCATTCTTCCGCTGTTGAAATAAGATATTGCACATTTGTGGGGTTGGTTTTTTTTGGATTTTTTTTTTGGTTGTTGTTTTTTATATATATTATTATTATTTAAAACTGCTTTAAAGTGCATGCGTTTCCAAAGCTGAAATTGAAACGAAGCGTTCCAGAGGATTTGGATGGAAATTTGAGTTCTCGTTTCCCCTTGTGGGGTAATGTTGAAATTTGGGGCATTTTGTTCCACTTCACGCTGAAGTTTTAACATCCTGAACGGAACAGAAACTTCCACGCTCAGCGCTGCTCTTCTAATTGCCCCGTGATGCTGATTAGAGTCAGCTCTGAAGCCTCCATCCAAACAGTTGCTGTGTTCTAACAACATCTCTCACATCGGGATCTTAAAGCGCTCATCCACGCTTGGGAAAGAGGGGCAAAGGTGTTCTCCCCCTCCTGCAGTGCCATCCAGGGGGGCAGATGTGGGGCTGCAGCCCTCCCCGATCCGACAGCTCCCCATGATGTGATATTCCAGAGCTGAAGCCCTTTGACATCACCGTTGGAAATTGGTCCTAGGAAAGTTCTTTTCGGATGGAAACTGCGGTAGGAGTCAGCCCTGTTGTTTGAAAAGTTGAACAATTACAGGGAAACTCGTTTACTTCTGGATGTTAAAATCGGTCAGTGCAGCCCTCCGAAATGAGGGATTGATTAACGAGGTGCAGTGCTGACAAAAAGCCTGGAGAAATGTTCTTAAACCTGAGCTGGCACGTTGCGTCATTCCTGGCAGCTGGAGGCTTGGTGGAACCTTCTGTAGCATCGGTGCAAGGCCTGGGAACCTCGTGTCGCTGCTGGAAAACACTGCTGTCCTATGGGCTGTCACTGCAAAACCAGGTGAGGTGGAACCTGCAGTGTGTGGTGGGCTGGCACCGAGCAGGGCTGCATGGCCATGGCACCATGGGCTGGAGAGCAGAAGGGTCCCTTCCCATCGCCTGCTTATTTCCATGGGTAGGCAGAGCAATTCCATCGCTTCCATCCAGCAGGAAGAAGAGAGGAGCTGCCGGAACGGCTCACATCTGGGATTGTCGTTGGTGGGATGACAAAAGAGCAAAACCCTTCCAGTTGTTCTGCGGGAGCACGGGTGCAGCGCGGCGCCTGTTCCAGCGCGTGGCCGCGTGCCACAGCTGTGTTTGCTTCGCTGGAACAGCTGTTAGGATTTTTCTGGTGCCAAGGAGATAATCTGACTTCAGGGAAAATGTTACTCTGCGAGGGAACGGTTGTGGAAGGAGGCACGCTGAGCTCCTGTGTGGGCTGCCCTGGCAAAGGAGCCTGGCTAGGAATGGAGCAACCTCTGAGCTGACCTTCAGCTCGCCCCAGCCATCCAGCACACAGGTGCCTTCAACCAGAGGGCCAAAGAGACCCTATGGATGGAGAAGGAAGGAGGTGGAGCAGTGGAGGATTCAGCCTGCAGCCTCCTAGAGGCTGTGCATCGAGAGCTGGAAATGCAACAGCGTGGGGGGTGTGGGATGTGGGCAGAACCCTCGCTGTGCAAGAGCCCCATCTGACAGCTGGAGGTGCGGGGGCAGCTTTGTGTCCGCAGCCAGGCTGCTGCATTCCCTATCACAGGCAGGCACCAGGCTCAGCTGGGGGTTTTGCACGCTAGAGCTGCCTTTGCTTTCAGTGGGCAGCTGTACCTGGGTGCATTTGGTGCAGATCCAGGTCAGATCTGCTAATGGAAAAGGAGATCTGTAATCATTCGGCAGCACATCTCCTGCCCGCGATGGATTTCGCATGGGCAAATGGCAATTCCCACAGCAGGAGGTGGAACTGAGGGCTGTGCAGGAGCACCATGACTGCCTCGCCAACCAGAACCGCAGAATGGCCTGGGTTTCAACCCCCTGCTACGTGCAGGGTCACCAACCAGCAGATCAGGCCGCTGGTGCTCAGCTGGCCCAGGACCCAGGGCGCTCTGCTGCGTCCATCTGCTCTGATCGTAACCCAAACGGCTCTAATAAACGCAAGGTACGATTGCACAGCTTCACAGGAGTCGATGAGAGACAAAAAGCAGGAAATCACGTAGTCCTTACGAGCACGTTATCGGTGCGAGGAACTGGGAGGGGTGAAAGGGGTGGAAACGTTCCCCTGGGCACGGCGCCTCTCTTCCAAGCGGAGCTCCGCGCGCTGCAGGGAGCGCAACCAGAGCAGCGCAACGAGGCATCGTTGAGCAGAGCAGGCCGGGGCATCGCGCCTTGCGGTGCTGGAGCTCCGTGGACCGAAAGCTTCGTGCCCAGGGCTGGGGAAGGCGCTCCGGAGCTCGGGGCTCCGCGCACGGCAGTAGCGGAAGCTCCGCCCGCCGGGTGCCGTCCGGCCGCGGTTGCGCAGTCGGTGCGCGGAGCGCCATGAGCCAGGAGCGGCTGCGGGCGGTGCGGGACCGCGTGCGGTCCTTCCCCGACTTCCCCGTGCCTGGAGTGCTGTTCCGGTGCGGGTTTGGAACGGGGGAGATGGGGCCGAGGATGGAGCCGAGGAGCTGGGGGTTGGGATGGGGATGGGAGTGGGAGTGGGGATGGAGCCGAGGAACTGGGAATGAAGGAGGGGGTGGGAATGGGGCGGGGGAATTAGGGTGGAGATGGGAGTGGAGGAGGAAGATTGGGGACTGGGCAGGGGATGGGGGATGGAGCAGTGGATGGGAATGGGGCTGGGGGAATGGAGATGGAGCTAGGGATGGAGCGGGGGATGGGATATGGGGATGAGAATGGAACCAAGGGGCAGAGGATGGGAATGAGGCGGGGGACTGGGCTGGAGATGGAGCAGGGGATGGGGTATGGGGGTAGGGATGGGGCCAAGGAGCTGGGAATGAAGCAGGGGATGGGAATGGGGCTGAGGAATGCAGATGGATTTGGGGATGGGGCAGGGAGCAAGGGATGGAGATGGAGCAGAGATGGAGATGGGGCAGGGGCTTCTCTAGCTGTGCCCCCTGGGTGTAGTAGCAGCATCACCTGCACCCCTTGGTTGCTTGCTAACTGCTCTCCCTCTGTTTGCAGCGACATCAGCCCCCTGTTGAAGGATCCTGTAGCTTTCAAGGCTTTGATTGATCTTTTGGAAGATCACCTGAGGGCCTCGTTCCCCAAAATCGATGTCATTGCAGGTGGGTGTTCAGCTCCGAGGCTGCTGCAGGGTGCTGTGTGCTCCCAGGTGCTCAGTGTGGGCAGACACCTTGCTAATGGGACAGGAAATACCATAGCCCTTGGACATTGTCTGCTGGCCTGTACTGTACAGTAACAGCAGCATGGTGTTGCCCTTAACCCAGAACTCTCCTTTCCTGAAATACTGGTTTGGGATGGGGCAGATGCCAACCAGTGCCAATTCTGTAATTCCATTGTTAAAAAAGAGGCTTTTGGTGAGCACTGCAGCCTGGTGTGCTGTGCCTGGGCAGCCCCGTGGCAGGGAGCCCCTGTTCCAGCATGTTTGTCTTCCCATGCAGCTTTTTTCAAGCCAACTGAAACAGCCGTAGCAGTGATAATGCATTTCAGCATTAAAGAGGCTGAGAATGAAAGCGCTGGGAAGGGAACTGCTGGGGCTGGGTGATAGGCCTGAGCTCAGTCTGGACAAAATCTCCAAGTGCCTGCTGATAACCTGCTGTGCAAAGTCCTTGGCTGCGTGGCCACAATGATAACTGGGGCTCAGCCGAGCTCAGCTCTGTACAGGAGAGCTTGAGGGGAAACCCAGAGGGGTTTCTGCTGGGGGGTGGGGGTCACTGATGAGTTGTGGGACTGCACTGACATGTTGGGGTGGGCACAGGTATGCATTTAACCCTTGGGGATCGCCGTAAGGGCACGTTGCTCTTGCACTTGGGAGGATGAACACGGGGTGTCGATCCCAAATGGCTTTTCTGGGTGCTCTTGCTGCTTGCCCCCTCAGGTCTGGACTCCCGTGGCTTCCTCATCGGCCCCCCCCTGGCTCAGAGACTGGGAGTTGGCTTCGTGCTGATCCGAAAGAAAGGGAAACTCCCCGGCCCCACCGAGTCCATCTCATACGCCCTGGAGTACGGCAAGGTGATGCCCAGTGGGGGAAGGGGTCAGCAGGCTGTGCGTGGGCTCTGAGGGTTTGCAGGTTAGGAGGTGTTCCTCTGCAAGGCAGGGCTGCAGTGAAGATGCTCTTTCCACCCTGCAGGCTGAACTCGAAATCCAGAGCGATGCTGTGGAAGCAGGACAAAAAGTGGTCGTGGTGGATGACTTGCTTGCAACTGGAGGTGAGAGAAGCGGGTGCTGGGGTGTAGGGGGGGGTCACCCTTGTTTCCTCCACGGGGGAACCTTGAGAACATCGTGTATGGAAACCACCACCATGTAACATCCTGCAGTGTGTGAGGTGGCAGCAGCAATGGTTGTTGCGTGTCAGTGGCTGCAGCAGCTACACCTCATGCTGTCATGGAGTTCCCTGCTGCGTGCTTTGCTTGCTGCTGCTCCTCGAGCAGGGATCTCTGTGCTGAAGCTCTCTCTGCGTGCAGGTACGATGCGTGCAGCCTGCGAGCTGCTGGCGAGGCTGAAGGCTGACATCCTGGAGTGCCTGGTGGTCATTGAGCTGAAGGCCTTGGGGGGAGCAGCCAAGCTGGAGCCCATTCCCTTCCACTCCCTGCTGCAGTACGACTGAGGCTGCTGGCTGCTGCAGCACCTCTGGGGTTGCAGGCGGTGACTCTGGCTTGGTGTCACGATGGGGTGTGCAGGGGGACCTGCTGCACTGACTCCTGCACAAGAAGCTGTGGAAGCTGCAGTGCTGTTCATTTGCCGAGGCACAGATCAAAGCATGCTTAGCGCACAGATATTTTGGTTTTGAGTTCAGCTCTTTGGGGAGGAGGAGACCATGATGCCAGTTTACAGGTGTTGCGTTCTAGGCTACCAAAGCAGGGCAGGGTGCTCCACGGGGCCACAGGTCCCTCTGCCTGAGGGAGAGCTCCAAGCAGGTCCTGAGGAGCTCAGATGGGCGCAGTGCTGCTGTGCCTCCTGGTCTGAGCAGGGTTCAGGCCAGCCCTGGGTTATCCCACCTCCCTATCTTAGCAGGGGCTGAACTCACTGCTACAATAAACATGCATGTATTTTTCTATTTTTTCTAACCTGTCTCAGTGCTCTTCTTGCAGTAGCAGGAGCTGTTAATGACCCTCGTGGCAGCGCTGGGGGCTGCAGCCTGAGCCCCCCATTGCCACCCCAAAACCATCCAGGAGGCAGCAGCGACCACATCCAGGTATCTCCATCCCACAGGTCGGAGGGGAGCACGTGGGCAGCGTGAATCTCAGTGCTGGAGGAGCACCTTCCCACCACAGAGCACAGGGGATGGCCTGCCCCGCTCACAGCCCTCGTTGTGCCCACTTCTATCACCGTTCCCTAAAAAGCCACTGCACAGGGAAGCTTCCCCTGGGTGCTGGGATCCCAGGGCTGAGCACACACACACTTGGCGCTGCTCGCAGGCCCCCGCTGTGATGTAGAGAGGGGGAAAAGTGAGTTCCACCCCACGGAGCTGTGGAAAGCAGCTGCGCTGTGCGGAGGCGAGCGCTGGCCTCGCTGCTGCCAGGGCTGGCTGTGCGTGCAGCCAAGGGGTGACATCAGGGAACCTGGGGACGGTGCTTTCACTTGATGCCATGACTCACAGCGGCACTTCGGAGCTGCTACTTCCAGGCAGGAGGAGGTGTGTGTGTGTGTGTGTGTGTGTGTGAGAGCAGTGAACGGGAGCTGGGCGAGCTCCCTGGGGAGGCACACAGCTGCTGTGCTCAGCCTGGGGGAGCAAGGAGAGATGTCCTGTGTGCTGGGTCCAAGCCCTGCTGGGCTCACACTGCCTTCAGAGTGGAAGTTCCCTCCAGCTCAGCCCTGCACGCAGCGCCTCAGTGCCCCCCTCCTTCCATCAGAAGGCAGGATTCACCCAAGCCAGGTGAACGGCCCCACGTTGGGCAGCCCCTCCCCACGCTCACCCCTCTGCCCCGTGCCAGAGCCACGCCGGCCCCGCTGACAAGAGCTGCATTCAGCTCTGCTGAGCCCACGCTCACTTTTTCCAACGAGGCTTTCTGCACTTGGACTGTGCCCCAGCCCTTCCCTGCGTGAGCGGCCGGGGCCCTTTGCCATGGAGCAGCACAGACAGCGGGAGGAAAAGCGCTGGGTTCACAACGCCACTCAGCTCTATTTAAAACATTTAATATAAATGTGTTTTGACAAGTCCTGTCGTCGTTTCCAGCGAGTGCTGGAGATGTGCTTCCCTCCCTTAAAAACACAACCAGACCCAAACACCAAAACCAGCGCTTTGTAACTTCTCTCCCTCCTTCCTCCTTGCCCTCAGCGAACAGAAGAAGCCCCTGTGCCCATCCAGGGTATGGCACAAAGGGGGCTGGAAGCTCCAGATCTAACCCACGACCCCAGACTGCTTTCAGCCTTAGAGGCAGCTGCAATCTGCAGGGACCCAACAGAAGAACTAACTCCATCAACACCCGCTTTGCTCGCAGAGCACGGCCAAAGCTCACTATGCTTGAAGAATAGAGAACTGCACGGGGGAAGCCCGGACTCCAGCAGGGCTCAGAGGGCTTCTGCCTCCTTGGCTGCCTTCTCCAGCCTCTCGGTGACGAGGCTGAGGTCCACATTCTTGTCCAGCTTGATGTAGGTGTCGGTGCGCAGGGCGTGGATCGTCACCCAGTCGGGCAGCTGCTCAGCCAGGAGCCGCAGGTGCTTCTCCATCTCACCTGCAGGGATGGATGCAGACAACAGCTCAGCTCCCAGCCTGGCAAAGCTCAGCGCCGTGCCTCCCGCAGCCCCAACTGCCCCCCTACCTGCTGCCATCTGGGTGGGGAAGCTGTCAGCCAGACGGACACACGCCAGCTCCATGGGCAGCGCCGGCTTCTTCTCGGCCACAAAGACCCCACGCAGGATGCGGGCCATGGCCGGCAGTCGGCCCAGCATGGCCAGCCGCTCCTCCTGCCCTGCCGCCCGTGTCATCAGTGCCTGCAGCCGCCGGGCCTCCTTAGCACGGATCTGGGGAGCAAGGAGAGGGGCTCAGGCACAGGTGGGCCCCCTCCCCGGGGCCGTGGCCAGGATGGAATTACTCACCCGCTCCAGCAGCTCCTGGGACACCCCTTTGAGAGCGCTGGAGGTGCTGGCAGGGGATGCTGCTTTGGAAAGCGCCGGTTCCTCCGCACCGGCTTCAGCGCTTCTTAAGGCCAGGTTGGCAAGAGCTTTTTCCATCTGCTCATGTGGACGGAGGAGGAGTTGGGTTACAGCTGGGAGGAAGGAGAAGTTTCCCCTCCGCTGCCCCCCACCCCCACCAGGGCCACCCGGCAGCAGCCCAGCGCTCCCCACACGTGCATCAGACCCATCTGTGTGGGGCACGACCTCACCTCTGCCCCCAGGGGCAGCTCCTCCAGCCTCGTGCACACCGATGTTCAGCACGTGCTCCCATCTTACAGCACCGAGTTGGCCCACACGGGAGCAGCCCTTCCCCACCCCTCCCCATACAAAGCGGGATGGCTGCTATGGGGCAGTGGCTGGGTGCTCCCTGCTCACCTTAGTGCTCATTGTGCCCCGAGCTGCACTCAGCACCTCCTGTGCCGTGCTGATCCTGTCCTCCTGCGGTGGCCGTGGCAGCTCTGCTGGGCTGATGTCAGGCACCTCATCCACATTGAAGCGGGGATGCCAGCGGGTCAGCTTGTCCTCCGGCACCTCCATGGGAGGGCTCAGTGCAGCCAGGAATGCCTGCAGCAGGGTGAGAATGTGGCAGCCGGATTGGGGAAAGCCAGAACCGGGAGAAATCCCAGCAGCCACGCATTCCTTGCTCTCCATGCCGCATTACTGTGCTCCCACCCACTCCTTCAGGGAGCGAGAACAGCCTGGCTCCCTGGCAGAGGGCTGGGGCTCACCGCGTGGTGCTGCTTGACGATGTTCACCAGGCTGCGGTGGAACTCCTTCCTGCGCTCCAGCAGGCGTGATGCTGACAGGTGAGGGCGGCCACACAGCTGCTCATCTGCAGGGAGAGAGGAGAACATCACTGCAGCGTCACAGCAAGGACCTCAGGGTACAGCAGCAGAGCTGCAGGGCTGACCCACGCCCAGGTTGTTTCAGACCCAGCAGGTCCCAGCCCTGCGTACCTTCCCCCAGCACCGGCTCCAGTGTCAGCTGATACTCCGACTTCTTCACGCCGCTGCTGTAGGTGGGGATGTTCTTCTCCTGGCGGAAGCGGTACGAGCTGGGATACACTGCCTTGATTTGCCCCACGTGCCGCTCCTCAAACTGCCTGCAACAGCACCAGAGAGGTGGGGAATCCAAAGGGCCGACAGAGGGAAGCAGCCCCAGCCACACGCCAGCACTGCTGCAGACTCACTTGCGCATCATGTCCTGCACACCCTGCTTGACTTTGGCGAAGGTGATGGTCTCAGCACGGTTGAAGAGCATCCCAGCAATGGTGTCCACGCTGCGGAACATCTCTGCCAGCACTTTGTACTTATAGGGCAGCGTCAGCCCTGGTGGTGTGTCCTGTGCCAGGGCATGGAAGCGCTGGTATGCGGGGAGCCGTGCGCTGCTGGGAATGGAGAGGGGTCACTGAGATGGGAGCAGCACGCACCCCAGGCTGGATGCAGGACCCATGTGCTCCCTCCCATCCCAGCACCCCACACTGGTCCCGGCTCACAGCGCTCTGGGAATGGCAAACCCTCCAGGCTCAGGGCTTTGCCCACAGCAGAGCTGATCTGTGGGACCCTGCTGCCACTCTCAGCAGAAATGCAACATCGCATGGGCAGAGCAGCACCGTGGCCATTTCCCCTGTGGCAGCAACCCCTCCATGCCCCACTTTCCTCCTCGGAGCTGTTTCTCACCTATTCTCTGCTGCTACCGGAGCCTCTGTGCCGGTGACCCCAGGCTGCCCCGTCCCACTGCCTGCTGCCTTGGCACGGAGCCGCAGCTCCAGGCTCTGCAGGCTCTGCAGGCGGCTCCGCAGCTCAGCGCCGACCCCAGCGGGGATGGGGGGCAGTTGGGCGGGGGGCTTCATCCTCATCCTCTGGAGACGGCTCTGCAGCGTGGCCAGTTCCTCCTGTGGGGTCAGGGACAGTTAATAAAGGATGAAGGCACAAAGAGATCAAGTGGAGACCCCGACGTGGCACTAAGCCATGTTGCCATACCTGCTCCAGGCATGCTGTGCTCCCGCTGTCCCGCTCCGGGCTGGGGGCGCACATCCTGCTGGCTACGGGGGGCTCCAGGGGACCCAGCGATGGGGGGCTGGCAGGCTGTGGATCACAGGAGATGGGATTAGGGTGTGAAAGCTGGAGCTGCTCCTAGGCGTGCGGGCATTCCCGGGTCAGCTTCCGCCATCCAAGCAGCAGGACCCGATGCCGCGAACCCAAAGCGAGCAGTGGGACCGACCCCCCCCCCCCCCCCCAAATTAAACACCAGGGACCCTTCCACTTAAACGCCAAGGATCGCCCCCAAATCAAACACCGCACACAGCACCGCGCCCCGCTTCCACGCCCGCCCCCCGGCGCCCACCTCCGGCCCCGCATCCCGCGGCAGCTCCAGCCGCTTCCGCGCCGACTTCCCGCCCCGCTCCCCGCCCGGTGTCTCCGCTTCCATCTCCCGGCGGCTCCGTTTCCTGCCCGCCATCCGCGGCACCGCCGGGGCAGCGCTGCGGGTCGGGGTGCGCGGCGACGCGGGAGCGCGGGCATCATCGTTCCGCGGCCCCGGGGGAGCGAGGAGGGCGGCCTTAAGACCGCGGGCGCCGTGCTTGGCGGTGAGGCTGCCGGCGGCTTTGGTGCGGCCGAAGAAATCGGTGAGGCGGAGCTGCGCCATTCCCTGCGCGGGGTCCCGCCGCGTTTGGCGGGAACTCACACGAACTGCGGCGCCGCCCCCTAGCAGGTCACGTGAGGCGGAATTGGCGCCACGGGGCTCTTAAAGGCGCCGCGCTCGTTTGACCGCGTTGCTGCACGTGGGGGGCGGGTGGGGCTACGCTTTCGGTTTGGGATGGGGGGAGAGAGGCTCCGTGCTGGGGGGAGCAGAGCACGCGGCTCCCGGAGCAGCTTCCAGCCGGCACGCTGCTCTGGAGGTTGCTTCTTTTATCCGTTCTTCCTAAGCTGGGCTTGCAGCGAGGGCTGCGGGGTGGCCGCGAGGTCTGCACAGTGCGGGATGCAGTTTGGGCTCTGGGCAGAGGGGCAGGAGGGATTTCAGCCCACTTCCTTCCCCTGCAGGCTGTCCGAGCAGGAGGACGCAGCCGAGCTCCCAAAGCAGAGGCTGCGGGGTGCCCACCTGCACGGCCACGCGTTAATGGCGCTGCCCGGATGCGGGTGCAGCGCGCTTTGCCTGGAAAGCGCCTGGCCGGGCACTCAGGCCGCGCCCGCAGCGCATTACGGGACCGCGTTGCACTCAGCGTGACTCTGAAAGCCGGAGCGGGGCACTCAGGGCCGGACTCGGATGTGCGAGCTGGGCTCTGGGGTGCCGTTCCCGGCTCCCATTTACTCCCGCAGCATCCGGGCCCGGCCGCGCTGCGATGGGAGCTCGGGGCTGGGATGCGGCGCTCATCGCCCTTCCTGGCCCCGCTCCGTCACGGATCCGGCGCTCGGCACCCGCGGGCTTTGCGCAGCGGATCGCAATGGGCGCAGCCCCGAGGATCGGTGCGGCGGTGCCCGGAGGTGCCCAGGTGTGAGTCGGGGGCTGCGGCACGGCGACGGGGTGCAGAACCGCCAGGTTGTTGAGTGCGTTTGCAGAATAAGTGCCAAAGAATGCGGAGAATGTCACGGGCCGATGCTTCCCGATCGGGGTGGGAGCGGCGGCGGTTTCCAGCGCTGCCCCTGTGCCGGGCTGTAGGGATGTGAACTCCCGCTGCTCCCACCCCATCTCCAGCAGCTCCCGTCCCGACGCGCTCAGCCTCGATTAACTCTGCAGCCTTTTTTTGTTTTTTTTTTTTATTATTATTATTATTTTATGACGAGCAAACAGAGGAAGCGCACGATCTTAGCGTTATAATTAATTCATTTGTTTGTTTCTCCCCTCCCTCCCGCGCCTTTACTTCCCTGCGGTGCCGCTGGAAGGGCTGAGACCGGCCAACTCGCGACACCGATGGCCGCAACGCCCGCGGGCGGCGCAAGGCGGGGCCGGGCCGAGGGGGCCGGGCGGTGCCGCGTATAAAAGCAGCGGTGGGGCGGGGGGAAGCGCGTTCCCTCGCAGCGCTCCGGGTCCGGCCCTGCGGGGCGGAACGGCAACGGCCCGGCTCGGCGCGGTATGGCCCGGCCCGCGGCCGCCTGAAGCATGGAGCGGCGGGCGCTGTGCGCGGGGCTCTACTGGCTGCTGCTGCCGCTCGCCCTGCTCGCCGGTGGGTGCACGTGTCGCGCGTTATTTCCTACCGGAGGGGCTCAGGGTTATCCCTCGTTGCGGGTGTTGGGCCAACGGGCTCACGGTGTAGGGGTGATCCCCACTTTTCCTTCTTCCCCCTCCCCCCCGGTGTCGTTCCCACGGGTGAATCGGAACCGGGACGCGGTGATGGGGGTTGGGAGGGGAGCACGCAACTTTTTCTCTGCCGAGAGTCGCAGACGGAGCGGCGCTCGGGGGCTGCGGGTAACGCTGTCACACGCGGCCGCCCCGTCCCGTGGCCGGTCGGTCGGAGCCCCGCTCACCCCCTGGCCGTGCGCTGCATTGGGGCGGCCGCTCCGCGCACCACCCACAGCGGGGAGCGCTTGGCCCCCAGCCTGGAAAATCCCCGCGTCCTCGCGAGCGGGACAAGAATCGGCCTTTTGAACTTTTTCGTCCGAAAGGAAAACCTTTCCGGCTCCGTGGGGCTCCGTCAACACGCGTGGTTCAACGGGCTCCTTGTGCGGGGACCCCCCCGGGCCGTGCCACCCCCCGGCGGAGCGTTGCCCGTCCCCGCGGTGTTGGGGGAGGAAGTCGGTGCCGGGTGAAAAGCTTCTTTCTGCAGTTTGCTGTGTGCGAGGAGTGACTCAGTGCATCGCGCAGGATGTGAGGAGGTTAATTATAACCCTGCCTGCAAACCGGGCCGGGAAGGTGGTGGCCGGGCTCCGCTTGCACAAGGCCGGGCGCATCCCGTGCGGTTCCCCCCCCGCGGTGTCGCCTGGCGTTGCGATCTCCGGTGCCGCGGCCGCGTTGCGGGACGGGCTGCAGCTCCGGCGCGGCGTTCCCCTCCCGGTTTGTTGTGGGGCCCGGCTCGGCAGCGCCGTCCCGGGATATGAGGTCGAAATAGAGGTGCTGGTGACTCAGCGGGTGCTCGTTGGGCAGCTGGGCTCCCTGCACGGGGGGGAACTGAGGCACGGGGCGGGTGGGAGCCCCACAGCCTTCCTTCCCCTGCAATTAAGCCTTTCCCCGACGTCCGCAGGATGTATGCAGGCGGCTCTCAGCCAGCCCGGTGCGGGCGGTGGCCGGACCCTGCGGCACGGTGTGGGGCAGCCCCCGCTGGCCGTGGCCCCACAGGGGTGCAGCTCCGTAGGGCCGGATTCCCACCCGCTGTGGGGGTAAACGTGCCTGGCTGCGCCGCGTGCAGCTCCCCCCTCCTCCCCCCCCCGACTGCCCATCCCACCCCTCAAGCCCTCGGGCATCGCTTCCCTGAGGATGCGCCTCCCAAAATGAGGGGAGATTCTGAGCCGGAGGGGGGGGGGGGTGAGGACGCGCCCCCCTCCCCTCCTTCCCAAATCCCCAAGAGCGGAGTTTGGGGGTCCTGGGGAGCGCTGCAGGCGCGGTGCCCGGCGTGGGCTGCGGCCAGCCGCCTCCTGCGGTCAGGTGCTTTTTTTAAATGAGGGGAAATAAGAGGAGGAAAAAAAAAAAACAACAAAAAACCAAAAAAAAACCTGCCACCAAATGTCTCCAAGAGCAATAACTCCGTTTCCTCCCAAGGGCGGCCCTGGGGGATGGGCTGCGCAGGGCTGGGGTGGGCGACGCTCCATCCCTCGATGCTGCGAGGTGTGTTGGGTTTGTGGGGGTTTGCAGGGGATGTCGGGGCGCGGTGGGGTTTCACCCCCGGCCTGCAGCTGCGGGGATGCCCTGAGCATCTGGGATTCCCTCTGGGGCTGCTGGGGACGGAGGTGTCGGTCCAGCAGCGCGGACGTCCCGGTGCCGAGCTTTAGGGCGCTGAGTCGGCTCCAATCCCTGTGTGGCCGCCCCGTCCCTTTGCGGCCCCGCTACTTCGGGGCAGGGTTGGTGCTTGGGGCCGCGCTGCCCGTTTAACCTCCCTGCTCCCGCTTCCTCCTATGCGCAGCGCAGATAAGGACTCGGGGCGGGACGGCCGCGCGGTTTGTCCCCAGCGGTCGGCGTCGGTGCTGTGGGGGACATGCCAGCCCTTCGCCCCATCCTTGGGCGAAGGGCTGGCATCGAGCACCGCTCCCCCGGCGAGGCTTTCCCCCATCCCACCCGGCTGTGGGGTTTTCCCAGGTTGTGCACCGATCCCGTAGCATCTCCGTGGGGAGCTGGACGGCCCCTGCCCCGCGCTGGCAGCACCAGGATGTATTTTCCACACAAACAGGATATGGCGGGGCTGCTGCTGCTTCTTCCCGGAAAGCAGAGATGGGGCTGGGAGTGGAGATATGCCCATGGCTGCTTCTCACCGGGTTCTCGCTGCTGCTGGAGGGCTGCAGGGGTCGTTCCTTATCCTGCAGAGAGCAAGGAGCAGCGCTGATGCCAACCAGTGGGGCTGCGTGCAGCCAGCACTGCCGCTGGGGTGCTGGGCGGGGGGTCGGGGTCCCAGCACCTCTGGAGTCTGGGAGCCACCTCCACCCTATGGCTGGGTATGGCTCCATCCTATCTGACCCCACTGCTGTCGTGCTCTCCGTGCTGCAAACGAGGCGCTGCTGCAGCCCTCTGCGTGGCACCCACCCTGCCAGGGGATCCTGGGATGGATCCGAGGCAGGGAAAGGCTGCAGGCCGGCAACAGGGAGCGGCAGCGCGTCTTGCCCAGCTCCCTGCGCTGCGGTTTGTCCTCTCGGCACACGAGCGCAGCGCTCCGTTCAAGTGCTACCGACCGCTGGGACGCACGGCCGGGCGGATCCAGCAGGGAGGCACCCAGCGAAGAGCAGCTCTTACCTCACAGCAGCAAAACCTCGTGGGCGGTGGGTGCTGCTGGCACGCAGAGGGGGCGGTGGGTGCCACCCCCCACCCAAACACCCACCCTGGCGGCTCGGTGCAGCGGAGGCAGCGCGGTGGGGAGGTGCCGTCCCGG
This sequence comes from Lagopus muta, assembly GCF_023343835.1. NCBI lineage: Eukaryota > Metazoa > Chordata > Aves > Galliformes > Phasianidae > Lagopus > Lagopus muta. Next base: position 1,489,259 of record NC_064444.1, read on the forward strand.
TGCCGCGGGGCAGCTCGCCTTTGGCACGCTCTGCGCTCCCGGCTCTGCCAAACTGGTTTTTCCCCCCTCTCTCCTTGCTGCGCTTTCCCCGCTGTCAGCACGGAGGGGAACCGGTTTGCGGTGCCGCTTCAGGACGGCCGTGGGAGCCCCGTCCCGTGGCGCTGGGAGGGTTTGGGGGCTGCGGTGCCCCCCGGTGTCGGCCACACCGACGAGGCGGAATGCCGCTTCTATGGCACGTCCCTCTTTCCCATCCCTCGTAGTGCTGCGGGTGACCCCAAACCCGTCGTGCCCCAGGAGCGATGTCCCCAGCCCTTGGTGGCAGGAAGCAGCTGAGCCACGCCGTCGCAAGTTGTCCCTGTTCGTACCCAGTGCTGCTACCCCCCTTCACAGCCCTCTGCCCCAGTGATGCTCTGGGCACCAATCCCCCTTCTTGCCACCATTGGGGTGACCCCCACCTCCCCAGGGACCCGCAGGGTCTGTCTGCAACACGAGGGTGGCTCCGGCTGCCCCTTTCCGGGCTTCGCTCCCCGCCGGGCCGGCTGCTCACGGCTGGCGGCGGGGAGAGGAATAGTTGTTCCATGAGATCATGGCTTTGCCGAAATGCAGCGAGCAACGCTCGGCGTGCGGGGAGATGACGCGGGATGGGGTCACCGCTGGGAGGCGGCGGTGTCCCCGACGAGAGTGGCGATGTGAGCGGCACCCAGCCCCGCTCGGGGGCTCCCCGGATACGGGGCAGGCGGGGACACCTCGGTTTAACCCCCCGCTGGGGTCCGTGGGGAGGCTCACGTGCTGCTGCAGGACGCTCCGTCCCATTAGAGCCTCGTAAACACAGGAAGGGCCGCGCCGGGCTCGCAGCACGTCCCCTGGCGACCGGCCCACCCCAGCGCCCTGCCTGGCAGTGGGGGGTCGGGTCATTCTGGTCTGGAAGGGCGCAGACCTTCTTTGGGGCCGTCCTGGGGTCTGCACCGTTTTGGAGCGAGCCAGTCGGGGTGCTCTCAGCGAGCATCCCGGTGATGGGGTCCCTATGGGGTGTGGATAACACAGTGCAGCCCCGGTGCCCCCAACCCTGCCCACCCTGTGCCCCCAGCCTGCCTGTTCCGTTTCAACGTCCTCTCCCTGGTGTACCTGCTGTACCTCCTGCTGCTGCCGTGGTTCCCGGGACCGGCTGACATCTCAGGTGAGGGCACTGCATCTCAGGCTTGGGGACCATCAGTGGGGTTTGGGACTATTTTTAGGGGATGCACGCTGTCCCTCCTGCAGGTACCTGCTCCTCCTTTGTGGTTTCCCCAGGGTTGGGCGGCTCCACGTGGCAGCCTCGTTTGGTTAATTATAGTCTGGTGCAACTATTAATAGTCCTCCTGCTGCGAGGTGGCCAATTTCGAGCCTCGGCCCTATTAACCAGAAACCTCAGAGCCGCTCCTGGTGCGTGGCTCTGTGCCCAGGCTGGTGCCCGGGATGTGTCCCCTGCAGCCAGGGGAGTGAAGGGCTGGGGGCACGGCTGCAGGTGGGGGAGATCTGGGATGGGACGGGGTTGGGAGGCAGTGGTGTGCTGATCCCATTGCTGAGTGCTGGCTGCGGGTGAATGGAGAAGAGAGTGTGGTCCTGGGGTCCCACATCACCCCGTGCCTCGGTTTCCCCAATGGTGGGGCAGAAAGGGTTCTCCTGGAGGGGGCTGAGGGACGTGGGGGTCTGGCAGCACTGGTATGGCACCAGTGGACCCTTCCCAGGAGTTCAGAGTGGGGATGCTGGCACCCCCGGGGGCTGCTCGGGGCGATGGGTGCCCATCTCTTGCAGGTCACGCCGGCCGCTTCCTCAAAGCTCTGTTGGGGACCAGCCTCCTCTTCCTCCTCGCCCACTTCGTTTTCCAGATATGTCTGTACACGCTGCCTGCCCTGGATCAGCTGCTGGGGCCCAGCTGTGAGTACCCCGGTGCCGGGTGCCCCAGAGCCCCCGAGCTGGTGGCATTTGGCCGTCAGACCCCACCTACCATGTGCTATGGAGCTGCTGTGGGGTCGGTGCCACCCTAACACCTCTATGCTTCTCCACAGGCAGCAGCTGGGAAGTCCTCGCCCGGCACATTGGGGTCACCAGGTGCGGCTCCCTTAACGTTGGTTGTGGTCACTGGTGGAGGAGGACCCCCCTCAACCCTGCTCTTTCTCCCCCTCCAGGCTGGACTTGGGTGACCTCCCCAACTCGGTGCGCCTGGTGGCCCCCGACGTCGGCATCCTGCTGGTCTCATCCCTCTGCCTGTGTCTGTGCCACCGCCTCGTCCCCAAGGGCAGCACTGCCACCCGCAGACAGGAGTCCCGGCAGCCCCCTGAGCAGGTGAGGTGCCACCGGTGCCACCAGCAGTGCTCCTCCTGCAGGGCCCCCATCTGTCCCTGCTTGTCCCCACGGGGACACCCAGGTGCCTGTGGACCTGGGCTGGGATCCGGGTTGGGGCTGCGCAATGGGGAGCGTTTTTTGGGCGGTCAGCGATGGATTGGGTCCCCCCTGTGCCTCCCTTCCCCGGAGTGACTCAGCTGCAGAGGAGTGCCCGTGTTTGCTCCCGTGTTTCCATAGGGATCCCACAAACAGCCCAGCCCCATAGAGCTGCTCGATGTGGGACGGCAGAGCACAGGCTGCCCACGGGTGGGGATGGAGCCAGCTGGGAGCCGTGCCATGCAGTGCCATGCAGTGCCATACTGTGCTGTGCCAACAAGCTGTGAGGGTGGCACCAGCATCACCCGTGCAGATCCGTGCTGATGGCACCTCCGTGTCCCAGCCCCATTTCGGGTGCATCCCGCAGCCCCATGCAGGCCGTGCTGTAACCGGAGCGCTGGCAGCGTGGATGCCTTTGCAGTGAGCGCGGGAGGCAGCCTGGAAAAAAGCTCAGTGCTGGGAACCTGGCTGCTGCTGCCAAGAAAAACAGCCGTGTTTCAGAGGCGCTTTCCAAGCGGCTGCGAGATAAACACGGCCAGGTGCAGAGCCAGGCCACGTGCAGCAGGGAAACCGAGGCACGGCCAGCAGCGGGGACTGGGGGAGCCCGTGGGGGGATGCCTTGGGGGGTTTGGGGCTCACTGCTGTGCTTCCTGCCTGCTGCAGGGGGAAGAGCAGGACGTGGAGCGGCGCGGTGGCACGGCAGGCGGGGACGCACCGCTCAGCGCCAGGCTGCGGGTGACGGCGCACTGGGTGCTGTGGGCGGCCGGGAAGGGGTTGGCCATCGTGCTGCTGGCTTTGGCCGGTGGGTCTGGGACTGGGGAGGGGGTATGTGGTGAATGTGGGGGATCTCTGGATGGGGGGTGTGGGTGACTGACCGCCCTCGGGGCGCTGCTCTGCAGGGATCACCCTGCCCTCCGCCTCCTCCAGCATCTACTACCTGCTGTTCGTGGGGCTGTGCACCTGGTGGGCATGCCACCTCCCCTCCAGCCGCGCTGCCTTCGATGCCCTCTGTGTCCTCATCGGCCTCTACGCTGCTGCCCACCTCCTGTGCCTCTATGCCTACCAAGCACCCTTTGTGCAGGGGGTCTTCCCGCCCCCCACCATCTGGGCACGGTAAGTGGTGCCGTGGGTGCCCCTCTCCACATGTACCCCCACCACGGGTCCCCATGTCCCCAGGGATGGCTTGCAGCTGGCACGGCTCCTGCTTGGCTCCCATCCTGCTCACAGCCTGGTGCTGCGGGGATGGGGACATCGCCGGTCCCAGGGAGTTAATGCCATTCATGCCCTCCTCCCCCCCTCGCAGGGTGTTTGGCTTCAAGGACATCATCCTGTACAGCAACTGCTCCCGACCCAATGCCCTGCAGCTCAACACCGAACACCCCTGGCCCGTCTACGCCAATCCTGGCATCCTGCTGCTGCTCTACTACACCGTGGCCACGCTGCTGAAGCTGCGCCGCCTGGACGCCAGGGTGAGGGGCTGCGGGGATGTGTGCACCTCAATGGCCCAGGGTGCGTGGTGGAGGGGGTGCTGTGCTCGGGGTTGGGACCCCCCCCCCCCCGGGGTTGCAGCTGGCTCCTTGCTCTTGCAGAGAGCAGCATTGCCAGCACAGCCCCCAGCGCGGGATCTGGTGGAGCTAGAGAGCTGGCCCAAGGACAGCGATGGTGTGGCTGAAGACACCAAGGTGAGTCGGGGGAGCCGCACTGCGGTGTTCTGGGGGTGCCAGTGGGTGCTCAGCACTCTCTGCCCCTTCCCTCCTCCAGCCCATGCTGTCCTCCAGCACTGGGAAGCGGAGAACAGAGAACTGCACTGTCCACGTCCTGGGTGATGCCACGCCACTGGGTAAGCCCAGCCCGAGTGCTGCCCCATCCCTGCCCTGCAGTGGGGCAGAGGCTCACAGCTACTGCTTCGCTGGCCAGGCAGGGACCGTCCGGGAGAGCGGCTGCCCTTGCAGACACTGTGGCACGTCATCATGAACCAGAGCTACGTCTGTGCCCTCATTGCCATGATGGTAAGGCACTCCATCGTGGCCTCCAGGAATTTTTCTCCAGGTTGTGAGCCTGAAAAAGGGGAGAAGCTGAGTTTTTTTCTGTCCCACAGGTGTGGAGCATCACCTACCACAGCTGGCTGACCTTTGTGCTGCTGCTCTGGTCCTGCCTCATCTGGATCGTGCGCAGCCGGCACCACTTTGCCATGCTCTGCTCACCCTTCCTGCTGCTTTATGGCATTGCTCTCTGCAGCCTGCAGTATGTCTGGGGCATGGACCTGGGCCCCGAGCTGCCCACCCGTGTCGGCCTCATGAGCCTGGAGCAGCTGGGGCTCGTGCGCCCCAAGTACCCCTGCCTGGACCTGGGGGCCAAGGTACCTCCTGCACCATCCCCATCCCCGTCCCTGCGGTGCCCACCAGCTCTGCTCACCACCTGTCCCTGCAGCTCCTGCTCACCCTCACCTTCTGGCTGCTGGTGCGGCAGTTCGTTAAGGAGAAGCTGCTAACGAGGACGAGCCCGGCCACCCCGCTACTGGAGGTGACCATTTCGGATACAGGTGAGGTCCCTCGGTGACGCTGGGTCTGCCCCCATGCGACCCACGGTACCAGCAATGCCATGCCTTGCAGAACCTGGCCGACAGCGGGATGTGCTGAAGGCACTGGGGGCTCTGGTGCGGGATTTCTATGCCAAGTATTGGATCTGTGTGTGCGCCGGGATGTTCATCGTGGTCAGCTTCGCCGGGCGCCTCGTGGTCTACAAGATCGTCTACATGTTCCTCTTCCTCCTCTGCCTCACCCTCTTCCAGGTACAGGGGATGGAGGTGCTGGCCCCGAACGGCGTGTGCACCCAATGGCAACACACTGATGTCCCCATCCCTGCAGGTGTACTACAGCCTATGGCGCAAAGTGCTGAAGGGCTTCTGGTGGCTGGTGGTGGCTTACACCATGCTGGTGCTCATCGCCGTCTACACCTTCCAGTTTGAGGACTTCCCCATGTACTGGAGGAATCTGACGGGTCTCACCAATGAGCAGTGAGTGTCCCCATGCCATCATGGTGTTCCCATGCCATCATGGTGTCCCCATGCCATCATGGTGTCCCCAATGGTGCGGTGGCACCAGGGCATGGCTGGGAGATGTGTTCCACACCGGGAAACTGAGGCACAGAAGGTTTGCCTTGCTCAGGACACCCATGCATAGCAAAGGGGATGGAGGTGGCCCCATGGTGACCACAACATCCCCTCCCTTCCAGGTTGGGTGACCTGGGTCTGGAGCAGTTCAGCGTCTCCGAGCTCTTCTCCAGCACCCTCATCCCAGGCTTCTTTCTGCTGGCCTGCATCCTTCAGCTTCACTACTTCCATCGTCCCTTCATGCACATCACTGATCTGGAGCACATCCCTGCTGCTGGGCTGCAGCCCTGCCACATCCCCCGGCCCGAGGAGCTGCACGGCAGCCGGCTGCTGCGTGATGCAGTCGTTGCTGAGAGTGCCAGGACTGAAGGGGGAGAGTCTGACACTGCCTCGCAGGGTACTGCCAGGGGTGGGCTGTCCTTGGGGTTGGGGATGGGATGGGACGTTCTCCAAGCTGGGGAATTGATAAGGGATGGGTTTGGGGTGTCCTTTGTGCCTTGGAGAGTGCAGGGATGGATTGGGTTGTCTCCTGAGCTGTGGAGGAGCCAGGAGGATGTAGGATGGGTTGGGGTGTTCTCTGAAGTCTGGAGGGTACGGGGATAGATTGGAGTGTTCTCCAAAACCAAGACGGGGACACTTGGATATGGGGATGAGTTGGGATGTCCTCTGATATTTGGAGGATACAGGAATGGATGGGAGCATCCTCCAAGCCAAGAAGGGGCCAAGAGAATACAGGGCTGAGTCAGAGTGATCTCCAAACCTGGGAGAGGAGGATACAGGGATGGGCTGGGGTGTCCTTCAGGCCAAGAAAGGGATGGAAGATTACAGAGATGTGTTGGGATGTCCTGAGCCTGGGAGAGTAAAGGGGTGGATTAAAGCATTCCCCAAGCCTGGAAGGGAGGGGGCAGGGTTGGGGTATCCTCCAAACCCGTGATGGTCTGTGTCCTCACAGCACCCAGCAAGTGGGGGCTGGTGCTGGAGCGCCTCATCGTGCTGGGCTGGACCTTCTCAGACACACTGACCCGCGGGCAGGTCTTCGTGGGGCGCCTGCTGGAACTGCATATCCTCAAGCTGGTGGCCCTTTACACCGTCTGGGTGGCTCTGCAGGAGGTACGGCACAGGGCCTGGGGGTCCCGGGGGGTGTCCCACAGTGCTGACACTGTCATTGCCCCCAGGTATCATTGATGAATTTCTTGCTGGTGCTGCTGTGGGCTTTCGCTATGCCTTACTGCCGCTTCCGCCACATGGCCTCGTGCCTCTCCACCATCTGGACCTGCATCATCATCGTCTGCAAGATGCTCTACCAGCTCAAGATTGTCGACCCCAGCGAGTATTCCAGCAACTGCACCCAGGTGCCGGGGCAGGGATGGGGATGCTGATGGGTTCCAATGGCTGTGGGTGCTGACACCGTGTTCCCTGGCAGCCCCTGCTTAACAGCACCAACCTGAGCCCGGAGGAGATGGGCAACTCCACGCTGTACCGCGGCCCCGTGGACCCCGCCAACTGGTTCGGCATCCGCAAGGGCTTCCCCAACCTGGGCTACATCCAGGTGGGTGGGGGGTGCGGGCAGGAATGGGGTGGTGGGATGCTCTGCACCCTGAGCACAGTGGAGCTGAGCACCCCTCACCCCCCCAGAACCACCTCCTGGTGCTGCTGCTGCTGGTGCTGGAGGCGGTGGTGTATCGGCGCCAGGAGTATTACCGCAAGCAGCACCAGCTGCTGGTCCCCATCACTGAGACCATCTTTGAGGACGTGTCCCGTGAGCAGCTGGACCATGGCTTGGTCAACTGTGTCAAGTACTTCCTCAACTACTTCTACTACAAGTTTGGCTTGGAGGTGGGCAGCGGGGGCTACGGGGCAACGTGGGGCATCTGGTACGTGTGGAGCTGAGCTCCTGAACCACCCCAATTCCAGATCTGCTTCCTGATGACAGTGAACGTGATCGGGCAGCGGATGAACTTCATGGTGATCCTGCACGGCTGCTGGCTGGTCGTCATCCTGACGCGGCGCCGGCGGGCGGCCATTGCACGCCTCTGGCCCAAGTATTGCCTCTTCCTCGTGGTCTTCCTCCTCTACCAGTACCTGCTGTGTGTCGGCATGCCGCCCGCTCTCTGCATGGGTATGAGGCATGGGGAATGGGCTGGGGGATGTTGGGGGGCCAAGATACAGCGTGCTGCTGTCCCCCCTCCCCAGATTACCCGTGGCGCTGGAGCCGGTCCCTCCCCATGAACTCAGCGCTCATCAAATGGCTCTACCTGCCCGATTTCTTTGTGGCTCCCAAATCCACCAACCTCATCAGTGAGTGCCCCCTGGGATGGGGGGTGGGAGGACTGGGATCTGCATGGCCACAAGCCCTGAAGGTGGGAGGGGTCGTTTGTTGAGGCGGGGCTTGGGGGGTGCCGCATCCATTTGGGATGAGAATAGGAGAAAAACCCCCTTATAGGGAGGAGGGGGCACGTGAGTGGCCATAGGGCTTTGGGGAGGAGCTTGGTTGAAGCCACGCCCCGTTGAGAGGGAGGGGCTATGAATGGCCACACCCCCGTGGGAACCACTCATTGAATACGACGCCCAGGGTGTGGGAAGCCCCGCCCCCTCCTTGGCCCTGCCCACTTTCGTAGAAAGGGGGCGTGGCTCTCCGAAGCCCCGCCCCCAAGGGGCTGATCCGCGTGCCTGCAGATGACTTCGTGCTGCTGCTGTGCGCCGCCCAGCAGTGGAGGGTGTTTGTGGCCGAACGCACCGAGGAGTGGCTGCGGGCTGCGGGTGACAATGCGGACCGGCCGGACCTGGAGAGAGAGCCCCACAATCCCACCCCCAACTTCATCCACTGCCGGTGGGTGCCCACGGATGGGGGCCACGGAGAGAGGGCTGGGATCTACAGGCAGTGAGACGCGCTGGGATGTGGTCCCCAAGGATTGGGTTGGGGTCCCCCAGGGTGGGGTTGCAGCAGCATAGGGCCAGGGAGACCCTCCTGTAGGTTGGGATACGATCTGCCAGCAAGGTGGTACAGCTGGGTCCAGAGTGCCCTGAGGGTGTGAGGGGAGCTTGTGGGGAGATGCAGTGATGGTGTGAGAACCCACTGAGCGTTGGGATACCTGTGAACTGGGACAAACACTTTGTGCCCCAAAATGAGCACCAGGTCACCGAGGGCACTGGAACCCCTAGATAGGGACCTGCTGGTTCGGTTGTGGAGGTGTAGCACTTTGCTGCACTCCAGCTCCAGGTGGAGCTGGGTGCAGGTGCTGGGAGGGGATGGGAACCCCGCTCTGAGCACGGCGTTCTGCAGGTCCTACTTGGACATGGCGAAGGTGGTGGTCTTCCGCTACCTCTTCTGGTTTGTCCTGGTGGTGGTCTTCATCACCGGGGCCACCCGCATCAGCCTCTTTGGCCTCGGCTACCTGCTTGCCTGCTTCTACCTCCTGCTCTTCGGCACTGCCATGCTGCGCAAGCCAGCACGGGCACGCCTCGTGCTCTGGGACTGCCTCATCCTCTACAACATCACCGTCATCATCTCCAAAAACATGCTGTCGGTGAGGGCGCCGTTCCTGGGTTTGCTCCTCGGGTCGGCCAGGTGGGTGCAGAGGGACCAACCTCGCGCTCTTCCCACAGCTCCTCTCCTGCGTCTTCGTGCAGCAGATGCAGAGCAACTTCTGCTGGGTGATCCAACTCTTCAGCCTGGTCTGCACCGTCAAGGGCTACTACGACCGTGAGCACTGGCACAGGGTGGGCTGGGACTGACGGGGGCATTTTGGGGTGCTGCTTCACCTGCTCCTCCATCCCTCTGTCTGCCAGCCAAGGAGATGGGCAAGGACCAGGACTGCTCGCTGCCAGTGGAGGAGGCTGGCATCATCTGGGACAGCATCTGCTTCTTCTTCCTCCTGCTCCAGCGCCGTGTCTTCCTCAGCTACTACTTCTTGCACGTCATGCTGGACCTCCAAGCTTCTGCCCTGCAGGCTTCCAGGTGGGGCAGGGGGTGTCTGCAGGGTCCCTGAGGGGGCTGGGTGAGGAAATTCACCACCCACTGTCCCCATTGCTGCAGGGGCGTCGCGCTGTTCAGAGCCAGCCTCATGAAGAGCATGCGCTCCCACCGGCAGGCTGAGAAGAAGTCGCTGGCTCAGCTCAAACGGCAGTGAGTGGGTTTTGGGGGGGAAGGGAAGGGTACTTGGGGCACCTCCCAAACCCCTAGAGCTGTTGGGGCACTCCGAGGCGTGGGAAGGGCCCAAGGGGGTGGCGGGTACCCAGCATGGTGATGGAGTAGTGGGGGCTTGGGGAGCTCTGGAGCATCTGGTGCTGCATCCAACAGGATGGAACGGATCCGTGCCAAGCAGGAGAAGTACCACCAGGAGCGGCTGCCCGGTGGTGAGGGGCAGGATGGGGCCAGGGCAGGTGAGAGCCGGCTGGGGGGTCCCCAGCCCCTCCAACCCCTCTTTTGTCACTGGAATGGTGACCTCAACCCATCACCAACTCTTACTCCCAACATCCCCATCCCTTTGCTGTGCAAGGACCGGTGTGGCCCAGCAGAGCGCACAGCTGTCAAACCCCCCAAACCCTCCCCTGGCACGTCCCCACACCGTTCCCTGGGGTGGGTGCCCCCATTATGGCCACGCTCAGTCCCTACTGCCGTTCCACAGCGCCCAGCAGCCCGGCGGACCCTGCCCGGCAGAGGGAGCGGTGGTGGCGGCCATGGTTAGACCACGCCGCAGGTATTGCCCCGCAGGGGGCGCGGGCGGCACGCGGTGCCACCGAGGGGAGCGACGGTGACGGTGCTTTTGGCGAGGTGATGCCCCGCATGCCTCCTATCCCCGCTCTTGGCATTAACCAGGGCGTTCTCTGCTTGTGTGCACTAACGGGGCGTGCAGTCGGGGTGCCTGCAGGACTCGGTGCTGGAGGGATACCCCTCTGGGGACATCGAGATGTTTGGCACTGAGGTCCCCAGTGGGGTCCCTGCGGGCATCTTTGGCACTGAGCACGGGGGAGATGGCAACGGGGACAGCTTGGGCACCAGCCGTGCCGTGTCACCCTGTGTCACACTGTGCTGTGACACCCTCTGTCACCCTGACAGTGCTGCATTCTGGGGAATACTTCCTCTTTGAGTCAGACAGCGAGGAAGAGGAGGAGGCAGCAGTGCCTGAGGAGCCGCGGCCAGGCAGGCAGAGTGCCTTCCAGGTGAGCCTGGTGGGAGCTGGGTGGTGCCAGCCGTGCTGCTGGGTGCTGACAGCCCCCTCCCCAATGCAGCTCGCCTACCAGGCCTGGATGACCAACACCAGGACAGCGCTGAGACAGCAGGAGCGTGAGCAGCAGGAGCCGCTGGGCGATGAGCTCACTGCAGGTGGGGTTGGCTCATCCCAAAGTGGGGCTACCAGACCCCCAATGGGGCTACTGAACCCTAAAACAGGGCCGGGGGTACCTGGTGGGGGGGACGAAGCGATCCTGTCCCAGTTGGGACATTGTCTCCATGGGGTTCCCAGTATGTGTGTGTATTCTCTGATAGCAGATCTAGGGCTGGGCACAAGCTGTGCCCATCCATGAATTTTTAAGAGGGGAGGAGTCTGGGTGGTGGGCAGAAAAGCCACAAAGGGGGTTTGGAAATGATATCTTGTCCCATCATGGGGAGGGCATGACTTGCTGTCTGCCGTGCAGGGGACACCAGAGCAAGGGAGGAGGCATCAGCAGCGCCCGAAGAGGCTGAAGGTCAGGAGGAGGAAGAGGAGGAGGAAGAAGGATCTGGTAGGTGGGCAGCAGGACCCCATCAGCAGGAGGTGCCCTGGGTGGGTGCAGAGCCACGAGCCCCTCTCTCCTCGCCCAACAGAGCGGGGCAACGTGCTGCAGCGGGCGCTGAACACCCTGCGCTTCCTGTGGGTGCTGTGCCAGGCCATGGTGGACGGCCTCACCCAGTGGCTGGATGCCTGCACGCAGGAGCACACCGACATGTCCACCGTGCTGCAGCTCGAGAGATACGTCCTGACACAGCGCCTGGCCAAGGTGACACATGGGGAAGGGGGATGGTGGCGCTTGGCACCGCAGCACTGTGACGGTGCTGACCCTATGTGTGCTGTAGGGTGAAGATGTGCACCGCGGGGTGCTGGATGAGCTCTACCTGCTGCCACCCGAGGAGCCCCAAGAGGAGCCCCAGAATGGCATCGCTTCCAGGCAGGTGCATAGATACACCCCTGGGTGCCCACCCACCCGCAGTGGGGACCGCTGAGGAGGGTGCTCACCTGTCCCTGCGCTGTTCACAGTGGGCGCAACGGAGCTGAGTGTGAGCAAAGGGCTGAGCCCCCTGCAGCAGAGTGCCCTCTGCAGAGAGGCAGCCAGGAGCAGGTGGCAAACTGGGGGTCACGGGAGGACGTGGCAGGATCTCGGGAGCTCCTGGCCCTGCCGCAGAACCGGAGCCGGACAGCCAGCGAGCTGCTGGTGAGCAGGTATGGTGTGGGGATGGGGGGTGATGGGGATGGAGATAGGGGATGAAGGCATTGGGGATGGTGGTGATGACAGGGATGGGATGGAGATGATGTGGACAATGGGGGTGATGGGGATGGAGATAGGGGATGAAGGCATTGGGGACGGTGGTGATGACAGGGATGGGATGGAGATGATGTGGACAATGGGGGTGATGGGGATGGAGATAGGGGATGAAGGCATTGGGGACGGTGGTGATGACAGGGATGGGATGGAGACAATGTGGACAATGGCGGTGATGGGGATGCAGTGGGACCAGGGTGCAGGCTCAGCTCCCGTGCCCCACAGGAGGCTGTACTTTGCCGAGCTGGAGGAGTCAGAGAAGTTCTACCAGTCCCACAACCGCTTTCTGAAGCTGCTGCTGGCCATCTACCACTGCGTGGCCGCCCACTCCGAGCTGCTCTGCTACTTCATCATCATCCTCAACAACATGGTGACTGCCTCCGTCATCTCCCTCTTCCTGCCCATCCTTGTCTTCCTCTGGGCCATGCTCTCCATTCCCCGGCCCAGCAAACGCTTCTGGATGACTGCCATCGTCTTCACTGAGGTGGGCAAGAGGTGGCTGCACAGGGGACAAAGATGTGATGATGCCCAGCTCTGGCTGCCACCTCCTGACACCCATATCCCTGCAGGTGATGGTGGTGGTGAAATACCTCTTCCAGTTTGGTTTCTTCCCTTGGAACGGCTATGCCATGCTGGTGCGTAATGAGGGCAAGCCCTTCTTCCCACCCCGCATCCTGGGGCTGGAGAAGACCGACCGCTACATCAAATACGACCTCATCCAGCTCCTGGCACTCTTCTTCCACCGCTCGCTGCTGCTGGTGAGCCCTGCGGGTGCTTCGTGAGTGAGGGCTGGTGGTGGCCTGAGCCCCACTGTATCCCATTGTACCCCCATGACCCTTGTCCTTCCCAGTGCTATGGGCTGTGGGACCACGAGGAGGATCCCTTTGCCAAGAAGAAGGCGGAGGCGGAGCAGGCAGAGGAGGAGGAGGAGCGGCAGGAGGAAGCAGTGTCCCCAGCGGTGCCAGCAGAGTCAGCAGCTCTGGGTGCAGCTGTGGGGTCAGAGTCGGAGGGCAATGCCCAGGGGCAGAAGGAGGGGAGTGGGGATGGAGCAACACATCTCCGCTTCAGAAAGAAGAGGCAGTGGGGCAAGGAGCCAGCAGCAGTGGTGGAGGAAGGTGAGTACCTGGAATTGGGCAAGATGTGGTCTGGCAGGGAGCCTGACGGTCACCCATGCTGCTTATCACTCACAGAGGATGGGGAGGAGGAGGAGGAGGGAGAGGAAGAGGAAGAAGAGGAAGAGGAGGAGACAAAACAGAGCCACTCTCAGAAGAAGCTGAAGGCGTTTGGTCTCCGGGTCAAGCTCTTCTTCCTCACCATGTGAGTGCCCCACAATGTGGGTTAGGGTGGGAACTACAGCTTGCAGCCCACCGGTCACCTGTCACCCATCCCTGTCTCCTCCAGGGCACAGAATGTGTACCAGCCCGTGCGTGGGTTCTTCCATGACATCCTGCACACCCAGTACCGGGCAGCCACCGACGTCTATGCCTTCATGTTCCTGGCTGATGTGGTTGACTTCATCATCATAATCTTCGGTTTCTGGGCCTTTGGGGTGAGCAGAAAGCTCTGCAGGGTGCCAGACGGTGGGATCCCAATGTGAGGTCAGGCGGGGCTGAGTCCTCACCTCTTTGGTGTCCCCAGAAACACTCAGCAGCCGCCGACATCACCTCCTCTCTGTCGGATGACCAAGTCCCAGAGGCCTTCCTGGTCATGCTGCTCATCCAGTTCACCACCATGGTGATCGACCGCGCGCTCTACCTCCGTAAGACTGTACTGGGCAAGCTCATCTTCCAGGTCATCCTGGTTTTCAGCATCCATCTCTGGATGTTCTTCATCCTGCCAGCCGTCACTGAAAGGTACCGGTCCCCACTGACCAACCCCTAAGGTCCTTGCGTAGCCTAGGGGGGTGATTCCTTTATGTGTCCTTTATGATGGGGGCTCAGGCAGCCAGAGCAGTGACACGTCCCTCCTGCAGGTTGTTCAGCCTCAACACGGTGGCCCAGCTGTGGTACTTTGTCAAGTGCATCTACTTCTCGCTGTCAGCCTACCAGATCCGCTGCGGCTACCCCACCCGCATCCTGGGCAACTTCCTCACCAAGAAATACAACCACCTCAACCTCTTCCTCTTCCAGGGGTACGGGGCAGCGGGTGGTGCGGGGACAGGTTGCCCCATTTGGGTGGATGGAGCTGTACCAGCCCCATCTCCCCGTGCCTCCCAGGTTCCGCCTCGTGCCCTTCCTGGTGGAGCTGCGTGCCGTCATGGACTGGGTCTGGACCGACACCACGCTGTCACTGTCCAACTGGATGTGTGTGGAAGACATCTACGCCAACATCTTCATCATCAAGTGCAGCCGTGAGACAGAGAAGGTACGGCCCCATTGAGTCTGCTGCCATTGGGGTGGCTCCAGATGGGTTCTACCAGGCAGCCCGTGCCGTCTGTCTGCAGAAATACCCACAGCCCAAAGGGCAGAAGAAGAAGAAGATCGTCAAGTACGGCATGGGCGGCCTCATCATCCTCTTCCTGGTGGCCATCATCTGGTTCCCACTGCTCTTCATGTCGCTGGTGCGCTCGGTGGTGGGCGTCGTCAACCACCCCATCGACGTCACCGTCACCCTCAAGCTGGGGGGGTATGAGGTGAGGATGGGGGGCAAGCTCTGCGTTGGGCACCGGGATCCCGCACTGACCGCACCGCATCCCCGCAGCCGCTGTTCACCATGAGTGCCCAGCAGCAGTCCATCCAACCCTTCACACCGCAGGACTACGAAGCGCTGACCAAGGAATTCGAGAGGCAGCCGGTAGCCCCAAAGCCCTGCAGAGCCCTTCCTCTGTCCCCAGTGGGCGCCCCGAGGGGCACGTGGCTCAGCACCCCATTCCATCCCCAGGTGGCCATGCAGTTCATCACGCTGTACGGCTATGAGGACATCGTCACGGCGCGCATTGAGGGCAGCTCAGGCTCACTGTGGAGCATCAGCCCCCCCAGCCGCGAGCAGATGCGGCGAGAGCTGCAGAATGGTTCCTCTGACATCACCCTGCGCCTCACCTGGACCTTCCAGAGGTAACAGCGGGGCTACTGGGGAAGGGGGCAGCCCTATCTGTGCCCTCCCAGCAAACCTCTGTGCCTGCAGGGACCTGGGGAAGGGCGGCACGGTGGAGCACACCTTCGACAAGCACACCACTGACCTGCAGCCCGGAGCACCGGAGCGCATGGAGCTGGCCCAGCTGCTGCAAGGCACTCGTGATGCCCCAGTGTGAGTGTCCCTGGGGAGAGGGGGTCAGGGAAAGGGGACGCCCCCGGGGATGGCACTTCACTCTGCTTTGTTGCAGGCAAGTGCCCAAACTCTTCCCCAAATATATCCGGGCGCCCAATGGCCCCGAAGCCAACCCAGTCAAGCAGCTGCTGCCAGGTGGGTCCCATTGTCTGTTGTACACACGATGGGGGACTTGGCCAGCGTGCCATGCCCTGACCCCCGCCTTGTTCGCCCCACAGATGGAGAGGACAGCTACCTAGATGTCGAGGTGCAGCTGAAACGGGAGCACTCAGGCTCAGGGCAGGGCAGTGACAGCTTCCTGGAGTGGTGGGTGGTGAGGCTGAAGGATGCTCCAGCACGCGATGGCAACATCCTGCCCATGGTCATCTTCAACGACAAAGTCAGCCCCCCCAGCCTGGGCTTTTTGGCCGGCTATGGGTGCGTAGGGGGGCAAGGGAGGGAGCTGGGGGTGGCGAGGGGGGAATGAAGGTGGTTTCATCCCACCCCCATTGCAGGATCATGGGGCTGTACGTCTCCATCGTGCTGGTGATTGGGAAGTTTGTGCGAGGCTTCTTCAGCGAGATCTCACACTCCATCATGTTTGAGGAGCTGCCCTGCGTGGACCGCATCCTGAAGCTGTGCCAGGACATCTTCCTGGTGCGGGAGACGGGAGAGCTGGAGCTGGAGGAGGAGCTCTACGCCAAGCTCATCTTCCTCTACCGCTCACCCGAGACCATGATCAAGTGGACGAGGGAGAAGGAATAAGGGGAAGGGACTGCAGCCCCTCGCAAGGGGACACCACCGCCAATGCCTTAAGCAGCCCTGCAGGGTCGCATCCTGCTGGGGGGCACGGGACGGTGCTTTTAGAAGGAGGATCTCATCCTCACCTTGCTTTGAAGCCGTCCAACCGGCAGAGACCATGTTGTGCCTTCTCTGGGGGGCTGGCCAGCTGTGGGGGGTGTCAGGAGTTGACGCCACATACCCCTGACTGCTGGGGTTGGGCACGAGCCAGCATCCCCCTGCACCCCCCAGCCCCGCTCCACAACCAGGTTGAACTCTAAAGCAATACCCCCATAGCCCCATAAAGGGGGGGTGCACGGTGCTGTGGCTCCCCACTGGGGTGGCTGGCATCCCCAGCCGGACTGTAGACACTTTTTTTTTTTAATTCAAATGGTTTATTTATACAGATATCTAATAAAATAAAGCTGAGGCCACCCCAGCTTCCCCAGCGGTGGGGCGGGAGCAGGGATGTGATGCCTGTGGGTATCAGCACCCCCTGCATGGGCACTTGGAGGGGGGTCTCCCCTGACCCCCTGCTGGTACTGGATCATTTGAATCTGGTGTAAAAGCAGCTGCCTGCATGCCAAGTATCACCACAGGTGGCCCAGTGACTCCAGATTCCCTCACCCTAATAGGACCCTCCTGCCCCACAGTGACAGGGCCCTGTGCCCCACAGCTGTGCCCTGCACTGTCAGCTCCCGCCAGGTTCCTCTTCCTCATCCTCCAGCAGGAATTCCTGGATCTGCTGCTTCATCAGAGCCCTGTGAAGGACAGACCAGGGGGCCCTGCTGGCTGCACTGCCCTCAGCCCGCAGGGAAGGGACCTCCCCAGCTTGTCCCCTACCTGCAGTTCCTGCGCTGAGCTTCGGTGCGCACGTAGGGTGGCAGCGTGGCTGGGGGGCCCTGCAAGAGAGGGGACAGTGGGGACACTGAGCCCTGTCCCCAATTCCTGGAGAGCCACCTCAAATCCTTACCATTTCCTTGAACGTCAGGCGGCAGCCGTAGCACAGCAGTGGGATGAAGGCAGCTCTGCTCTCAGCCCTGCAGGGAGAAGGGACGGAGCAGTGACAATGTCCCTGCTGCTGCCTCTGGTGTCTCCACGTCCCCCATGCTGGAGAGCATCCTACTGCTCACCCGTTCCCTGTCTCCTCCTTCACCAGCGTGGGCTCTAAGGCCAGCTCCTCCTCTGCAAGAACCAAGGGACAGTCACACACTCGGCACACGCTGTCACCTCAGTGAATCCCCCCCCCTAGTGCCACTCACCCCCAGCGATGTCCAGGGCGCAGAGGCAGAGCAGGCAGCGCTGCACTTCGCTGTTTGCTTCTGCTGGAGCCACGCTCAGCTTCTCACCTGTTCTGCAGATGTAAAGAGGGGATGAGCAGCGGCACCTCACTGCCTGCCCCCAACCACCCTGCCCTCAGGTGCTGTACCGGTACACGGTGCTGATGGTGGAGGGGAAATCCACCTGCAACCCCAGCAGGAAGTTCTCCATCAGGCGGTGGATGCTGGTCTTCTCTCGGCGCTGCAGGGGAAATAGAGAGGGGCAGGATGGAGGGAGGCCCACAGCTCAGTCTGGCTGGAAGTGGGGAAACGGGGGCACCCCTACCTTGGCGTGGAGGGGTGGTGTGATGATGGTGGGGACGCCAAAGAAGTGGTTGTAGAATGCAATCTCCTTGGCCGTGTAGTCCCGCATGGGACGCACCACTGTCACGTCACCGTGTCGGCTGTCCACAAAGCCCTGCAGATGAGGAGGAGTCTGCTGAGATACTGCCACCAAGCTGGGGATAATCCTAGGAACAGTGCAGTGCTTGGATCGTGTCCCCCTCCCAGGCAGGGATGGCACTCACTGTGTCCACAGCGAGGAAGGCGCCGCGTCCCAGTGCCAGATTGGTGAGCAGCTTGATGGCCACACGGGTGCAGCTCTCGCCTGTCATCACCTTGGTGTAACCCCGCGTGCGGGCAGTGTGCAGGAGGAGGTGGCTCCTGGGGACACAGTGACACTGGCTCAGACCCACAGGGCCATGCCATGTGCTCGCTGGGCAGGAGGAGTCCCTCACCGCAGCATCTGCAGCAGCTCCTCCTTTGCCGTCAGCGTCTCTGCTGCATCAAAGAGCCGCAGCAGCTCCTCAGTGCGGGCAGCTGCAGGCAGGCAGGCGTGGGAGTCCCCTGTGGGACCATCCTGGGTGCTGAACCCCGTGGGCGAGGTGCCACCATCCCCACCGGCCTCCTCCTGCCGCTGCTGCTGGATGAAACCCTCTACAGCCGCCTTGTAAGAAGGGCTTGGCTCACTGTCCCCACCAGGGCCCCGCTGCAGGATTGAGCCAGGCAGCTCCAAGGCCTGTGGACAGATAGGGAGCTGTGTGCAGGCAGACACATCTCCCCACATCGTGCTCCCCAGCCCCATCCTGTCCCCACCTGCTCCAGGGAGGCCAGGTAGTAGGGGAAGCCGGTTTCCTGCAGCAAGGCCTCCATGCAGGTCAGAGTTTGCTCCCGTTGCACCAGGCTCTGCCCGCACACCGCTCCCTCTGTGGGCACAGTGGCAGCAGCTGGAGCAGGGGAGCAGACCCCGGGGTATCACAGCCCCACAACAGGAATGGGAAGGAGGGATGGGGACAGGTCACAGGGAGATGCACGAGCAGCAGGGATGGGACGTGCCTTACCGTCGATGTAGATGAGGCCAGGCACGAAGCGCAGCCGCTTGGCCGTCTCACGGCTCAGCCCCTGGCACAGCAATGGGGTAAGCAGGCTAAGCTGTGCCCCACGTCCCCCAAGCCCCCTATACTCACCTCCTGCACCTGTCGCAGCATGGCACTGGAGGCCATCCCGCCCGACAGTGCCAGCAGAACCTGCAGGGACAGCAGGGACAGTCAGCGGCCTCAGTGCAGTGCCCCCAGCACCACATCCCCCCCACCCCACGTGTCCCCAGTACCTTTTCTCCTGGGAAGATGACGCGGTTCTTGCCCAGCATGGCACGGAACTTGTGCACAAAGTACTCACGGAAACAGGAGCTGCAGACAGACAGGCAGCCCTGAGCACCCCTGTCTCCAAGCACTGCTGTGCCCGGGCCTTGGTGTCTCTGACATCCAGTGTCCTCAAGCCCCACGTCTACAAGGTCTTATCTCTAAGTGCTGATGTTCCCAAGCTGTGATGTCCCCATTCTTGGACATTACAAAACCCAATGTCCCCAGACCTGACATCTCTAAGCCCTACACCCCTGAGTTCTCTATATCCCAGAGCCCCACGTCTCTGTGTCCTGATGACCAATGTCTCCAATCTGTGCTGTCCCCGTGCCCTCCACCCCAGAGCCCTGATGTTTCTCAACCCCATGACACCAAACCACATCCCCAAGCTGCAGCATCCCCTGGCCCTGAATCACAATCTCCATGCCTTAATGTCCCCAGGATGTGATGTCCCTATTCCTGGATGTCACCAAACCCAATATCCCCAGACATCTCAGAGCCTCGCGTCCCCAAGCCTGATGCCCCCATAACCCAGAGCCGCGATCTCCCCAGAACCCAAAGTCCCCAAGCGCTGACATCCCCAAGCCCTGACGTCTCCCAACCCCACACCCCTGAACCACACATCCCCACGCCCCGCCGTCCCCACACCCCAGCATCCCGGTCCCCTCACCGACAAAACGCATCCCCGATTCGGATGACGACGGCGGCGGGGCCATCCCCGCACTTCACGCACGGCCGCGGGTGGCTGCGGGGAACGAAGCCGTCACCGATCCCCTCCCGAAGCGGGGCACGGCCCCGGGGACGGATCTCTCGCGACGTCCCACTCCCACCTGCAAGCGGGGGCAGCGCGGCGCCGCACCGGCGCTTCCCCGCACCCTCCGCACCGCCCCGATGATTCACACATGGCACCTCCGCTCCGCTCCGCTCCCCCTCCCTCCTCCGCCGGCGCGCGGTGATGACGTCACGACGCACGGCGACGTCAGGACGCACGGCGACGTCACGCCATCCCTACGCCCGCCGCCGCCATGTTCCGCAGCCTGCTGGTAGCGGCGGCGCAGCGCCCCCAGGCCCCGGGCCCCGGCCCCCCCCGCCCACCGCCCCCCGGCGGCCCCGCGGCCGAGGCGCTGGAGGCGCAGTTCAGCTGCCCCATCTGCCTGGAGGTCTTCCACCGCGCCGTCGGCATCGCGGGCTGCGGCCACACGTGAGCGGGGGCGGCGGCGGTAGGGGGGGCTGAGGGGGTCGGTGTGGGCGGTGGGCCTGGGGCGGGTGGCGGTGCGTGAGGAGGGCCCCCAGAACCGGGACCCACATCCCGCTGCCAGGCCAGAACCGGGCTGTCAGTCCATCTTGCAACACGCCCCATGCCCTGCCTGCCGTCCCACAGCCTTGGTGGCACCGGGACCGCCGTACCGTGCCATCCCGTGCCGTGCCGTGCCATCCCGTGCCGTGCCATCCCGTGCCGTGCCATCCCGTGCCGTGCCATCCCGTGCCGTGCCATCCCGTGCCGTGCCATCCCGTGCCGTGCCATCCCGTGCCTTACCTGGAACAGGGACCTCCAACCCAGGACCCTCATCCCACAGCACACCCAGTACCAGCCCCCGTCCCATCTCCTGCCTCACACGATACAGTCACAGAATGGTTGGGTTGGATGGGACCTCAAAGATTATCCGTTTCCAAGCTCCTGTCGTGGCTGGGGTTGCCAACAGCTAAATCAGGAACCAGGTGAGGCTGCACTGGGTCCCATCCAAACTGAATGCCTCCAGGGATAGGGCAACCACAGCATCTCCACATCAAGGCCCCATCCTGCACTCCAGCTGGTACTGGTGCCCCCATCCCATCCTGTGCCCACACCGAGTCCTGCTGTTCCTCCCCAAAGCTGACTCCTCTCCCTGGCTTTTCCAATTGGGGTTTCAGGTTAGAAATCCCCACTGACACCCCTGGGAGTGCACTGGGTCCCCTTGGCAGCACAGTGTGTCAGTGCCACCTCTGAGCAGCTTTTGGGGATTTTCTCCCATGGCTGTGGCAGCTCTTGGTGTGCTTGAGGCTGAGGGTGCTGCAGGGGGTTGGAAGGGAACTGGAGCAGAGGACCCCCATATGGTGTTTTCCCTTCTCATCTGCAGTGCACGTGGCTCCTCCGCAGCACTGGCCCTTCTAAGTGTGCCAAGCTGCCACCTGGGAACCCCCGACAGTGACATCCCTGCAGGCTTTGCTGCTGTCATGTGGAGAGGCAGTGTGTGAGATAGGGGCTGTGCCAGCTGCCAGCACAGCTGCGGAGTGACATGAGCTGGGTAGCAGATGGGGATGCTGTGGCACTTTAAGTGACCACGTCTGAGTGCCAGGGGGTTGCAGGAAGAGGACAGGAGGTGGCACGGTGCTCAGCCCTCCCCTCCGTGTGGCTGCGTGGGCTTCCTTTGTGCTGCCAACGTAAAGACCTTGAGAGGAGGTGAGCTGGGCTCTAATGCTTGAGCTTGCATGCTTGCTTTGTTCCTTGCAGCTTGAGCGCTCAGCGCCCATTATTGTTTGGCTCTGCTCAAATCTGGGCCGGCTGCTCGCTGCTCCCAGCCGTGAGTCTCCAAGCAGCAGGCACACGTGTGTGGAGCCCTATGGCACGTGCAAGGAATGATGTTTGAAGGGCAAGCAGCTCTTTTGGGGATTGAGCTGTGCCTCACTCCCCCTCACCATTTCCCACGCTGCCCCATGAGGATGCTGCTTGCTAGGTTTTGGGGCTGCCTGAGGTGCCCAGCAGCCCCGTGTCCTGCCCTGGGGCTGAGGTTTCACTCCTGCTGCTCTCTTTGCCCCCAGGTTCTGTGGGGAGTGCCTGCAGCCCTGCCTCCAGGTGCCATCCCCGCTCTGCCCGCTCTGCCGCATGCCCTTCGACCCCAAGAAGGTAGAGAAGGCTTCCAGTGTGGAGAAGCAGCTCTCATCCTACAAGGCTCCCTGCAGAGGCTGCAGCAAGAAGGTAAAGCATGGCCCAGCCCAGCAGTTGGGCATGGGGTGCTTCTGGACCGGCTGTAAGGCTGTGATTCGTGGTGCACCTCCACAGGCTGTGCTGGTTGCTTTCTGCCTTCCCCTGACAGTGGGGATTTCCCTGTAGCTGCCTGTGTGTCACCCTGAAACAAACTGCTGTCATGGTGGCAGAGCAGTTCAGGGCTATGCATGTCAACAGTTCCTCTTTTGCAAAGGAAATTGGAGCTAGTGCTGCAGTAGTGCAGCCAGCCTGACTTTTTGCGTGTAACCTCGGTTTGCTCTGCTGTTGATTGGCCAAAGCGTGGTGAAAACTGCTTTCCTCTACCACACCGGTGGCTCTGGTGCTTTGTCTGACAGGTGAATGTGTTCCTGCAGCCTCTGGGAATGTTTCTCCTCTCCTTCTCCAGGTGACCCTAGCAAAAATGCGGTCTCACGTCTCGTCTTGTGCAAAGGTGCAGGAGCAGATGGCCAACTGCCCCAAGTTTGTCCCAGTTGTCCCCACATCCCAGCCTATCCCCAGGTACTGTCATGCATCACATAGAAAAATGCAGATTGCACAGACGCTCTCATCCGTCTTCACCATCCAGCTTCACACTTAGAAGCTCTAAAATCCAAACACGGGTTTTGTTTGCTCGTTCTCCCGGGCTGTTCACAACCACAAACATCAGCATGCTTATCCTGGTGGCATCTGCAGCCCTGGCACTGCTCCGTGTTTCAGCCAGCGAGAAGGGACTGAGCAGATCAGGGTGGCTGAGCTCATGGCTGGGCTGGGAACAGGCTGGTTTGGCTTTACCATGGGCAGGTGGGACACAGCAGAACAGGCAGCAGCAGAGGTGGCTGGGTGCGTTTGGAAGAAGTTGATGCAGACACTTGGCAGGGCTCTGAGCGTGTTCTCATTCTCTTTAGCAATATTCCCAATCGCTCAACGTTTGTGTGCCCATATTGTGGGGCCCGGAATCTGGACCAGCAGGAACTGGTGAAGCACTGCATGGAGAATCACCGCAATGACCCCAACAAAGTGGTGAGCAAGGCTGGTTCTGGGTGGGTAATGCTGGGAATATGACTAGATTCACAGCAGCCCCTGCTGGCTTTGTTAGAGGCTCTCTAGAGCGAGCTGCCTTTGTCTCACTGTGCTCATGACCGAGCTGGTGCTGGATTTGCTCTCTCTCTTGCTGTTGATTTGACTGAGGTGTGGGGAACTCGCAGCTCTGGCATCATCTGAAAGGTGCTCATGTACACATTTAACTAGTCAGCAAGCTAAAAGCAGTCTGGGCTACGTGCCAGCAGCTTTGTGTGCAGAGCAGAGGCACTTGGCATACCCACTGCAGTGGATACCCAACCCCAGACAGAAGGACACTGCTCACTTCTCTCGTGCCATGGCTGCAGCAGCTCCCTGATGCCCCCCAGGAGAGCTGGAGGCGGCTCAGTGCCCACATCTCACAGCTGTCCTGTCCCTGCCTGCTGCAGGTGTGCCCTGTCTGCTCAGCCATGCCCTGGGGGGACCCCAGCTACAAGAGTGCAAACTTCCTGCAGCACCTCCTGCACCGGCACAAGTTCTCCTACGACACCTTTGTGGTGAGTATGGCTGTGAGCCAGAACAGAATCATCTTCCCTGTGTCCCACACTGAGTGTCTGGGTGACAAATCCAGCCCTTCTTGCCTGCCAGGATTTGCCTGTCCTGGTTTGCAGCACATTGAGGGGTGCAAGGGGAAAGTTTCTCCTTTGGGCTTTGTGGGATGCATGCAGCACACATAGCCCCACTTGGGAGAGCTTCTGGGTGTTCACACTGGGCCTTGTTAGACACACACTAAGGCAAAAGTCACCCCAAGTGCAGCAGAGAGAAATGTTATCCCTCCCCATGAAGATGGTTTGTTTATTTCCATGTGCTCCATTAAACTCTTCCCCTGAGGGACTGTAATACAAAAGCCCTTTTCTTCAAGGCTTCACGTGGGGAAACACGAGGAGAGGGCGAGGAGCAGCCCAGCCTGCAGCCTGGAAGGTCTGGCTACAGCACAGGGGGACGTTCCTTGGGGGGCTGCAGACCATCTGAGCAGGGCGTAGGAGTGTGACTGTGCAGCTGTGCTCACAGGGACTAGCAGATGGTTTTATTAGCATCCTAACTTTGTTGCCTGGACCTCCCTGCAACTATTTGCAGAGAAACATCCCCAGCCCAGGAAGGGGTTACTGACTGGAGTGCTGGAGAAGCGTGTAGCATTGCAAGACAGCTTTCCCTGGAGCCCATCTGGGAAACCATGGCCAGTTTCATCCCTGCCTGCTGCCAGCTCTGAAAGCAGGGGTGATGTCAGGAGTCTCAACCTAGGCAGGAGAGGGACTGCGACGCAAAGGCAGGGCAGCACAGCCTCACACCACTGCCTTGCTGACCATCCATTCTCTGTTTGTAGGACTATAACATCGACGAGGAGGCAGCGCTGCAGGCTGCTCTGGCTCTGTCACTCTCTGAGAACTGAGGGCTGCCGTGGAGCTTTGCTTCGGATCCCACCTCACACCCCTTTTTGCACACTCGACCTTCCTGCTGGGGAAGGCATGGAACTCGTTGCCCCCTGAGAATCACGGCCTCTCTTCCCTCACCTCTCTGGGCAGATCCCACCACCACGAAGAAGGGGCAGATGCCTCAGCATCACTCTGGACTGGTGAGTGAGCAGAGCCGTCCGCTGCTGGGAGGAGAGAGGACAGGGGACCGTTCCTCAGTTAGGCATTTCATATCCGTACACGGAGTGTATACCTGTATCCAGATCTATTTATTATTAGATGCTTTTTGGCACCATTGGTCTTCATGCTCTTTGTTGCAATTTGATAGGTACGTAAAACTACGTTGCGTTTTATGCAGAAATGCCCTCGTTTCAAACTGCAACCATCCACGTCCTTTTGAGGTTTTGGTTTTGTTTTTGGAAAAGGAAGAAAGCAGCACAGAGTGGTTTTGTTCCTTTTTAAACCCCACGAGGTTATTTCTGGAGATGTCTCTCTGTCGTCCCCCCCCCACGCTGCAGTTGGGAGCTGCCTCCTCTCCCTGCTGCCACACAGCCCAGCCCAAAAGCAGCAGGGCTGAATCCCAGAGCGAGACTGCAGGCCTGCTGTGCCCACCTTGGAGCTGTGGACTGTCCCAGTGCGACTCCCACCTCCCTCCTTTTGTACCAGCTCTTGTAATACTGCGTTCTGTTTTTCTACATGAAGCGGCGTGACGCCTTTTCCACGTTTTATAGAGCAGGAACAGAAGCTGTTACTCTTCACACCGCAATATCCGTCACTGGGGACCAGAGTATTTTTATGGGACATTATGAAGAAAGTATATTTTTTAACAAAGCAACAAAAAGAAACCAACCAAACGAACGTGCTGTGGATTTGAAATGGGGGTGGGAGGGAAGAGCTGGACCCTGGGCCTGCAGCTGGGACTCTGCTGAGCCACGTGAGCAGCTGGGCTTCCTCCTCTCTTCTCTCCAACCTGTTCTGTCCCCTTCTGCTGTCAGCTTTTCTCTGCAGGCAGCGATGAGGCCGTGTCAGCGCAGTGCTGTGTTGGTCAGAGCACGGCCAGCCCCACAGCTCTGCTTCAAAAAGGACCTTTGGGAGGACAAGCAGCCCCTTTGTCGCGTGGCTGTGATCCCTGGGCTGTTGGCTGCGTTGCTGGGCTCCTCGGGTTCCTGCTGGGTGCAGCTTCTCTGAGCTGTGAGTGGGCTTCCTTCCTCTCTGCCCACAGTTCTCTCTCTCAGATGCTTGTAATTAAACAGCAAGCAGTGTTTGAGTGCTGGGCTGGGAGCAAAGGGTGCAGCCCACCAGGCTGGGCTTGCAAAAAGCTCTGCTGGAAATTGCCCAAGTTTGGATTTTCCTCCAAACCCACGGCGTTGCTGTAACCCTTTGGCATGGCAGGGGAGGATTTCCCTAGGAGGCTTTGTGCTCCTGCAGTGGCACTGTTAATCCTTGCAGGCAGAGCTGGCTGCGTGGCACTGCTGGCTGTGACCCGGAGGGGCAGCTTGCATTTGGGTGTGTGGTGAGGAAGCAAGAGGGTTTGGTGCTGCCAGCTGGTGCTCAGTGCAGAGCAGCTGGGTTGTGTGGGGATGTCTGCCCTTGGTGGCTGTGCAGAATGCCAGCCCTAATGCACAGCATCTGGTCCCCTGAACCAGGAGACTTCAGGATGCCTCTCTCAAGTGGGCAGTTGCTGCTCTGAGTGAAGCTCCATAGCTCCTTGTACTGGACAGGCAGAAATCAGCTGCAGGGCACGTGCTGTGCTCCCATGCCACGCAGTGTTGGGGCAGAAGGTGCAGCTCTTTGTCCCCTTCCCTTTTGCCTTGCAGCCCTGCCCAGGCCAGCGGGTCTCTGTGCCCCACCGTCCCCTTCCTCCCTGCCCTGTGCTGTCTGCTCTGCTCAGCTGAGTGTGAGTGGAAGGGAGATCTGCCTGGCACAGCCATGGCCCTGTGCAGCTTAATTCCCTTCCCACGTAATGAGTTGCCAGCAGCTGGAGGAGAAGAGCTGCGTGTTGGTGCCCTGCCACCCTCTGGGCTCACACCAGCAAGGGGGCTGGCCCAGGTTTACCAAGTGGAGGCAGCGAGTTGACACCTGCTTCCCAGCAGGGCTTTGGAGGTGGCTTTGGGAAGAGTGCTGCAGAGGGCAGCAGCCCCACTGTGTGCTGGAGGAGGTCCCAAGGAGTCTCTCCGAGTTGGACCCCAAGCTTTGCCCCCACAGTCCCATCCAGGGCTGGCCCAAAGCTATGCCAAAGGACAGCGTGCTGCTGGGATGTGCCACTGCTCTGCTCTGGGGCTGTACCTATGCCCGTGGGGCTGGGCTGCTGCCTGCATCCCCACACTCAGAGAAGCATCCTTTTGTGGGTTGCCTGAGTCCTGGCTCCTTCCAGCTGTGCTCTAGCAATACTGTCTTTTTACTTCAAGTAGTACCAAGTGTTCTGGGGGCCGGGGTCTCCCCTGTGCTTCTGGCAGCCCCCAGGCAGGGGGTAAGGGCTGGGGGCTGCTCTGCTCCCTCTGTGCAGCCAGGGTTAGTGGGAAGCAGCGGTGTCTTCCCTACCCATCACTGTCCCCTTGCCACGTGTCCAGCCCAGGGGCTTTACCTGCTCCCACTGGAGCAGGGACATCAGAGAGGAACCTAGTTGGGTTTCCCTGTCCCCTCCTTGTCTGGGACCCCCAGGTTCCTGCTTAGAGGGCTCTGCCTCATGCAGCCCTCCATTGGAGCTCTCTCTGCCTGCCTTGGGTGATCTGGGACAGTGCTTTTAATGCCTCTGTCTCCTTCCTCCTCCTCTTCCTCCTCCTCTTCCTCCTTTTTGCCCCGGCAGTGTTGGAGCAGGGGCAGCAGTAGCTGCTTTTGTAAAGCACTTTAAGGCAGCGCGGGCAGCTCCTGCCTCTTGCACCCCTTGGTGTGGGGTTGGGAATCCTGCTGTGCTGCCAGCCGTGCTCGTCCATGTTACCCTGACTTTTTGCATAACGAGTAGAACTTTTAACGAGACATACCGTTTTTTGAAAAAGAAGAAAAGAATAATAACAATAATAATTATAAAAATACGACGACGTATTTGTAGCAAACCATTTTTTCTCAATAAAGGCAGTTTCATCCATGGGCGGCCTCGACTGCAGTCTGTGCCCCACAGGGTGTCCAAGTGGGGAGCAGGAGGGGGTGGCACCGGGGCCAAAATCCTTCCCTGTCCCCTGAGTCATCAACTCCTGCCATTCATGGAGGGATTTGGCCGTGCTGTGACATCACCAGACCCCACGGGAGCCCCGTGGCCACCTCTGCCCAGTCCTGGCAGTGTGTCCTGGCACACGCTGAGCGTGCTGTCCCAAAAGCGCTGCTGGGTGTGAGCCAGGGCAGTGTGATGGGTGTTCCTGCTCCGGGTGTCCTGGCTCCGTGCCTCTATGGGGTTCCCTGGGGACGCAGTGCTGGCTCTGCTCAGCCTCTTTTTGCAGTTCAGACACCCTGAGGCTGAGTGTCCTCCCTCAGTTTCTGCACCATAGAGGGTTTTGGGGCTTCAGGCTCTTAAAGGTGGAGCTGAGCCCCACGGCTGTCAGCAGGGAGATGTCCCTTTCTGATGCAGTGCATCCTCATCCCCATCCCACATCCCCTGCCCTGCTCACCGCTGTGTCCCCATGGATGGAGCCAAGCTGCCCTCATGCCCCCAAGCCAGGGCTGAGGGGGGTCTGTGCTACTCCTGGCCGCTTTTGGGTGGGAAGCCCTATAAAGAAGAGCAGGGATATTGGGTTTTACTGAGCTCAGCTGTAACCCAAGCACAGTGCCATGGCTCCCCTGGCTGTGCCCTGCTGGCTGTGGGGTCCCAGGGGCTGGAGCTGGCTGTCCCTCGGGTCTTAGCCCTGCTTGCTGAGGAGACTTCTAGCCTGGGTGCTCCTGTAGGATTTGTACCCCAGGGATGCCACCAATAACTGAGCATCCCCAGCATGGTAGTGGTGCCCCATGGTGTCACCCTGGTGGGGAGCCCTGGGGGCATTTTGGGGGATGTCAGCAGAGGGGTGCCACACGCTCCTCCCCGTGTGCTGTTTGCTGCCCCGCTGGGCTAAATCCAGTCCCCACCTGTCCCTGTGGCGGGGAAAGGATTCCACACCCCAAAATAGCCGTGTGCCTCCTCTCGCCCATGGAAAATGCTTGTAAAGCTCTGGGGGGGGGGGCACTCAGAGGCTGGGGTGGCCCCCGCTGCACCTGCCAGCACCCATTGGGGGGGGGTCACCCGAAATACTCCCTATGGGCTGCTCCCTCAGCCTCTGGTGGGGGCTTTTGGGCCCACCCCAGCAGTGTAATCCACATACCAGGCGTGTGCCCACCTCCAGGCACAGGGACGAGGGGCAAAAACACCCCACGGGAGTGAGGGGATACTGGGGGGGGGAGTGGATCTCGGCTGCCAAAGGGGGAATAGGGGCTTGTCAGGCTGGTGTGCTGGGAGCACTGGGGAAACTGGGAGCGTTGGCACTGGGGGTGTATAGCGGGGTTATTGTGGGCTCTGGGTGGGCAGTGGGGTGCTGGGGGCACCGGGATAGGGGCACTGCGAGCACGGACCCCCAGCACAGCCCATCTCCGCGCATGCGCGCTGCCCACACGGCACGACGTTGGCCCCGCCCCCTTCACGCCTTCGCTCTGCTCCATCAATGGGCGGGATGGGGCGGGACCGCCCCGTGGTCCGATCTCTGCTATTGGTCTTCCGGCCCCGGCCGCTATGCCTCCAGCCAATGGCGTGGCGGGACTCGCACGCGCGAGCGGCTGGGCGGGGCGTGGCGGCGGCGGTGTGCGGAAGCATGGCGGCGGAACGGGGCACGGCGCGGGTCACCTGCACAGCGCCCGTCAACATCGCCGTCATCAAATACTGTGAGTGCGGGCGGGGGGTGCGGGGTCGTGATGTGCCGTGCCGGGTTTTGCTGTGCTAAGTGCCGAGCCGTGCCAGGCAGTGCCATGCTGTGCTGAGCTGTGCCATGCCCATCACAAGCAGTGCCGTGCTGTGCCAAGCCGTGCCGTGCAGTGCCGTGCTGTGTGGTGCCGATCCAAGCAGTATGGCATGCTGTGCCAGGCTGTGCTGATGGGCAGCAAGCAGTGCCACGCCATGCCAAGTGGTGCCATGCCATGCCATGCAGCGCCGTGCTGTGCACAGTGGCACTGTGCCGTGCCAAGCATTGCTGTACCTCTCCACATCTCTCGCAGGGGGTAAGCGTGACACCGACCTCATCCTGCCCATCAACTCCTCACTCAGCGTGACGCTGCACCAGGACCAGGTTAGTGCAGGGCTGTGTGCCCACCTCCAGCCCTGGGGGATCCGATATCCCCCTCCCCATCTCCGGGGCTGCATGTCCCCGAGCTCAGCGCCATCCCATCCAGCTGAGGACCACCACCACAGCCGCCGCGTGCCGTGACTTCACCGAGGACCGCCTGTGGCTGAATGGGGAGGAGGTGGATGCGGGGCAGCCCCGGCTGCAGGCCTGCCTGCGGGAAGGTGAGCTGTGCTGGGGTGGGGGCACAGAGCCACGTGTCCTGTGCTTCCCTGTAACCCCATCCCGGCACAGTGAGGCGCTTGGCCCGCAAGAGACGCGGTGACGATGCTGCAGCCCCACTCAGCCTCTCCTACAAAGTGCACGTCGCCTCCGAGAACAACTTCCCCACTGCTGCCGGGTTGGCATCCTCAGCTGCTGGTTATGCCTGCCTGGGTGGGTATGGGGGACAGCGGGGGGTGGAGGGCGGGGTGATGGGGACAGCGTGAGCACAGCAATGTTATCCCTGCAGTTACAGCACTGGCACGGCTGTACGGTGTGGAGGGTGAGCTGTCGGAGGTGGCACGGCGTGGGTCGGGCAGTGCATGCCGCAGTATGCTGGGGGGCTTCGTGCAGTGGCACCGTGGGGAGCGGCCAGACGGCAGGGACAGCGTGGCACAGCAGCTGGCACCTGAGACACACTGGCCGGAGCTGAGCGTCCTTGTGCTGGTGGTGAGGGATGGGAATTGCTGTTGGGGCTGGGAGCTGGCCCTTGTAGGATGCCCACATCCTGTGGTCTCGTGCAGGTCAGTGGGGAGAAGAAGGCGGTGGGCAGCACGGCGGGGATGCAGACCAGCGTGGACACCAGCCCCCTGCTGAAGGTGGGTTGGATGTTTGATGATGACCAGCACAGGCTGCCTGGGGAGGTGGGGCAGTCCCATCCCTGGGGGTGTCCCAGAACTGTACAGACGTGGCACATGGGGACACGGTCAGTGGGCGTAGATCTTAGAAGTCTCCTCTAATGGTTGAGTGCAATGGGGCCATGGTATTCTGGGGGGGGGAGGGTGGGGAGGAGCTGTGGGGAAGCAAATCCCATGGGATCTGTGAGATGACCCCCCCTGGTGCTCTCCCCATAGTACCGTGCTGAGGTGGTGGTGCCGGAGCGCATGACCCGCATGGCGCGCTGCATCCAGGATCGGGACTTTGAGGCCTTTGGGCAGCTGACCATGCAGGACAGCAATCAGTTCCACGCCACCTGCCTTGACACCTTCCCTCCCATCTTCTACCTCAATGACATCTCGCAGCGCATCATCGCCCTGGCACACCGCTTCAACGCCCACCATGGGCGCACCAAGGTAGGGCAGCCCCCCCGCGGCCCCGTCCTGCTGGCACTGTGCACCTCTCACTGTGTCCCCGTCCCCAGGTGGCCTACACCTTCGATGCTGGCCCCAACGCTGTCATCTTCATGCTGGAGGACACCGTGGATGAGTTCGTGGAGGTGGTGAGGCGCAGCTTCCCACCCAGCTCCAATGGGGACCAGTAAGGGTGTTGTCATTTGGGACCGGTGGGATGGGAATGGGGTTGGGGTTGGGAAAAGGTGGGGTGGGAATGGGTATGGAAATGGGTGTAGGCACTGGGGGGATGGCGATAGGGAGGGAGATGGGGACTGGAGGGATGGGGGTGGAGATGTGGATAGGGACTGGTGGGATGGGAATGGGGATGGAACCATGGGACGGGGACATGGGATGGGGTTGGGGACACCTAAGTGCCATCCCTGCTGCAGGTTCCTTCGAGGCCGGCCCGTTGGCACGGCGGTGCTGCCAGAGGAGCTGGTGTCAGCCGTGGTGGTGGATCCAGTGCCAGGGGCCATTCGCTACATCCTGCACACCAAGGTATGGGGGGGGACAGGGCTCCGACCCTACTGCTCCCTTCTGTCCCCTAACACGTCTCCTGTCCCCACAGCCTGGCCCTGGCCCACAGCTCCTGGATGACCCCAGCCAGCACCTGCTGGGCCCTGATGGGCTGCCGTGCCGCTCTGCCTGAGAATGGGGGACTCTGTGATGGGGACGCTATGATGGGGACACCACCGGGGACAGCAGGGATGCCAAGCAGGGGCTGCCCTTGGGGGGGCACACAGGCAGGGAGCCACCGTCCCAGTGCCTGCTTTGGGGCTGTGAGGTGCTGTGCTCAGCTGTACCCATCCTGGCCCAGACGTGTCCCCTCCCATTGCCTGGTTTTTACTCTTTTGTAACCAAATAACAGAGGTTTTCCAGCCGCAGCTCTGCTCTGAGGTTTGTGGGTTCTGTGTGCCATGAGGTGCCGGGGGGCTGTCCTGCCTCCCCCTGCTGTCCACTGTGCTGCTGTCCCCTGCAGCCAGCCTCCTGCCGGAGCTCAGCACGCCCTGTGTCCCACCGGGGGTCCACCCGAGTCGCTCTGTGTTCCCCCTCAGGGCTGCTCCTGTCCCATGTCATCCTGTGTCCCCGCACCGCCCCTCGTCCCGCTCTGGCCCGGCGCTGCGCTGCGGGGGCGTGGCTTGCGCGAAAAGGGGCGTGGTTTGTGTTCGGTGGGCGTGGCCTGTGGTTAACGGGCGTGGTTTGTAATTAGTGGGCGTGGTCGGAGCGTATTTATGGGCGTGGTTTACGAGAAGGGGGCGTGGCCAAAGGAGGGGAAGGGGTTCGGCTGCGCCGCTGCACCGCTGCCTTCCGGGTCGGGCTGAGCCGAGCGGAGCCGGGCCATGGGGCAGATCGAGTGGGCCATGTGGGCCAACGAACAGGCGTTGGCGGCCGGGCTGAGTGAGTGCGGGGTTAAAGGGCTGGGTGATGAGGGGGAGGGGGGTCGAAAGGCTGAATATGGGATGGGGATGCAGGGATGGGGTGAGGATATGGGGAGGGGGTTTAAGGGGTAGGGAGGCGGGGTTGAGGATGCGGGGCTGTGGAGATGGGATATGGAGAGGGGTTCGAGCCCTCGCCCCACGCAGCGACCCCTGGCTGCGTCCCCCCCGAGCCGCTCCCCTCGCCCCCCCCTCCAGCCCGTTTTGGCCCAACCCCCCCCCCCCGGGGATGGAGGAAGTGAGCGGCAACGAGGACGCGGAAGAGCTGACGAGTCTATCGTCCCCATCGTGTCACCGTGGGTCTCCCACGCTGTCCCCCCGCCATGCCACTACCGGGAGTTAAACCCCCCCCCGTTCCCTGCTCGGGCTCCTGAGGGTCCCACCGCCGAGCGTCCCCCGATGTCCCCACTCGTTGGAGGTGCCGGGGGTGGCAGCCATGTCCCCGCTGTCCCGCAGTCATGCTGACCGGAGGAGTCGTGGCGGTGGCTGGGCAGTTCAAGGGCTGGTACTTCGCTGCGTACGCCATGTATCCTTATGGGACTCAGGGTGGGAGGGGGCACCTGACCCTGTGCAGGCGGGGAGGGGAGGGGAGGGGGGTCCTACATCTCCTTCCCACTGTTTGGCCCCACATCGCTCCATTCCTGCCCCTTTCCCTACAGAATTCACCCCCACCCTTGACCACATTTCTGCCCCACTCCCTATGGATCTCACCCCCTACCCTTGGCTCCCAACACCCTTTTCCTTGACTCCCCCCCCCCCCCCCTCAACTCAGTGCTGCAGGTGCCTTCGTCTGCCTGCTGGAGTACCCACGCAGCAAGAGGCAGAAGGGCTCCACCATGGAGCGCTGGTGAGTGATGGGGTGGCACTGTGGTTCCTACGTGTTGGGGGGGGGGTCCTTTAGGGCAGGGTGCCCCCCCTGACTCTGCATATTACCCCACAGTGGCCAGAGGTACATGACGGCAGTGCTGAAGGTGTTTGGACCGCTCACCCGGAGTTACTACATCCGTGCCATCCTGCATGCAGCGTGAGTGGGGTTGGGGATGGGGGGCGCACCCTGAACCACCCCCTTCACCTTCCCTTGTGCTCTCAGGCTGGCCGTCCCTGCTGGCTTCCTGCTTTCCACCATCCTGGGCACTGTCTGTCTGGGCATTGCCAGTGGCATCTACCTGCTGGTGAGCTGCTCTGGGGGGGCAGGGGGTGGTGATGGGGTTGAAGGAGAGGGTTTCCCCACTGACTGCCCCTTTCCCCCCCCTATCCCCCACTGGCCCTGCAGGCAGCTGTGCGTGGGGAGGAGTGGCGACCCATTGAGCAGAAGCCCCGGGAGCGGCCCCATATGGGGGACACCATCAAGCAGCCCCCCAGCAACCCCCCACCGCGACCCCCTGCTGATGCACGCAGGAAGCAGATGGTCGAAGTGGGGGGGCAGGTGAACCCCATCCCTGTAGAGGTTGAGTAACACAGAGCAGGGGGTCCCTGCTGCTGCATTCACTTCCCAGCTGCACCCATCACCCCCCCACTGGTCCCCAAACCCCTGGGGTGGGGGGGGGTCTTCCTCCCCAGCTCCTGGGTGATTTTGGAATCCCTGGGGGCTGTTGAGATGCCCACCCCATATCCCAGGGGACTCTGCCAGCCACACAGCCCCACTGTGCTGCTGGGGTTCACGCAGCTCTGCTCGCTGCACCACCTCTTCACATTTTGTATGTTGTCATTTTTTTTTTTTTCTTCTTTTCTTTTTTCTCTGGTTGCTTTTTACAATAAAAGGACCGAAAGGCCCCAGATCCTGCCTGACCCCACCGCATTCATTGCCCCCTGTGCCCTGGATGCGAGGTGGGAGCTCGATGCCCAAATCTTTAGTGATCCCACCGATGGGACAAACCTGGAGTGGGGAAAGGCTTGAGGACACGTGGTCCCCAGAGGTGACACCCAGCCCCTTACCCCCTCACTCCCCCCCCAGCACCCATGGGTGCTCTGAAGATACGTGGGACAACCCCTGTAGGTGGCGCTGAGCCCATGGGATGTGAGTGCCCAGGGCAGAGCTGTGGGAAAGGAGTGGGTGGTGATGGGGTGCTTGTGTGGGGTTGTCCTCCTGTTCTCCCCATTGCTTCCCCCTTCTCCTGGGTGTGCTTTGGGGATGGCAGATGCCCCCCAGCATCCATTGGGGGTTACCCAAAGCACCTTCCTCCCTGCATCTTTGGCACCTCCCCTCCAGCATCCATGGGGCACAACTGGGGGACCCGTGCACCTCTGCTCCTTGCCCTCCCAGTTATCCCAGCGTGGCACATTGGGAGTCAGGCTTTTATTTTCAGGCTGCACGCTGCCGGCGTTAAATAGCACACGGAGGTCTCAATAAATAGCACTGAGGGGGAATAAATAACTGGGAAGCACCCGGGGAGGGCTGCAGGTACGGGCTGAGGCTGAGCCCAGGGCTGCTGCCTTATGGGGAGGCTTAGGGGAGGGTGAGCAATAAATACGGGGTTACAAAAATAAATCCCCCAGCGGGCATCATAAATAACTCATAAATAAATGGTGATGGGGTCGAGGAGGAGGACGGGGTGGGAGGAACGAGTGCTCTAAAACAAGCACGAGGAGGGTGACACGGTCACGGGGTCGGGGGTGCTCCGAGGGAGCGGGCTCAGCGCCCGGTGCGGGGCAGGACGCAGGTGCAGCCCACTGGCACACGGATGTAATCCACCTCAAAGGTGATGAGGCCGGGGCTGGAGGGACGCGGGCAGGGCTTGCGGCGCAGCACCATCATGGTCTGGTGGATGAGCACCGAGTTGAGCGCCGTCGTCTCCCTCCCTGTCTTCACATCCACGCAGCCGGTGCACAGGCACTCGGCGAAGGCCAGCTTGCGGGGGTAGCGGTCCTCGTCCTCATCGATGCTGCAAGAAGGGCAAGGTGGTGAGCAGCTGCCCCTCTGTGTCCATCCCTCTCCGTCCTTCTCCATCCCCCTGTGTCTAACTCTCTCCATCCCGCTGTATACTACCTGCTCTGCCCCTCTGCATCCATCCCACTCCATACCGCTGTGCCCATTGCTATCCAACCCGTTATTTCCATCCCATTCCACCCCAGTGCTCGTTCCTGTCCATCCTGCTGCATCTTACTGTGTTCATCCTTATTCATCTCTCTCCATCTCTGTGTTCATCCCGCTGTGTCCATCCTGCTCCATTCCACTCTGTCCATCCTGCTGTGCCCATCCCTCTCCATCCCATTGCATCCATCTCTCTCCATCCTGCTGTGTCCCTCCCTCTCAATCCCATTGCATCCAGCCCTCTCCATCCCAATGTGTTCATCCCCCTCCATTCCACGGTGCTCATCCTTCTTCATCCCACTGCATCCATCCCACTGTGTCCATCCCTCTCCATCCCTCTGTGCCCATCCCTATCCATTCTGCTGTACCCCTCTGTGCCCATCCCTCTCCATCCCACGGTGCCCATCCTTCTTCATCCCACTGTACCCATCCCTCCCCATCCCTCTCCATCCCACGGTGCCCATCTTTCTTCATCCTGCTGTACCCACCCCCCTCCACCCCCCTCCACCCCCCTCCACCCCCCTCCACCCCCCTCCACCCCCCTCCACCCCCCTCCACCCCCCTCCACCCCCCTCCACCCCCCTCCACCCCCCTCCATCCCCCTCCATCCCCCTCCATCCCCCACACCCACCGGTACCCGCCACGGTGAGATGGATCTCTCATGGGGCTCACTGTGCAGCCCTGCACGGAGCTGCAGCGTGGGGCAGGAATGCTCTCTGCGTCTCCGTCGCCGTTGGGCGGCCTCGATCTGGGGCACCAACTGCACCGGCACGTGCTGCTCCCAGCGCAGGCTGCGGCCCAGGAGGTGTGCAGGGGCCTCTCCATCCCGCAGCTCTGCCATGCCGTAGCAGCGCACGTGGGGGTGGTGATGCGTGGGGACGGCAGGACGGCGCAGGCAGCAGCACAGCACCACGGCGCTCAGCAGCGCCAGCGCTCCCAGCCAGCCCTGTGTGGGGGGCAGGGGATCAGCTGTGTGCGTTACAGCATCGATGCACAGCTAGCGTGTGTGCACACGCATGTAACACACAACGTAGCTCTGATACATCTGTGCATGGCATGTGGCAAGCACATCTGTGTGCACGTGGATGCAGGAAGGTGTAACAGACACACATCATGCATGCACTTATATTTGCACACATGTAACGTGCACATCATACACGCTTACAGCACGTATGCAGGCTTACGACCCGTTTACACACAAACTGCACATGCACGACACATGCATAATGCTTTGGTGCACGTGTATAACATATGTGTAGATGTAATGGATATGAAACACATACAGATAGAACATATGCACTGTATACAAATGTATGTAACAAGTACCCCCCCACACACACACATATGTCCATATGCACGCATGTAACACTTATACACACATGCACACAGATAAGCACATGTACACACAGATATGCACATATACACACAGATATACACACACAGGCCACATGCACACACGTAACACTTGTGCACATGACACATACGTGCCCATTTAACACATACACACATATATAACACATCTGTAAGCACACCCCTCTATGCACACACACATGTACACACATTTAACACATCCATAGCACACACAGGTGGAACACATCTATGCACACCCCCCACACATCCATACACACGCATACAGCACAGCTATGCACACAACCTCTATGTACACACATCCATAGCACACACATCTATACACACACACGTTTAACACCCTTCCACAAACACACACGTATATTTAACACTTTCACACACAAACACACATCTGTGCACATGCAGAGGCAGATAGAACACGTCTATACACACACACCACACAC
Source organism: Lagopus muta (assembly GCF_023343835.1). Taxonomy (NCBI): domain Eukaryota; kingdom Metazoa; phylum Chordata; class Aves; order Galliformes; family Phasianidae; genus Lagopus; species Lagopus muta. The sequence goes on from NC_064444.1 coordinate 1,526,635, forward strand.
CCATACAGTGCATCCATGCATGCACATCTCCATATACACAAACATAACACCCCTGTACACACGCCCCTATGCACACATGTTACACACCCATCCACAAACACACATCTGTGCACACACACACCCATATCTAGCACATCTATACCCACACAGAGCACATCTATACACACACACACACACACACCTCTATACACACACCATACACACACGTATGCACACAGAACACATCTAGACACATATCTATGCACACACACCTCTATACACACACATCTGACACATCTGTACACACACACACCATACACACACACGTATGCACACAGATAGAACACATCTAGACACACACATCTATGCACACACAACCATATACAGCACATCCATACACACACACTTCTATACACACACATCTAACATATCTGTACACACACAGACCATGCACACACATGTATGCACACACATCTAACACAGCTATACACACATCTATGCACACACACACATCTGACACATCTATACATGCACACCATACACAAACATGCATCTGTGCACACAGAGCACATCTATACACACATGTCACACATCCATACACACACATCTAACACACCCGTACACACACACACATCCATACACACACATCTAACACACCCATACACACACACACATCCATACACACACACCATACACACACCTCAGCACACAGAACACATCTGTGCACACACCCCTGTCTATACAACACACATCCATACCCACACACCATACACACACACAGATCTCTATACACACACATCTCACACATCTATACACACATCTGTGCACACACATTACATATACATCCATACCCATATACAGCACATCCATACACACACCTCTATACACACACACCATACACAAACACACATCTGTGCACACACATCTATACACGCACACCACACATCTCTATACACACACATCTGTACACATCTCTATGCACACACACACGTATGCACACAGATAGAACACATCTAGACACACATCTATGCACACACACCCATATACAGCACATCCATACACACCTCTATACACACATCTCTGTACACACACATCTGTACACACACACAATATACACAAACACACCTGTGCACACAGAGCACATCTGTACAGACACATCACACGTCTCTATACACACACACATCTAACACACCCATACACACACACATCTAAGCACACAGAACACATCTATACACACACATCTAAGCACACAGAACACATCTATATACACACACCTATACACACACCACACATCTCTGTGCACACACATTGAACACATCTATACGCACACACGTATGCACACAGAACACATCTGTACACACACATCTATACACACACATCACACATCTCTATACACAATCTAACACACCCATACATACACCATAAACACATACCTAAGCACACAGAACACACCTATGCACGCACATCACACATCTCTATACACACAGATCTAACATCTAGACAGTCACCCAATGCACACACATGTATGCACACAGAGCACATCTGTACACCACATCTATGCACACACCCGTCTATACACACACATCCATACCCCCCCACACACAAACACAGCTGCACACACACCTCTCTATACATACACCTCACACATCTATACACACACACACCATACACACACAGCACACAGAACACATCTATACACACACATCTATACACACACACACACCATCCACGCACATCTATACACACAGAGCACATCTATACACACACATCTAAGTACACAGAACACATCTATACACACACACACCATGCACACACCCCTGTACACACACCCCATACACACACATGTATGCACACAGAACACATCCATACACACACATCCATACCCACACACACACAAACACAGCTGCACACACACCTCTCTATACACACACCTCACACATCTATACACACACACACCATACACACACATCTATACACACAGAGAACATCCATATACACACATCTCAGCAGAACTCATCTATACACACATCTCTACACCATCCAGCACACAGAGCACATCCATACACACACACACATCTATATACACACACACCATACACACATCTCAGCTCACAGAGCACATCTATGCACACACACCATACATACACATCTCAGCACACAGAACACAACTATACATACGCACACACCAATCACACACATCTAGTCACACAGAGAACATCCATGTACACACATCTCAGCACACAGAACTCATCTATACACACATCTCTACACCATACAGCACACAGCTATACACACACACACCATACACACACATGTATGCACACAGAACACATCTATACACACACATGCCATACACACACAGCACACAGAGCACATCCATACACACACACCTGTACACACACACACCCCTTACACACACATGTAAGCACACAGAGCACATCCATACACACACACACCATACACAGAGCACATCCATACACACACACACACCATATACACAGCACACAGAGCACATCCCTACACACACACACCCCATACACACACACGTATGCACCCACAACACCCCCATACCCACACCCCTATGCACAGCCCTATGCACACACATCCCTACCCACACACCCACAGCACACTGCACACACACACCTCTATACCCACACATCTCACCCCCCCCAATCTATCCATACCCTCCCCCCCACACACACACAACCCCCCCCCCAGCCGCAGCACTGTGCACACAGCTCCTGCCATGCACGCACCACCCCGTTCACACTCCCTCCCTCCTCCCCCCTCCTCCCCCCCGGCTGCCCCCCAGCGTTACCATGGGCTGCAGGACGTCGTCGGGCTGCTCGGAGCTGCAACCTGCCGCGGCCCCGAGTGGCAGCGCCGCCGCCGTCCCCGCCTTTATATAGGGTTAGTGCAGGTGATGTACACACACCTGGAAACTCCAGCTCGGGCTGCCTTCCTCCTCCCAACAGCCGCGGCACTTCCTTCTCCCGGCGTGTCCCAGCCCTGCGAGGAGGGGAGCTGGGAAAGCAGCCGGCCTCGGCCCGCTGTGCGTGTGCCGGGAGGGGGAAACGGGCAAATAGGGCTTCGGTAGGACGGCCGTGGGGTTTTTGGGGTCACAGACTAAAGAAGCCGGGGTGATGGTGGCTGGGAATACGGATGGGGTCGCCGGGTGAAGCCCACCGGCACGCTGACCCCCTTAGGGAAGCCAAGCTGCCGTGCCGAGGACGGGACGATCCCCGGAGCTGTCAGTGCGCCGCTCCGTTGCGCAAGCTGAGCGGTGATATCACCGTCACGTTCCGGGGCTGCTGTGAACCTGGAGCAGAAATCCCGAATTGGGCAACCTTGGAAAGGGCTGAGGTGGGAGCTTTTGGGGGGTAAAGGGGCTCGGGTAATGGGGGGGTGTCAACCAACCCCCCCCCCCAGCCCCATAGGGCTGCTTATAGGGGGCTAAACAGCAGGGGATGGCCGAGGTGACAGAGAGAGGAGGAACTGGTTATCAAAATACTTTATTTCATGGGAAGATCCCTCAAAAAAAAAAAAAAAAAAAAAAAAAAAAAAAGGAAAAAAAAAACAAAAAACCAACCAACCAAACCCAATAGGAGAAAAGGAGAACAGACATCCCACAAAAGGCCTTCGGGGCTCCTTTCCGCTCAACTCAAAGCAGCCGAGGCTTCAAATAAAAGACAGGTCGCTTTCCCAATGGGGACTTTTAGAGTCAAGAATATATATATATTTTTGTTCCTGGTGGGGGGGAGGGGGGCAGGATGTCGCCAGTAGTTCACAGCAGATTTCGGCTCTCTCGTTACACAGTATAGAGAACTGCATGGCTGATGACACTCAACACACAGCAGGGCTAACTAGGATACAACTGGAGGCTTAGCAAAGAGGAGAGGGTAGAGAGAGGAAGAGGGGGAAGCAGTGAGAGCATCCCACGGGGCTGGAGTCCTCTGTGCATAATTTACATGGAAAATAAAAGAAGGGAGGGAAGGGGGGGGGGGGGTGGGTGACCCCCATCCTGGCGCCAGCACGGGCTGCCGGGCCCCACAGGGAGCCACAGGGCGTCACAGCGCTGACCAACATCCATCTTTATTTCTTTATTTTGTGTGTGTTTGTTTCTCTTTTCTTTTTTTTCTCTTTTTTTTCTTTTTCTTTTTTTCTTTTTTTAAAGAACCGCAGCCAAAAAAAAAATCAAAGACAGAACTGCAAAATCCCAAAAGTGGCCGCTTTGCTGCTATTTATAAAAACGTGAACAGTCACTGCAGGGCAGCATTATACTTTCCCAGGGATTTTGGCTCGCTTGCGAGCGATGGCATCTTCCACTGCTTTGAGCTGTTTGAGGAGCTCCTCACGCCGTGACAGCGTGCTGGATTTGCCCCCCTTGGCACCTGCAGGGCCGGGCTCTGTTGCTTTGCCTGGGATGCTCGTTACTTTGCTGGAGCTCTTGGACTGCGGCGAGAGCTGGCGCTTCCTGCAGGAGAGAAGGGACAGAGAGGTGAGCTGGGGGCTGATGGAAACAAAGCCCACCCTGGGTGGAGATGAGGCCTTGGTTTAGCAAAGCAGCTGGAAGAGAGGGAGCCTGAGAGGTCAGCTCGGTGCCACAGCCCCATAGGGCTGTGCTGATGGCGTGGCAGCTGTTGTGGTCTCCATTGCGTCCCTGTGGTGCAGATCTGGCACTGCGGGGGTCCCTCCTCACACCCCATGTCACTCTCCTTTCTGTTCTAACCCAAACAGCCTCAAAGACTTGTGAGTAGCCACCGACCTCCCAACTCTGGGAATCCACTGCTCCTTAACCAGCCCACGGCTGGGAACACGGCGTGCCAAACCCAGCACACTACGGTGCCAACACAAACAGCAGCAGAGGGAGCATCAGCAAGGATGCTGCAAACACCACAAGACAGTAAAGGCTGAGGTTCCTCTTCCACACAAGAAAATGGGACCTCTTCTCCTGGCTCAGAATAGGGTCGTGGTAGCTGGGGCTAGATTTTGGCTTGGGAAGACTCTGACACACAGAAGTTGAGGCTCGCTCCTGCCCCAGGCTGGGCAGAAGGGATGACAGGAGGCCCACTGGCCAGGGGCGCTTGTCCATGGAGATCCCTGATATGACACCAGGGAAATGCAAGGCAGTGCAGTCTGGCTCTGGGTGAGGAGGACCGAGGAAGCTTTAGGTGTGCCACTCCACAGCCCTTTAGCCAAAGGGCTCAGTGTGCAGCACAGCCCCAGGCCCCTGCAGCTGCACATCCAGTTCTGCAGAGGCAGATGCCTTGCCAAGACATGGACATGAGCTGGCCACATCACCAGAGGGGATGGAATGGCACCAGCTATCACCCACCTGCTCGCCCCAGGGCCCGGATCTAACCTCTCCAGCAGGCCAAGCTAAGAAGAAAGGAAACTGGGCACCCACAGAGGAGTTCAGCAGAAGCAGGAAGGGGCTGCAGTTTCTTTCTCACAATGAAGCAGAGGCACGACTGAGCTCGCATCTAACCCAGTTGGCTCCTCTTGACGGAACTGACCTCAAGAAACCCCCCGGGCTCCTGCTTGTTTCTGAGCCGGAACAGCTTAGTGGCAGCTTCTGCATGAACCCCTGAGCAACCTCTGGCTCCTGCCCAAGAGCTCTGCGTCCTTCCTCTCTCTGTGCCTCCATAGCAACAACTGGAAACTGCTACAGTCAGAGAGCCTCAGAGCTGCCCCAAGAGGAGGAACCGCTGGAGAAATGTGAAGGAGCACAAGAGCTTCTCAGGCAAGACACCAGGAATGCCCACCTTCCCTGTGCGAGCCTCACCTCACCTGGGAAAGGCTTGAGGAGAGCACAGGGTCTTCTCTGCAGGGCTGTGCCTTCAGGGAGATGAGGCCTCCCGCCACAAGCCCTGGCTTTGGCTCTTCTGCCCCCAGCCTTGTCCCCAGAGACCTCTGAGCACAAGCAGGCACTCACCTGTCTGCCTGTGCAGGAGATGGTTTTGGGTTCTGGCCCCTCTGCCGCTCCTGTTTGGGTGATGAAGCTCTCCCAGTCGCCTTCCTGTCGCGAGAGCCTACCAGGAAAATGAAAGGTGAGATGTTCTTGCTTGTCACTGAGCTCTGCTTGCAAACCTGTGGGGCAGCTGCACCCCAATGCACCAAACCGGTGCTCCATTATCCCCAGGCAGATCATCCAGTTTGTACAACGGGCATGCAGGCACCGATGCTGGCTCTGCATCAGCCACAGCTAACAGGGTGTGTGAGCTGCACGAGAAGCCCAGGCTGAGGGTGGTGCAGGTTTGGCCACAGCAAAGTTACAGAAAGAGGGATGTGATGCTCAGGGTGCCCTCATCCTCTCTGTGCCACAATACTTCTGCACAAGCTGCACTCACGCTCAGTCAGGGCTACAGTCCCGGTCTAAAAAATGTTATCATGTATTGTATCATGTTTAGAGAGCAAATTAAGTGCACAACTATGTCTAGAACTATAAAATCAGCACAGTTTACTAGATCATTCACCTGTCTGCAGCCCAGCACCTGTGAACTACATCCCAGTGAACTTCAGCCTCACCGAGTCCCTTCCACACTGCAGTAGTTGAATGCAATCAGGTTATTAGCACAGAAATTTTTTTCTGGCTAGCACCCAGAGTCAACAAGATACACCTACAGCTGAGACAACAGGGAAAACAACATCACGTGTCAGCACTGGTTCGCTACGTCAAAACCAGGCATCTCTGGCCATCCACTCCCCTCTTGTTCTTTGCATGCAGTCCCCTCTCAATGCAGCATATGAGCTGGGTTTTCCAAGATGCTAATAGTGCTGCTGAGGACTCAGACACAGGAGGACACTTGGAAAGCCTGTGTCTTTCTAAACACGCAGGGCAGATCAGATTGTGTCACACACGAGTGGGGAAATCATCTCATTTCACAGGATGGATGATGCAGCCGAGTATTGCACTCATCCTGGAGCCTTGGCAGCCTGCATTCCCTCTCCAAGCACTGCCAGAACCTCTATCAGGAGGCTGAGATCCCGTTGCGATACACAGAAATACAGGGTGAAGACCCTGAGAACTCAGCAGCCACAAGCAGCGCCGTTAGAGGAGGATGGGCAGCCCTCGTGGCACAGATGGACATGTACCTACAGTGGAGATGGGAAATAAGGGCTGCTTTGGTTTCTCGTAGGGAGTTACACAGACACAGTGGAGCCAGGCACTGGCAAGGCACACCACAAGACAGCTAGGCACAGCCAGGCCCAGGGCTGACCTCACCTCGCTGACTTCACAGGCAGACCGCAGCATCTCACCTCCACCATGTTGTTGCAGCAGGACAGCTAATCTGCCCACGTTATCTGAGGGTTTGGGAGGGCACACGCCTGCAGTTAACCCCTGCAGCAAGGGGACTCCCAGAGGATGCTGGCCCTTGAGCTGGGCTGCCTCTAGCAGCAGAGGAACCCCTCTGAGGGCTGTGTCTCACCTCTGTCTGGTGACAGGTTCGCCCGTTTGGCAGGAGGAGAGGTCGGCCTGTCTTTGTCTGCTGGCTCGTATCTCTTCCTGCTTCCTTTGTCAGCTGCCTAAATGGAATGAAAGAGACAGCAGGACTGAGACAGCAGGACTGAGCAGCCATTTCCCTGCAGGGAGGGAAGTGAGCAGGTGATTTCCTGTGACAGGTGCCAGCCACGCGCCGGCTCACCAACACCAGCACATCTCTGTGATTAAACTCTGTGCATACCAGTCCCCACCATCGCTGCCACCAAGGACAGCAAATGCCAACCAGCTGTGCCTTCCAGCACCCGATGCCAGCCGGTCGTTAGGTGTAATTGCACACTCCTCCCTGCAGAGCATGCTTCACAGACTCGATAAAGATGCCCTACGTCACAGCACAGGGAAGTAGGGAAAACTGCAGCCTCAGACGGCAATGGGGAATTCAGACAAAACAAAAAATAAATAACCACATGAACACTTCAAAACCAGGAACCAACCACGTGATGGGAGCCAACGCCCCGCTCCAGCACAAAGCCCCACGAGGCCAAACTCTCACATGATCCAAGACAGTTCCCCTGCTGAAGGCACTCAACTGGGGCACGGGGCTCAGTGCTTCCAGCTGCCGCATGCAGCAGTCACCACTTTTACCTCCTGACTCAGTTAATGACTTGCCAGCAGTCGGCTCTGGAGCAGGCCAGCAGGAGGACAGCTCACTGCCAGCACGCCTTCAGTGGGCAAGGCCCTAGCACATGTGGGACCTGCATCTGCAGCCTTCGAGAAAGCAGGGAACAGCCCTTGAAGCTGCAGCAGGAATGCGCCCCAGGGGAGCCGCCAACACGGTCCCAAGCCCCAGCCACCACAGGGTGTGTGCTGCCAGACAGGTTCTGTCTGCAGCCTCGCCAATCCCAGCTGCAGACCTACCTGCTGAGCTCATCCTCACAGCACTGGCCCCAGAGCTCCCTTTTCCAGCCCGTGGCCCTGCAGCTGGTCCCCATCCCTCGGACCCCTGAGCGCAAGGAACCGCAGCCACCCCTGCTCTCACCTTATTCAAGAGCGTCAGTTTGATCTCTTTGTGAGCACTGAAGCCCCCTTGCTGGGCCTGGGGGGCCGTAGGCTGCTGGGCCTGGAGGAGCTGCTGGGATTTGCCCCCCTGGGTGGGCTTGGCTGCTTTCAGCTGAGCAGGCACGTCCCGTTTCCGTTTTTCCTCTTTAGCACTATCTTCTTTTTTCGACTTTCCTGTTGAAACCAAAGTGCAGATGGAGTGGTTTGTAACCAGCTCCTTTCTCCTGCCCTCCCTTTGGGAGGATGCTGCTCCATCACAGACTGAAAATGCCCACACAGTTAGCACTGCACGTGGCCCCAAGTTCAAAAGATCCAGGAAGCCATAACTTCCACAGGGGGAACACTTAACGTAAGGACAAAGAACAAAAAGCTCTCACTGCTACCTCTGCTGCTGTCAAAAAAAGAACAGGGGACGTGCAACACGATGCTGGATCCATCCAGAAGATTGGGCATCAGAGGTGCAGAGGTGAAAGGGAACAAAATGAGGCGAGGGAACATCAGGCAGAACGCGAGGGCACGAGAAAGCAGCTTTAGAGCCACGGCTACATGGAGGAAAGCTCTGCATCTTCCCTTCTCCATGATCCTTGGGGAAGCCTCTGGACTCCCTTAGCCCACCCCAAGCCCTTGCGAGCTGCTCAACCATTTTCCAGTGGCCTGGAGCATCACCAAACTGTCTGCACACCTCTCCCTTTCTTTACCCAGGGCCCCTTAGAGAAGAAAAACAAACAAAAAAGCAAACCAGGTACCTCTACCTTTCTTCTGCTGTGCAGGGGTTGGGGATCGAGAGCTGGCTGAGGAGACAGGGCTGGCCAGGTCTGCATACATGTCTTCTGAGTCGGCGCTGCGCACAGAGCTGCTGCTGGAGGAGGCACTGGAGACAGAAGAAACGCTGCTCACACTCAGGGACCTGCAAAGAGCCAAGAACCCACTGCAGTCAGGAATGGGATGAGAAAGCAGCACTGAGACAGATGTCTTTGTTTTAATTCCCCAAAACAGAGCGGCTGAGATGTCAGCTCCCAGGGCAGGAAGCATCCAACAAAAGGACAAAAGCTCCTGGGGGGCTGGCAATAGGAAAATCTAGAATGTGTCAGATGGAAGTCTGGAAAGTACTGTTTATTTATAAACAGGATTAAGGCAACAAACTTAAACAGGTCACTGTTACTCCAGTAAACAAAAAGTGAAAGCAGGGTGTGTGCTAGCATGTACATGTCAGCACTGCAGCTCAGGTTGTCAAGGGTTTCCCAGCAGTGTTTTTGTTGCTTGGTACACATTTATTCATGGAGGCTTTCAACACCTCGAGCCCTACTGCCCACATCTCCCCAGGGTACAGGAGAGCCCAGCTGCCTGCTCTGAGGATGCACATACTGTCAGGAGTGGTAATGACAGGGAAGGAAGCCTGTAAGATGGCTATCTGCTCGTGGAGTCACAACACCACGAATGTCAGACAGTCCTACTTACTTGAGAAAGACTTTGTACTTGGGAACACGCTATACAGGGCTAAGCACAAGTGGACTCCCCTGCAGGGGCAAGTCTCCAGCATAGCTGTGCTCAAATCCCAGCCAGGCAGGAGCTGGCTCACACACAGCCACTGCCAGGCAGGACCAGCTGTATGCTAACCCCATGAATATTTATGCAGCCTCTCCAGCAGGTTCTGCAGGCAAGAGTCAGGCTCACTCACCAAAAGCTGGGCTGTGCACAACCACACAGCCTGCAGCAGCCACAACGCAGACATGCCCTGCAACAAGCTGCAAAGTTGCTACCCATGGGTATCCATGCCAGAGCCAGAGCTGAGCCCTGGGAGAAGGGCTTGCTGAAGGCACAACAGCGACTGGATGAGCCACAATCTTTGGGAAAGCTCCTGTTTGCTTGTGTGACAGCAAACTTGGCTTGGCTACAGACTATTTCCTAGAAGTTTCCTCCTTGTCTACGCACCTGCAAAAGCAACCAGTGCAGTGCCACACAAGCAACACCTGCACTGCAGTTCTGCACACATCTCTTCTCAAGCCCTCGTGCAGCAGGGCAGTGCACAGCTGAGTGCTCTCTGAACTTCTTGCATCACCCCTGCCTGATCTGATGAAGGCAACAGGCACGTTGTAAACAAGCCTGCATTTCCGTAAAATAACGCGGATATTGAACCTGGGAGTTTCACACAGCTCAGATATGCGAATTAAAGCTGGGCTGAGCCAAATCCTGTTTTATCCACTGGCTTTAGGCAGGTCTAGCTGTATGCCTGCACTTCCTTACTGGGAAGCTTCACATTTCAAGGCTGCCTCTGAAGTTCCAGGGATTCCTGTGTACCAGAGACGCAAGAGGGCTGAAAGGAAGGACTTGAAAGAGATTGATCTGATGACTTTTTACTGGAGGGAGTTAGCTGTTTACAGATCTCACAGACTAACAGCCACTGAACTAGTCACTCGGGGCTAAATGCAAAGGGAACTGGTCGTGCAACTTCACAGCAAAGCAAAAATATCATTAGTGAGGCCTTTTAGGTGTTTTCTGACCCACCTTCCTGCTGGGCCCAGCATCTTCCCTAAGGACATCCAGTAACTGGAGGGAACGGAGGTTTAGAATTGCAAAGCTCCACAGACCAAAACTGTTACCTTGTAAATAAATTAAGATGTGGGGTGGTTTGGTTTTTGGTTTTGTTTTGTTTTTTTCTTCCCACAGCAAGACAACATGTTAAGCTAAGACCTGGAGAAACAGCTTTAGTGATGGTTTAGGTGAACACGGACAGTTCGGCACATGGCAAATTGTTTCCTTGATGAAGCCACGAGGCCTCTGTCGTGATTCAGGACTCAGGATTTGTAACACCACGAGAAGGAACACGTTCACAACAAGAAGGAACAAGCAGGAACACATCCTACTTGCCTGCAGCTGCTGATACCGGAACCTAGAGAGAGCCTTCGTCGTAGAAAAGCATGGACACCAACAAACAGTTAGAATGTGCTGCTATGGAGGGCCACAAGGCCGTACCTGGATTTCCTGGATCCAGATGGGGAGTGGGAGGCTGAGGCAGACGATGATCTGGAATGAGATCTGGATAGGGACCGGGACAGAGACCTGGAGCGGGAGCTGGAGCCGCTGTAGCTGCTGGCGCTGCCGCTGATGCTGCCGCTGATGGTCCGCCTGCAACACAGCAACAGCGCTCAGCTCGCTGCACCCGGCCACAGGGGCTGCAGGATGCTGAGCAGGGGCAGCTGCAGCACGGTGCTGGCACACTGCTCTGCTGTACTGTGTGGAAGAATGGTGCTTTGCCCACGGGAATTGGTTTGGATGCTCTTCTCCGCATTGTTTTCCCTCCATCTCTTTTGTGAACGGTACAGATTTCATGCAGGACTGAACCATGCGAGTCAGAGCCAGATGAGCTAAAGCTGCTTAATCCCATACTGACACCAGGAGCAAATGCTTCCTATGAAGAAAAACTGCTCACTGCAGAACACAGTGGGACTACATTGTATTTCAGGCTCTCTAAATAACCATATGCATTTTCTGAGTAACTCACCAGCACTGACATAAACAGAGCTGTCAGAGCGTAGGGCAGCGGGATTTGGGCAGGAACTTGCAAGAAAAAAAGCCAACAAACCAAGACTGGGATAAAGAAGAAGGGAAAAATCTGATCAACTAGTGAAACAGAAACTGGAATGGAAGAAGTTTCTATGGAAAAGAAATGGTGGTGATCAATTTTCACCTATGGAAAAAAACTGCTCAGCTCCAGCCCTTCTCTGCAGCTACTGGCGAGGAACAGGAGAGGTAATCCCATGCAAAATTAAGAATTGAGAATGCTTCCAAAAACCTGCACATACAGCAGATGCACGGCCTCCTCCAAAACGCACTGCTGTAAAGCATCATCCCCTGATCCAGAACAAATCATGTGTCTTACTGCAGGACAGCAGCCTGCACTCTGCTTCCTGCCCACCAAGCTTCCGCTGCCAGAGCACACAGGCATTGCACCAGGATTCAAAACTTACAGTGCAGGAAGGATGCTCAAAGAGCTTCAGCTCTGTTCAGCTGACTCAGTGTCTCTCCAAGAACAGGCAGTGCTACCTGCATGCATTCTGTAACGTTTTAAAATACAGAGTAGATTGGGCCCGATTAAAATATTTACATAGAGATGAGCACTCCCTGTTTGAATGCTATCAGAAGCTTCTCTCATTTCAAATGCAAAGGGAAGAGCAGAAGACAACAAAAACAATCAGAGGACAGACAGAACGAAGCCCCAGTGAGAGATTCAGACACATGGCAGGAGGAGAAAAGAGAGCTGTGCTCAGGACACAGCACTGCTGGATGCTGATGGACCAGCTCTATCTTCCCATTTCCTTCCCACCCCAGGAAACACATTTCTCCTTCAACACTGAGCAGCCCTCATAACAGGTACTCTAGAGGCAAGCTCAGGACTTGCTCTATCTTCCAGGAGATCAAACCTCACTCCACCCCACAGCTTTCTTACCTCCTGGGTGGAGTTCTGGTCTGACGTTCCTTCCTTCTTGCCTCCCTATTATCCCCTGGTTTGGCTGGCTCTGGTGCAGCTGCTGTAATTTTAGCGAGCGGCTGAGGGACGGGAAGGGCAGCTAGTTTCTTCACTGATTTCTCACTGTAAGATAAAGTCACACTCACGATCAACCTCGCAAGGAACAGAACACAGACACCTTCTAAACGCACTGATAACCGGTGCTGTGCAATCTGCAGAAAGCAAACTCGTCTCACCAAGCTGCTCTCAAACAACAGAGACCCCCTGGAAGGGATCTGTTGCCTCAATCAAGTCACCTCCTCAGAGAGGAGCTGCTCTGTACAGCAGTGAATGCTGGAGATATTTTCTACTTGCCAATCAACTCGTGAAGCAGACAGTGCAGAATCACTGCTGTCTCTCAGTCGACTCCATGCTTTTCTACCCTGCAGAATACTTGATGGTAAATCTCACACTGCTGTGCATGGACTTTGTCACTTTATCCAGCGCGGGAGATGGGGATCACTTTGGCACTGCTCAGAGCATTCCAACCTCTGCTCTAGATGCTGCTCAGCATCCCCAGCAGTGCAGTCACACCTGCTATTAACTGGGGAGGAGGCAGCTGCCTGCATACTGAAACAGAGACTCCTCATTCCTCCGTGTTTAAGAATATCTAAATTCATTCTCTGAAGAACGTGGGATCCAGTGCATGCAATGTTACACAGCCAAACCAATCCCCCTGCTAGTGCAGGTTGCTGCCTGATGTTAAGTGTTACCAAACCAGCACTGCAATGTATACTGGAAAGGTATAAAGACGTGGCAGCGGGCAGAGAATGTGTCCTTAAAGGGTTGATCCTTCTGATTTGAGAAGGAAAAAAACAAATAATAATAAAGCAGGTCGAGGAGGTACAACAAGTGTGGCAAAGGGTACTGTCCCATATGCTGGAGGATGCAGGGGGATTCCCATGATGTAACTGGTTTGCAGGTGACCTTAGCAGTGCTGACATCACTGAGCTGTTGTGACACCTCCAACTATCTGCAACTTACTGCCTGTTACAGCAGTTTGTGAAACAGCAACTTCAAACATTCAAAAGAGCAGTATAAAAAACTATGCGGAAACAGCATTCACGTATTCATAGCCTGCTCAACAAACAGCTCCAGAGCCACAGCACTTCTTCAATTTGTCTCCAGTGCTAAAAGCAGATGAGTCTGGACTACTTTGTTATTCTAAGGACGAGCATTAACCAAAACTACAGCAGATGAATGAATTGGGCTTTTGCAGAGCTCCTGTGTAAGCATTCTGCACACACAGTGTTTAAATAGCAAATCATGTATGCGTTTCAACCCCCATGCATACATACAATAGTGAAGGACACTCCTAGAGTTTAACTTGAATTTAAGATGTGAAAGTGCTGCCATTTAATCAGCCATGCAAAGCAAAATGCAACTCTATGCAAGTGAAGCTTTGCATCTTCCACTTCTTCCTTAATCTGTCCAGAAGGTCAGAAAGGTCTGACTCGGGTCAGGAATTCGGCTGCTGTTTGGAAGCTTTTCTGTGCTGTGTCATTTAAAGGGTTACGAAGGCTTACCCTTTACCAGCAGGTGGTAACAAGTCCCCTTTAGCCTTCATGAGCGGCTTGTGTGGAGATGGTGTTGGGGAAGGAGAGGGTGATGATGAGAAGGACCGTGACCTGGAAAGGAAGAAGACCAGATGTTGTCACTCATCCAGCACCCCAGATGTTGTCACTGGGTGATTCTCCTGACTGGCAAGACTGGAAGTGCCCTCCTTGCAGCTTAGTACTTGAGATGCCTTGGTGACTTGCTTTCTGAAGAACCTTTACTGCACTCATTTGCAGTGTTCCTCACTCTCCCACCTTCAGAGAGAGGAATGCTAATCTAAGTGTCCTGAATGCTTGGCATTGCCACGCGTGGAACAGAGGCTGGAATGGGGTGGCTGAGGAATGTCAGCCTGCTCTGCTAGAAAGATGTATGAGCTGGAGGCTGGAGACTCTCCTAGGAGAAATCCCCCTTCCAAATGAAGCCACGCTCTACTATCAACTAAACAATTCACTCTGAGGCTTGGTGCAATTTCAGCTCTGAAGAGGTGCCTATCTAGGGAGCCAGTTCTCCCACTATGCATATTCCAGATTTGGGCAACTGTCTGCAGGGGCAAGGAAGTGGCAGAGCTATAAACATGCCCGTGTTTAATTAGGACGGGACACAGGATTGTTACTTTGAAGTGTCAGGACTATCACAAGACAAAACTGCATGGGCTGCTTTATTAAAGAACTGCGATTTGCCTCTTTAAAATACAAATCCCAGTGCAGCAGTAAGAAAGAGATGCCAACAACTTCCAATCATAAAATGCAAATGATGGAAACGTTCATCTCAGCCAGGCTCCTACAACTGCCTGCTTACCACAAGCATGGGAAACAGCCCAGCCACAGCAGCAGGATACACGTGGGTGGGAGCACAGGGGAGAGGAGGGGGTGGCTGACACATCTGCTTCATTCCACAACTGAAGCAGCAGGCTGCCTCACAGTCTCTCGCGTTTCCCTCACCCAGGAGCGGATCCAAGATCTTGTTTCAGGAGTTGGCTATTTGCTTTTAAGCAGCACCAAAAGAAGCCACGAGGAAACGTTTGGGAAACAGGATCCGATTCCTTTCCAACCCATTACCTGGACCTGCTGCCTGAGAAAGAGCTGTGTCTTGAAGAGCGGCTGGAGTAAGAGCTGTAAGAGGACGATCTGGAACGAGATCGTGAGGAGCCTGAACCAGAGTAGGTGGACGACCGAGAAGAGGACCTGCAATAAAAGCATTTCATTCAGTGCCTCTTGAGAAGTCCTGAGAGACCAAGGTACACTCCTTCCAAGTTCTCAAACACTGCTCCAAAAGCGCCTGCCCTCTCCTGGAGGGCCTTCCAGGACTGCAGCCTTTCCTCAGTCCCCATCCCAGCTTCTCTCTAAGTCATGATTCTATTGCTTCTGTCATTGTCATTTACCTAATGACATCCAATCTCTTTTTGAGAACTCCTAGCACACAGCTTTACATCTTTTCCCAGGCTGTTAGGTTGGGTCACACACATAGGAGAAAACAGAAAAACCAACAGTGCAGCAACTCCAGTGAAAAAAACCTATTTGGTTCCGGAGGGCTTTGGTTTATAGATCTGTATCTTCAATTCACTGTGTTCCTCATTCTCCTCTGATCCATTTTTTTTCCTCTTTACAGGAGCTTCAAGTTCAAACATTCAAAGGAAATGGATCCAGCTTATGCCTCAGCTTTCCTAGATTCAGGGCACTTTTTTTTTCCCCTTTCTTTCTGAGAAGTGGACTTATCTCCCCCACCCTGGTTTCCAAGCATCTCTGCACCTCTCTTGGCCTCCTGTCAAGCCTCCACGGACCCAGTTTTTTCCCAGGTAGCATCATGCTTTTCCTCATCTCTGTAGCACTCCTCCAGTGAAGAGGCACCAACTCCTGCAGTTTCCAGCTCCTACAGGTCAGCTTTCACCTTGAACAGCATCCCTACAGAGTTATTTTTCCCATGGCCATGCTGCTGCTTAGCCTTCAATACACCACAGCTCTTCACAGCACCCATGTCTACACGACCCCTGTGCCTGGCACCTCCCTACCTCCCATACACTAGCATCCACGGCAGCTATTGAGCAGCAAGCCTCAAACTGCTTCCCCAAACACCTCCATTCTGCCAATGACAGAAGCACACCGCACTCCCTCGGTGTGAGGGAGCGCTGCCAAGGCTCGGATGCGACCACGCTCTTCCCTTACCTTGAAGAACCAGAAGCAGATGCTGAAGAAGCAGAGGTTTTCCGGCGCCTACGGGCACGGCTGGGAGACACAGACAGCCCCAGTTTCTTTTTGGGGGACTTGGATCGGCGCCAGGGGTCCTTCCATTCGTCTGCCCTCTTGGACTGAGCGGTGGCGATGGCCGAAGCCTCCTTCTCCTTCTTTGGTGGCTCAGGCTGACGGCTGGAAAACGAAGAGGTGTGAAATCCCTCGGATCTTTTTCTATCGCACGGCCAACGGAAACGTAGGTCCAGACATTGACCCCACACACTGGTACTAGCTGTACATCTCCACTGCAGGATATGCAGCATCAATCTGTGGCAGTTCAGTGTTTAGAACAGCCACTGTAAACAAAGCAGCTCTGTAAAGTGCTCTGCAAGCGCTCAGGAAAGTGGTACCTGCAAGCTCTGCCAACCGCTCCTTCTGAGCGGAGACCTGCCAGCTGGTTTCAGCTTCTGCCCCTTGTCTCCAAGGAGCAGACACAAGCACGTGCCAAAGGAAAGGGACACATAACTGCTTCTTTCACCTATGCCAGGTGGCTGGAGCTGGAGCAACTTCAGCGTGGGGGGCAGAGCCCAGTGCAATGAGAATACTAACCAGACCAAGACTGAGGATGGACTTGGAGTGTGCGTCTGAGCCATCTCCTCAGCGCAGCCAACAAACCCAAACAGCCAGCAGGCACTAGGAGAAGAGATTCAGCCCGAGTTCTTCTCCCACAGCTCCCTTATGGGAGCATCAGGTGGGATGCTCAGCAGCCTCACCAACCTTCACCAAGGGGCTGGTTACCTCGTCAGCTGAGCAGAAAGCAGTTTGCAGTGGCTGTTTATCACTCTATTATTCTCTAGGTGCTTATAAACACAGCTGAGCACGTGCTCTCCTGTTCTTGATGACACTGAAGATTTGACGGGGCACCTCTCCTCCCTTCCAGGGCTCTTGCTGTGTTTAACCTTTTTCTTTGCTCCTCTGGGCTTCCATTCTCCCCCACAGCCCTCTGAGAATCATTCGGTCCTAGCTTTTTCAGCATCTGCACCAGATGGTTCCTTAATGAGTTTCTTCAGGCCTAGACTTTATCACATCTCTTATCTGTGGATGATTTAACCTGGGTTTTTTCCTCACCCTTACTTCACCACACACGTGACTGGTCAATTACCTGCTCATAACCTCCTTCGTCAGGTTTTAAGCAAAGTTTATGCTTGCTTAAAGGTTTATGAAGCCTACTGCGCTCATCAAGTCACCTCTATAACTACGTATTTATTCTTTTTCTCCAAATAATGAACCCTCTCCCTTGGAGGACCGGGGAGGGAAGGCTCAGCCAGTACCACCCTATTAGTCACACCACTGTGAAGCAACCACTCCCCACACGACTTCCTTTACCTTCTGAGATAAAAAAGCAACCTCCAAGTTTTCTAATAATTCCATGGATTGCGTTTCTTGCCACAACACTTTTCCAACAGACACGGGATAATTAAAGCCCTTCATTAGCAGCCTGCTCTTCCCTTTGAAGGCTTCACCAGTCACTAAGAAGCCTCACCAGCTCCTTGTTTGGTAGTACCCCAAATTGCCTCAGCACACAGTTGAACTCCTACAGCCTCTCACCCTCTTGCCAAACTCCACAGCTGGTACATGATGACATCAAGGGACAGCACAGCATCCTATCCTCTGTCCTCCCAGCTTCAGCTACTCCAGCTTCACACTTTGCCCCTCCCCTATTCTCTATACGTATAGAATTTAATGAAACAAGAAATGTTTCATGTTCACCAGCCCCACAAATCTCTGTCCAGCCTTACAAGATGATGCTTCTGAGGATGACGTAGCGGCATGCAGAACTGCTGACTGCCTGCTCAGAGTCCCAGGCAGGCTATGGCTCAGCATGATTCACCAGAGCCTTGGTTTAGCTGAACCATCCTTTCCCGTATTGCTCTACCATACGCTATTTAACATGTTATTTGCAGTGGGCTGGTCCAGTTTTCCATGTTAGATCTGCAATTATATCTGAGTATCTAATCAGGGAGGAAAACCATGATTCTGAGCACGGGGCTGGGATAGACCCGACCTACTGTTCATACTCTGATAACGCTGAATGGCCGTAGCCAGGACTGAGCTCCTGTTCCAGCAGATTTGAGGTTATCTGAACTCTGCAGTATCTTCAAAGCAAGGAGGCATAAAGCAGGAAGAAAGGAGGAAAGGTTCAGCCTACACACCTGGTACCCAGCAGCAGGCTAAAAGGCAACAGAATGGAAGAGAACACGGTGGGAGGATGCTACTGAACACGGGCAGACCGTGTCACTCTGATGTCCTCTCCTTGGGGACATGCAAGGGGAGCATTCTGCTGGCACAGGCGGGCAGAGAGGCACAGTTTACACCTCAAGACTTGGAAAAAAGATGCTGAGAACCTTTCCACAGCACTTAACTCTAGACCTCGGGTACGAGCTTGGAGCAAAGGCGGCTATTAGAACAATTCCCATTACTTGCACTTATTAGCTGGTTTGATGCAATTCCCTCTTGATGAGGTCACTTTCTGGAGGAGAGGTTTCTTCCCCAGGAAAACCACAACAGAAGGCCTCATTCCTGGGTATGCTTTGGCTTTTGACTCAGCAGTAAATGTGTCACCACACTACAGCCAAGAAAGAAAGCTGATGCTCGTGTCAGGCATTATCAAAGGCTTTCCTCAAGAGTTACCTGTGTGCCCAGCAAGTACCATCACCACATGAACTTGTTCAACTTAGCACAAGGGACTGTGCCATCCGACACCATTTGGCTCATCTCCTACAATGGAATTCAGGAGTCAGAATTGAAAGTGAGCCTGAACAAGCGCCAAGATGATCCTCACCATCTGCCTCGGAGTAACATCTCCATTACCAACCGCACGAGTTTCACTGCAGAGGCTACCAAGGGCTGGCAGCCTGCAAGCAGACAGCGTGCTGGTGCCACGTCCTGCTGCAGATGGGTGCAGGTGGATGAAGGCAGGGAAGCTGTGGGGCTCAGAGCAGAGGGAATGGCACCCAGTGTGATTGCTGCTCACGGTGCCGTGCTGCTGGGCCTTCAACAACGTGTTTCATCCTAGGCTAGGTTCTCTCTGCACTTTCACTCTGGGTGATTTCCACTTCCCATCCCATGCTGGATCTGGTGTTTGACTGAGCTCTCCGTGAGCCAACTCAACTCTTTGGTTGAAGAGGGAGGAACAAAGAGCATGAAGCCTCAGTTCGGAGCTGGGTTGGTGAGTCCTAGCAGCTGAACGACTGCTGGAGGTGGCACAAGGCTTAAGGGCTGGGGTGGTGAACCAGGAGGTCAGCTCCTGCGATTTACAAGGGCTCATCTTCAGCCAACTCTCATCCAGCTGCAGGCAAACCTGCAGCCAAAGCACTTCTGTAAATCCAGGTCTCCTTTTTCACCCACTTGTAGTTTTCAGGAAATACTTCAGAGCGCCTTTGAGAACGAACTCCCTAATTAGATAGATATGCCAAGAGGTTAAAAAAATAACAAAGGAAATAAAAAGGGACTGATGAAGCCCAATCAAAAGCAGCTTCATTTCCTCAGAGCCCAGAGCAGCAGCACCCTGCATCACCAGGGCACAAACAGCCACGGCAGAGCACGGCTATTTCTAAAGCCTGTTTTAACCTTAAAATAACTGAATGCTTTCTTTCCCAGAACAAACACGTTAACGCATATATGGCTGGAGTTTAATTACAGCAAGCCAGAGGAGAACTGAAGCTGCACGTGGCTTTGGTGAGGAGGAACAAAGGTAACAGCACCGCATGGTTCAGCCCCAGACCCACCAAACCTCAGCAGGAATTCACTTGGGGGGGAGAAAAATCAAGCTGGGTGCCCCCAGTCTTCCTGCTCGTGTGCTATGCAAATGATGCTGAAGCATTCCTAATCTCAGCCAGAAAATAAGCTTCCCAGGGAAAAGTGCTTCCTTCCTTCCCTCCCCGTGTGACACCAGCACCGTGGGTTAATGCACACCTTATCGGCGACGGTGACGTCAGCCTGGCTCCAGGGCTGCTCTTTTGGCCGCCACTTCCAGCTCAATTTTCTCCAAGAGGAAAAGTCTGGCGACGGCTTCGAGCCGTTTCGTTTCGAGCAGGAAAGCAGAAGCCGTGCCACTGGCACAAGTTTCCCTTCGGTGTCAGTGGAATTTTCCAAAGGAAGTGAACTCGAGGAATGTTTGCAGGCATAAACCAGAGCGCTCGTTAAGGGCTCTATAATTTCTGCTAAATAAGCTCCAGCCGCGCACGTGAACGCTGGCACACCTCCCATCTCAGCACAGTAAAGTCATACATCCCCAGCGCTGCTAAAGGACACAGGGTCCCAGCAGCCACCCAGCAATGGGAACCACGCTGTGCAGTGCCAGCGGCCGCCGAGCTGCAGCAGTGTTAGCAGAGGCTTTGCTTTTCTCAAGAGGTTTCCATCTCCAGCCAAGTAATCAGTTGCTTAAAAAAAAAAAATAATAAAAAGATTTCTTCAAAGCCCGACGGGGAGAGGCTTTGAAATTAAATAGCTGGAGATACGATCTGAACCTCCAGGATGAAATCATCCCAGTGGGCAGATAAACCTATCTGCAATGGGATCTGCCCCGAGGGCCGAGCATTTGACGCCTCGAGAGCCTTCCCGAAACAAGAGGGACCCACATGCAGCAATGCTCCCAACTGTGCTTTAATAAAATCCCGTGTGTGGGATCGATCCGGCAGTTCTGACTCCAAAAAGCCAAGGAAAAACGCATTCCCTGAGATCCACATCTGAGTCACTCGATGCCCTCCTTCCTATTGAGGTGCGGTTATGAAACCCTTCTCCTTTTGCTGCAGAAGTGGAGGCACCACCTCAGGAAGCACGACGATCAACCAAAGCTCCAGCCAACAGAATTGCTCTGCAGAGAGCTTGGACAAGTTCTGCTGATTGGAGTTTGCAGAGAGATTTTATTATCGTTCATTCCTCAGATGAGCTGGGAGAACAAAGAGAGGTTGTCTAACCAGGTTCCACTGCTTGTGCTGGAAGCTGTACCCCAAGAGATGGGGATCCTTAACGAGAGCATCTTCTTCCCTTCAGAATCCTGCGATGTACCTGAACAACAGCTGGCTTGAAGAGCTGCTTCCAGCAGAACTCAAAGCACAGAGCAGACCTGGTGCTATGGGCAGACCACCAGCAGCTGCCACGAAAGATCAGAACGACCCTCAGAACTCTGAATTCTCCAAAAAAACCCCAAAACCAACACAAAAACCCAGCAAGCTCAGTCAGTCTGTGATCACACACACACACTCATGAATCACTCCATTTGCATTCCCTACTTTTTGCCACTCCTTTATCTAATCAGCCTCCCTCTAACACTTTCTAACTTGCAAGCCCTGGGTAACCTGCGCTCATTGATTTCACACTCCAGGGGATCCTGCTCATTAACGTGAGCACCCCAGGGACTCATCATGGCCTATTACAGAGACAACGTGAACCAGCTTGAATGAAAATGCCAGGGATCTCTGGAAAGGGAACGCAGCCCTCCATCCCAGGGCCTGCAGAACTGCCAGCAGCTGCCACCAACTCAGCAGATGCAGGGAGAAGGACGATGCTCTGTGCTGGAAGGGCTTCCTGAAGGATTTGTGGTTCCCTACAGAAGAGCTGCCCTTTCTGACATTGCTTTCCATTTTAGCATCCCCACTCGTAGGTGTTATTTTTATTTTTTTTTTTAATGGCTGCCTAAGTGCACTCCATCGATAGCCTCTAACCCAGCCAAAGCAAACTTCCTTCCACAGAGCTCTGTTATAAGCATAGGGCAATGCACATGAGTTCACCAGGACACAACCTCTTCCCTGGGACTTGGAGCTGCTGGGATCTCCTGGGTGCACCCAGAGCTGTCTCCAAGCATCCTCCTCACCCCATCTGCACTGGTGTCCTGCAGGTTTTGGGCTTAGACTGAACTTACCGACGTGGAGACGAACCTCCTGGAGAACTGCAGGACCAAATTCTCACCTTAAGCTGAACGTTCATCACAGCACAGCCCACAGCACCCCATGCATGCAAAAACCCACACTTCTCTGAGTGGGAAAGAACCCCAGCGCTGTCTCACTGACCACAGCACAGGATTACGTCCCCTCCCTTCCTGCTCATAGGGAACCACCATGCACCATGACCCCAGGGCACTGCCCTGCCTGCTGGGCCCTATGCCTTAACGCTCCTCAGTGCTTTGGAAAGAAACACTAACAAGTCCCACGACAGCAAGTGAGTTGCTTAACGCCCCGCTGAAACAATCAGATTCACTGGGATGATGACAGGATAAAGACCTGTGCAACAATAGAAGGATTAAAACACGTTACTATTTCTGTGTGCAGGGTTGCAGCTGAAAGCCAGCAGCTCCACGGCTGGATCCAGCGCTCAGGTTGGAACATCTTGTCCTGCTTTAAGTCAAATCAAATCTTTCATGCCAACTCCACTCCAACACGCTTTGCACAACAGTCAACTACACTGGCAAGAGACAGATACAAAGCTGAAATCTGGTGCTCAGCAAAAACAGGCACAGCCTGGGGCCCCAGAACTTGTTCTGGAGATGGGGAGCATGGGGCCAGACAGCCACGTTATCCCTCCCATGGATCACAAAGTGTCCCGGCTTGTTTGAGTGCTCGATGCCTGAGGAGGGAAGAGGAGGAGGAACAATTTCACTGGCACTGCAATCTCAGATTGTAGACTTCTTGGAAAGCTCATCTCAAGCTTGGAAAAAAAACAACACAACAACCAACAACCAAGCATGAAACAGCAATTACACACTTTGAGAAGGTCTGATCCTCGTGCGCCAATCCTATGGAAAGCCCAAGTGCTGCAGCCTCCTCTCAAAAGGCTGAAGGAGAAACATCTGCCATCGAGTCTACTTGGATTTACAGCGTGTGTCTGTTAAATTTTAATCTTCCTCACCAGCAGCAAACACGATGCAAGGAAGTCCTCTGATTCTCTGCTGTTATCAGCCTTAACTGCTGCGCGTTGTTTAGAGATCAGATTAAAGTTTCCTGTTTTCAGTAGCACCGAAAGGGAACTTGTTTTCATGCGTCAGGCGTTTGCTTCTCAAGCTGTCTTTCATCCCTTTCAACTCCACTGTTCTGCACACACACGGAGATGAGGGCACCTGGGAAGGGCAGGCCTGCCAAAAACTGGGCTCCAGCGAATGGGGAAAAGCACAGAGGCTATAAATAGAGCTGCAGGTGAGTGCTGCACTGCTATCATGCTACCAGGGACACGTAAACTGACTGCAAACCTTTTACACATTAAACAAACCGGGGAACTGTTTGATGCCGAGGTGCCAAAAATGGAGCCTCTGCAGCCCAGCCCAAAGGAAGGGATGTGGGGAAAAGGTGAGGCCGCTCCAACAGGAGCCACATAAAGCCCATCCAAAGGCTGTGTGGGACAAAACCATGGTGCCTGGAGGTGCTGCACCCTGTGATAAAGGCTCTGGGGTGTATTTGCTGCTTTTTGGGCAGCACGGGGGAACAAGGTGCTGGATGGGGGGGGGGGGGAAGATGTCCAGTGCCTGGTTTAGTGGGTGGGAATGCTACCAAGCTCATCTTTAAGGTCCCTTCCAACCCAAGCCATTCTATGAATCTGTTCTGCGCTTCTGTCTCTTCTCCAAGGCAGTATCAATTGCCCACTCAACACCAAGAGATACTAATGCTCCTTGCTGACAGCCACACGAAGCCCAAAAGCAAGCTCTGCACGCTCCGACTCCCTCCTGGCTTTCTGCCTGGCCCTGCAGACATCTGCTCCTGCTTTCAGCACCAGGCTGAGGGCGCTTACAGTTGTAGGCACTCTGTGATCCGCTGGTAGAAATAACAGCAGACATCACAGAAAGCAAAGAGGCACATCAAGGACTACTCTCAGCTTGCCAAGAGGTTACCCAAGAGGGTGGTAAGGCTGTGGCACAGGCTGCCCTATCCCTAGAGATGCTCAAGGCCACACGGGATGGGGCCATTGGCAGCCTCATCTGGCGGAGGGCAACCTGCCCACAGCAAGGAGAACGTGATGATCTTTAGGGTTCCTTCCAACCTAAGCCATTCTATGATCCTACGAAGGCTTAACTTCAAAAGGCTGTTATGGAGTTACAAGAGGCAGTCCACAGCTTGCTTAAGTGATGCTTACAGGGCAGAGATGCACACAAGAGAAGCAGGAAACCTGTATCTACAAAGTATGCAACACCCCAGATGCTATAAATCCCATCTCTCAGCTCACACACATGGTTACAAGAGGCAAGATGGGTCTACAACTGGCCAACATGGCCACTGCTCCTACCCAGCACAGCCTGGGCAGCACTGACAGCGAAAGCTCCTCCACCAAGCCCTACCCATGACCCTGCACAAGTGTCAAGGGAAGGAGACTGGCAATCATGGGCATGGTGACTCAATACCTAACACCCTGCCAATCAGCTGATGCTGCTTTCGCCATCATCATCACATGGACAGTGAGATCTCCTCCATCACTGACCCAACGAGAGCGCAAACCGACAGCAAATGTGTAATTAAGTGCACAAATTATGGTTGTAAGTGAAGATTACAATTAAATGTAATTCCCCTTATTACTATAACCACTCTGACACTGTTAGTGCATCAAAGCACTCACAAGGCACAGTCCTGGTGTTCTGAAACTGAGACTTCCTCTTAAGAAAAAGGGTCACCACCAAAAAATCAGTTTTCCCTTCCAGCAATACAAACAAGAATTCTGCATCAGATTCCAGACTTAATCCCTTCTCTCACCTGAAGGCACACAAATCCACGTGGCATCTTGTTGCTGGCCTTCTTAGCCCTGTTCAGCATTAAAATACACTCTTTTTTATGCTCATGATGTTCTCCTCCAGTGCTCAAGAAGCAGAATACATTGCCCAGAAGGAGAAGCTTCAGTATGTTCAGGGGAACACGGCTTCCTTGTGCCTCTTCTGCCCCAGCATGCACATGCATACACTTGTGCACCCAGATGTTTCTCAGCACAGCAGCACAAACCTCTATCTGCCTCTGGTTTCCAAGGTCCTGATGCTGCTGATCAGTTTTCCTGAGCAGGAAATCTCACACTTTTCCCTTACTCTGAACCAAATTGCAACAATCAGAACTTTCCATAAGTTCTATATTGATAAAGTGCTTTACAAACACGCCTCATACACAGTCTATATATCAGTGTACTGAAGGAACTGACTAGAAGAAACTTATTTCAAGGCATGTAACTCTCTCAGCTTTTCAAACCTCTTCTTGGAGCTTTACTTCATGAAGTAAATACAGACCCAAACCAGCTCTGATTCGTGCCTAAGGGCACTGGTCAAGGCCACAGAAAGTCACTCCCATCTGCAGGATTCTCAGCACTGGGGGCTCAGTCAGCCTTCCACCACAAACTCCAGCCCCACAGACAGGGACAAGCTGCACATCTCCGTAGCTCCAGGCCACAGGATTGGCACTCTGCTCCTTTTAGAGCCAGGTTACAGAGACTGCTGCTTATCTGATGTTTTAGCTCCACTTAGTGGCCAGCAAGGCTCACTGTTGCCTTGCTCTAAAAATACAGCTCAACTACAGTTGCAGATAACAAAGAGCAGGTCCAGAGGAAGGTCAGACGTGAGGTGCTGGCACTGCTGCCCAGAGAGCTGTGGGTGCCCCATCCCTGGAGGTGCTCAGCGCCAGGTGGGACGGGGCCCTGAGCAGCTTCACCTCGTGGTGGGGGCACCCAGCCCACAGCAGAGATGGGAACAGGATAGGAAGGAAAGTCCCTTCCAACCTAAGCCACTGTATGAACAGCACGAACCCATTCACGACCCACAGCTAGAACGCAAAGAGTGAATGGAAGCCAAGGCTTACCTTGGTAGCAGCGGGGACCGGGGCTTTGGTTTATCTTTGTCCTTGTCCCGGTCCCGGTCCCTGTCCCGGTCTCTGTCCCGGTCCCGGTGCTGCCTGTCCTTCTCGTCTCTTTTCACCCGTTCCCTCTCACGTTCCCACTCTTCTTTCCTCCTCTGTCTCTCCTTGTCACGCTCCCGTTCGCGCTCCCGTTCGCGCTCCCTTTGACGCCGCTCTCGCTCCCGTTCCCTCTCCCTTTCCCGCTCCCTCTCACGTTGTCTGTTCTCTCTTTCCCTTTCCCGTTCTCGCTCTCTTTCCTATAAAAAAAACAAAGAGCAATCACTGTGTCAGGATGGCAGCATCTCACATAGGGAGGCCTCCAAGTCTCAGACTGCACTCCATCCTCCTATGTTAGAGCCAAGTATTGAGACAAATCCAGAGACAAATCACCGTCGTGATTTTCAAAGGCAAAAAGCCTATAAATGGGAGGGGAGTCAGCTCTTTGAAAGGGTAGATAAGGGCAGGACAAGGGGAAATGGTTTCAAGTTGAAGGAGGGAGGATTTAGGTTGGATGTCAGGGGGAAGTTCTTTGCTATGAGAGTGGTGAGGTGCTGGAACAGCTGCCCAGAGAGGCTGTGATGCCCCGTCCATCCCTGGAGGTGTTCAAGGCCAGGTTGGATGGGGCCCTGGGCAGCCTGGGCTGCTATTAGATATGGAAGTTGGTGGCCCTGCATGCGGCAGGGGGGTTGGAGCTTGATGAGCCTCGAGGTCCCTTCCAACCCAAGCCATTCTGTGATCTGTGAAAAATTACTTTTGCTTACTATACCTGTTAAGGGAATGCATTGATGTTTACAGTATTCCCTCATTATGTCAATGTTTGTAACAAGCTAATTAGCTTGAGAAATAAGCACCACGAAAATGGATGGTGCGCGATATGCAGCAACAGTGAGGACAAGGCTCCTGTTTCTGCAATGCTTTTGTAAGAAAAAGAGGTCATACAGCAAAGCAAAGCCACTTTCTTAAGAACATGGTGAAAACCACAGTAAAGCTTCCCAGCGAGCAGGAGTTACTCTTTCAGACACTACTCTCTTTAGGCACAACAGCTTGCAAAAGGATGAGCAGAGAAAGCTTCATAGCCTTATTTCCATTGTGCTCTGCACCTTGCAGCACAGCAACACCAACTGACAGTAGTTGGGGTTTTGGCAGAAGCAGGGTGCTCTCCCTGCCTAACTCAAAGCAATTAATGTGCAGCTGTAGCAGCAGAAGACAGCCTTGCTGGAGCCTCTGCCTGCCCACATCTAATCCTTTCCATCTGTCCCAGTAACTAACAGCTAAACCATCCCTCAGCTACATTATTTCCTGGAAATTCCCTCCCCTCTCCAAAATTTCCAAGAATGGTTGCACAACTGCCTTGTGCTGGCAGAAGCAGCCAGGGCACGTGAAAAAGAAGCACCTTCAGTTAGGAGAGCAGAAAGCTGCACCCAGCAGTGCCACTGAGCTGCCAGCTCCATCACTTCGCACGTTCTGCACAGTAACTGAAGGTTTAACTGCTGTAAGATTTGGCATCTTGAACATAGGAGAGAAATCCTGGCTCAGCTGCACAGGAATGTGATGAGCAGCAGAAATACTGGAGGAGAGCTGGAAGGGAAGGTGTGGGAGAGGTATCACCTTACTTACTCTGTAGTTACGGTATGGATCTGGGTCTGTGTACTGGACCCTGAAATTCTCATACTGCCCACCGCGCCAGAACCGTTCTATTTCATAGTCGTAATAGGGATCTGCATAGGGATCAAGCCTACAATGAAAAACAGAAGGTTAGAAAGGGAAACATGGCTTTGTCACCATACAGAAACGCTACATAGCCTAGGTCAGCTCTTAGTCACTGCGTACCGACAAGAAGAAATGCTCTGTGGATTATGGCTGCAGAAAGTGGTTTGTTTCCTACATACCCCACACAGAAACAGCCTTCTTCAAATGAAGCTTATCAGAGGAAAGCACCACATTTTCTCAACAGCACAGGAAAGGACACTACTGGCCCCATTCAGCCTTCAAATCAACGTGGTAACAAATACAGAATTGCTTCTTACAGCTACTTCAGACGTGTGCAAACGTAACAGAACGCATTTTGCCTCGCTGACCGAGGGCTGCACTCTGTGCCTGCACACACAGCTCTCTCGAGCACATCCCAAGCACAGCAGGCTGCCATCTCCTGCTCTGCAGCCACCAGAGGTGATGGGTGCACAGCAGTGCTGCCTGGATTGGAAGCAGAGCGATGCTGAACAGCTCGGCTCTGGATGCAGACAGCAGTGCTGAGTCCCTGCACCTGGAATACTCCATGCATCAAAGGTAACTGCAACTGCAGCTGATATCCTCCAGTGGAAAAGCCCCGAGTGCACAAATGGGCTGGGGGGGCACACGACATGCTTCTCAATTGCAAAGAACTGTAATTACTTTTGAGGAGGAAAAGGATCTAAATCCCACCCCTCCTTGTATCTCAATGCCTCCAAAAGGTTTCTTGTTCGCATTTTCTGATGGTTTTGATTGATGTTTTTTAATTTGGATATCCAACCACATCCAATCCCTGCCAGCCACCTGGAGTGCAAATATCAGATCCATGGTACAGATGGGGAGGTGGGTATGGGAAACAAGAAACTTCCAGGGCCACAGAACAGGTAGTGTGGCAGAACTAGGATTATAAAGTGCTCCCAACTTCCAGGTCGTCCACAGTGGGACTCCAGCTCATGAGTAGGGGGAATTTGCATTTGAAGAAGTGCCAAATAACCTAAGCCAGGCTACCATGAAAGTGCTCCCCTGCCAGTCTAGAGGCTGCCTGTATTTCTTTCAGCACTTTTAAATGGTTTAAGATCTCTGTTTCTGTCTGAATTGATTTCCAAAGGAAAGCGTACCAGGGAATCCTGAATACTGCTAGCCAAGCCTTTACCAACAGCTGATGCCAAGGAGGTAGCAGTAGAGATTCAGTGACATCAGGTGTTTGAATAAAAGAAATCTCAAGCTACCCCAAAAAGGAAGCTCTTCACTTTTTAACCCAGCCTCAAATCCCAATCTCTGCATTCCCTTCCCATATCCATTTATGGTCTTTTTATTCACATCATAAGCACCCCTGCCGTGCATCTAAATAATTACAGGTGAATAATTGGCTTCACCCCCAAAATACATCCATTCAGTCAGTGAACTGCCAGCCACATCTGTGTGCCAGTTGTCTGTGGCCTCGGAAGTTTTCAGAAGTGCAATGGAGAAAAAGAAGGGGAATATTTTCTTACAGTTGCAACAGTACTGGAATCAAAGACCTGCTTACCCATAGTTAATGTTTTCTTTGATGTCCACCTCCCTATAGTTTTTCAAAAAAGAGAAAGGGATTCATGAACTATTTAGACATCTCCATACGTCACAAGACAATTCTGAAAGCATTTATTAACATTCCAGCTGAACCATCAGTGGTTATTTGCTGGCGTCAATCTGTGCACGAGAGAGAAATCACTATTTCTAGAGCATACAGCAGTAACTACTTGGTAACTTTTGCCTGTGCACACCACACATCTTAATATTTCAACATCTCCATCTGCTTCTATGTAAAATTCATTAACTTTCAGAAATTCCATGTTTGCTTACTACTATTTAATGTTGACTACATGTGAGAGCAAACTTTGCTTGACTGTATGAAAGCACAGACAGTCCTGCACCCAGCACAGCAAATCCTTACATAAATGAGGCAATGGCACAGAAGGACGCTGAGTGAAGATGCTGTAACTGTACAGTTATAAAACAAGGATGCTCTGTGGTTTAACCATAGAGCTTATAACCCCATAACTCTGTGGGGTTAACCCACAGAGCACTGCTCATAATGTGCCCCAGGTACAACTGAACGCCTTCTCAGAAGAAGACAGAGGCTGATTCCTACAAAGGGGAAGAATTAACAGGGGGAACCAATTGGTCAGTTTGTAGAACTGAGTGGAAATATCTCCAAAATCTGTATGTGGAGGAACAGGGGATGCATGTGTGAGAGAAAAAACCATGGCTTCACCTACATCACTACAGAACACAAACCTCTCTCTTAAACGTTGCTTTCCATATCATCTTTTAGCCTCAGAACTACTGTGCACATCTCCCAGAGCACACTGATGTACCCTTGCACCTGCTTCTGCCTGCCTGCTCTCAGCCATGACAGGATGGTGTCTGAGGTGGCTAACATTGCATGTTTTACTACCTCCTTTAGCAGCCACCTACAACTTAGGTTCAGGATGCTTGTTTTTGCCTAGGCTGTGCACCAGCAGCTACCAGGCTTGCTTTCTGACCAGTGCCTTACCGAACAGCTTACTAGGGACTGGTCAAGACGTTTGTTAAGAGCCTTCTGTCTCAATAACCTTGCAACTAAACACTCAGCTAGCTATGACAGCATGGCAGCTGCCACGAAGCTCTTGGACACTGAGGATATTCCAACTTTACAACCCCAATTTTGGTGTTTAAATCCCTCACGAGTTGCAATTAAAAAAAAAGAGAAAAGAAGTCAGAAGAATGAGCTGGTGACAGGTATTCTTCCTGTTCAGCTACTGGAAGGCTGCCATGCTACACTGCACTCCCACCCATCCATTCCACACGGCAAGAACCAAGCTGCATCTTACGCTGGATCTCGGACGTCTCTGGTGATGCGGTAATTCCAGTCACGGAAAAACTCATTTTCCTTGTCAAATTCACGCTCGTCTTCTCCAATAGTCACAGTGAACCTCTTCTCCTCAAAGTCAGGCTCCTGTTCTTTCCTCATTGTTGCCTTTTTTAATACCTACGAGGAAAAAAAAAAGAAGTCCTGTGAAGAGAACTTCCCAAAGGCACAGAAGAATCCTTGGGAGAAATGTGTTCTTCAACTCAAACGAACTTCTTCTGCCCAAGTCTCAGGAATGTGCACACAAAGGAATTTCCTTGCTGCAGAAAGTGTAATTCACTACCAGATCAGCTCAGAACAGCTGCTGTGCTGCATTTCAAGCACGCAAACCCCATGCTCTGAAATGTTCAGACACATGGGTGCTAGAAAAACAGAAAGGGAAACGACCAGCTTTTCAAGCTTCCTTGAGGGCATGACTTCAGCTTTTTCTAACTGCCTTGGGCCACAAGCTCCCCCATGGCTCAGGCTAACAGGAAAAACAAAGCTGGATATCAGCTCCTCTTGCCTGCACAAGAACTGTGATAGCAGGAGGCAGCACTCAATAAATTAAAAGGCAAAAGGAAGGCTTCTGAGAAAGAGCCTACATGACATGCTGCAAAAGAAAGCTCTGCTAGCATTCTGCTATCAGTGAGACCTGTCTGTGTGTTCTGGAGAAAGCCAGCATGCTTGAGGATGTCACTCACCTCCTTCGCATGCCGGAGTCCTCGCTCCCAGGCACTTTCTGTTGGAGGATCCGGAGGAGGGGGAGGTAAGATTTCATCAACCACCGGCCCTCCCTGTCACAAAGGGAAAGAGAAGGAGACAGACATTCAACATTAGTTCTAAGCAAACATTTGCTTTGTAAATAGCCACTCAGGAATACCTTCAGAATCTCTGGAGACGCATCAGCAGGGCATACGCTGGGACACACGTGGAAAATTACTCCCCTCTACTAGCAACTTCAAGACCACCTTTTCAGAATCACATATGCAGTAAGCGTATAGAGTTTTGCTAAAACACTAACTCAGAACCTTCGCTCCTCCTGGAGCACGAGACAGAAGCTGACTGCAGAAGCCAGGAATTCACACAAAAGGAGTGCATACCCACGGGTTGGCTGGCATCAGCGGGTGAGGGCCGATGGGCGGCGCGCCATTCGGGGAGAAGGGCTCAGGCTTGGAGATCAAGGAATAATTTCCTTTGTCATTCACTCCGGGGTGTATAAATCGACAGTTCATGCCCCAAGTGCAATGACCTGTGGAAATACAGAGTTCTCTGTTAGATCCATGCATGTCTGAACAGTACAGCAATGCTCGTTCAGGGCCACCACCACTCGAAACCCATCAAGGAACAACGCTGCTCCGGATACCTGACCACCCTTCTCTCCCAGTTTGCTGAGCTTTGCCTACTTGCATATTCTTGTCAACCCCCCACTGTCCCAGGGAGGATAAATTCAACAGCTCCAGTCACAAACAGATGAACGTACAAGAACCTTATTATGCCAGGGAGAAGGGAGTGATGGATGCAGACACACCGTTAAGCAAACGCCGTAATAAGTCCGTGAGCTCTGCAAGCCATACTAAAGACAAATGCCTCAACTCAGAGCTTCACCTTTTACAGAAAACAACCACTATAACCTGACAGCAAAGAAAACATCACAGTGCATTTGGAATTAGCAGCTCTCTGGTGAGGCACGACCATACATCAAAGACTTTTCCCTGCAGCCGACTCCACACGCCTGCCAGCACAAAGCAGCAACGGAGACACTGCTAAGGAGGGCAGCAGCCAGCAACCTGCAGCAGCTTGCTCATTAGCTTCAGTCATCATCTCAAGGAGATGGCAGCGCTCAGGGGTCTGTAGCAGGATGCAAAGCCAATTCCTGATTTTAATTCAGCTTGTCTTAGAAATAATGCCCGTTATTTATTCCTGCTGGCAATTCACTCAGCATCAGGCAACAGACACTTTGCAGATTTTGCAGAGAAGCGCATCACAGAGGCACCACTAATCCTGTGCTCTCTCAGGCATTAACACATTGATTTTACGTGCTAGCAGCACGTGGCCTAAGAAGCCTCCCTGGCCTCAGCAACATGTCAGAAATCCATGCTGCACCTGGGTAAAGGGAAGCTCTTGGTCTGTGGAAACGCTCCTCATCAGTCCCAGACTAACCACAGTCAGAGATAACACTAGATGCTGTCGTGCTGTCAGCAACAGTGAGAGCACAAATCCCTTTGCAGAGGCACGCTGTGGCTGCAGCATCCTTGCTCAACATGCAGCTGAATGCCTGCCAGGAGGGGTCTGCGAGACACCCCACCAGCTCCTGCTACCTCACACAGAGGTGTCAAGGGGAACGATCCCCCTGAGGGGCACGTGGCAAAGCAGCCACACGCCAAGCTCCATCCCTGAAAGCTGTCAAGCTCATCATTCATGCAATAGAAGAGGCGCAGCCGTACGTGTGCTTATCAGACACAGCGAGGGTGAAAATCCGGATGTCCTCAAGGTCCCAAGTGAGCAGCACCTGACCTCACTGATGGCAACAAAGCCCTGAGGGGGGCAAGGCAAAGCGAGTGTCAGCGTTACCTGAAGCAGTGCCAAGTCAAAGAACACCTGGGGCAGGAGATCCCACAGCCTGAACTTTGACTCAGGCAAACATTTCCATCCAGCGGAGGCGTGCGTTGTGCAAAGCATTGAGGAATAAGCACAGGAACTTCCCTGTGCCATCAGCATCCTTATCAGGCTCAGCACAGGTAGATCAGGAAGCCAGGGACGTGCTGGGTGATGGGCACGTGCCTGGAAATCCCCAAGCAGGTCCCTATGCTGCCTGTGCTGCTGACGCAAAGGGGAGGACTCCACCCTGCTTTCCATCCTCCTTTTAATTTCAGATTTCAATCAATTGTTCAATGATGACTGTCAGTAAAGCACAGTCAGAAAGTAGACATCAGGGGGGCTGAATGAAGAACTATAGCTTAGAACATGACTTACCAAGATCTCCAGCCCTACCTTCAGTTTAAAAAACAACAAAGGAGAGCCTTTTAATAACTAGGGAAGTGAGCTGGCCATCAAATTACAAGAAACAATTACATTTTGGTAAGGCATCAGCTTGATAAGAAAGAATGAAACTTGCCATTTTTGTTTTCCATTGAATAACATCACAGAACCTCCTTAAGCAACAACCAATTGTCAAATCAGCCCCAGCAGTTTTATTCCACCCTGTTTTGAACACGTTGGTGAGTTCTCCTTTATTTGCTTCTCCTGGGTTCAACAGACCCAGGTCACAGGATTTTTTGCATATTGGCCCTATGTAAATTCAGCATCTGGCCACCAGGAAGCTGACACTGGGGATGCCTGGGGCAGAGACTGTTGTGCAGAGAGCAGCTTAACTGCTACAAAACAGTGAGAGGGAGAAAACCTACAGCACCTCGGGTCTGCCTCCACCATCACAGCATGCCATTACCTTTCATGAAGAACCGACAGGTGGGACGTGGCCTCACTTTTCTGTCGTTGGGATCTTTAACTTCTCCTTCTTCCAAGTCATCGTCCTGGAACAGACAGACAGGCTGACACTTCATGCAGTGATTTGACATGTCACAACATGGTGCAATATCAACCACTGCAAGCACACCCTGAGGCAAAGCACGGGGGAAATTCAAGAAGAGGTTGTGAGAAACACCCTTGAGTATATTCACAACTTACTGCTAGCAATGAGAACATGGATCAACTTCAGTGCTTTCCAAAGCTGACTGCAAAGCCCAGCAGGCATCACGAACATCCTGGCACCACGTGTAGACTGTGCTGCACCAATTTACTCAGTGTACATTCAGGGGCTCAATAATCAGTGGTACAGTGGATTAAAATCTTAATGTACCTTGGTTGAATGAGGCTGGTTGTGCACTTCCAGCTGACAGCAGGTGGAATGCAATTAGAGGAAGCCTCATGCAAACAAGCTCAATTGCATTGCCTTTCCTTGCTGCAGGCTACAAGTGCACACAGAAAGCTATGGCAGCACAGCTGGGTGATGTTTCTGTCCTCCAGAGCCTCCACACTGCCTGGCCCTACTCTGCACTCCTGTCACACCTGCTCAGCTGAAGCAAATTCCTTCCATTAACTGATTTAAATTACACAGCAGAATTCCAGAGTAGAGTACTTAATGCAGTGTCCCAGTATGGTCACTCTCTAGGAGGGAAGGTTTAAGTTGGATATAAGGGGGAAGTTCTTTACTATGAGAGTGGTGAGGTGCTGGAACAGCTGCCCAGAGAGGCTGTGATGCCCCGTCCATCCCTGGAGGTGTTCAAGGCCAGGTTGGATGGGGCCCTGGGCAGCCTGGGCTGGTATTAGATATGGAAGTTGGCAGCCCTGCATACAGCAGGGGGGATGGAGCTTCGTGATCCTTGAGGCCCCTTCCAAACCAAGTCATTGTGTGATTCTCTACTCCTCAGCTCCATGCAGCAGTTACAGAGGAAACAACTCAGGATGATGGAGCTTTCTTCAAAGACTCAGAACCACAGGGGACGAGCACAGAGCAACCACCATGGAACTCCTCTAGGAGACAGCAGTCAGGGCTTTGAAGTACCTGCTTTCCCTTTGTTCCATGTGAGCACACAGCTGTCAGGCACCCGACACACACTCAAGAAAAACAGTTACCTCTCCTAAAAGGCACACGCCTTATCTCACAGTCTCTGTTCACCACTCATTTTTCAGCGTACAAAACATCTGAGCAAGGAGCAGCTGGCAGAGGCCTCCCCACTACAAGGCAAAAATAACAGCCCCACGGCAGCAGTGGGAGTAGATGAGGAAAGTTGCATACTTTGATCAGTGTAGAAGCTGGAAAGGAGGAAAAAGCACTGCTTGTCTCTAGATAGAGTCTGCAGGGAGATGGATTAACAGCCCCTTCTGCATCCCTTTGAGGGCAACGCAAGGAGCGCTCCCCTGAGCAAGAACTGATTTTAAAGGCTATGCTTTCATTCAAATTAAAACCTGTATTAATATCCCCTCCTCCAAAGACAGGAGTCTGAAAGCAGAGCAAAACGTGGAGCTTTAAGAGGTTCCCCAAAAGCCAGGGATGGCATTCAAGGATGAGAGAATGGCACAACCAGCTCAACTCGGCTGCTTTCAAAAGAGCCGTGTGAAGTCTCTGCAGACGCCCTACTGGAACAAAAGGGAAAGTATTTATTTCTGTGAGGTCTCCTTGGAATCAGGCAGCTGGGAACCCTGTTATGAGTTAATGTATGAGAAGCAGAGAACAAATTCATCCTGTGCTTTGTAAGGAGAGCTCTCCTAAGAATGCCGTGAATTCTAAAGGAAAGCATTCATATTTTAATCAAGAAGCAGGCACGGAGTCAGGGCGCCAGGAATTTATTTTATCCTGCCTGGACTCCCTCACAACATGCTGAAATTCCTCCTAACTCAATAAGAAATACACAAAACTTTTGGAAAATGCCATCAGTGGTTAAGGAAGCTGCTTGCCAGAGCAAGGCACGATGAAGCAAAGCTGCATTGCTTTGTTTTAGAAACAAAAAAACCCACAACTTTTGGGGGGAAAAACAGCCGACCACGAAGCCCCAGAGCACAGCAACAACAAATGGTGCTTCATTTTTCCTAAATACTTACATGTGTTTCTCAGCTGAAACAGCACCGACTGGCTCTGCACATCCCCTACCTGATGACCAGCCCTCAGGGCCTGCCTGGTTAAGCACTCCCCACGAATCCCAGCACAGTCTGCTCCTCCTGTTGTTCCTGGGACCCTGGGTTTCTTGTACCCCCGACACCAAGTCCAGGAGCTGCACTACAGCCTCTCAAACCATCCTGATGAGACACTTATGAATGCTTAATGAATCACTAATTAATTTGCTATCAGCATCATCTGTAAGTCCTCTGAGAGCCAAAGCAGAATAGTTTCTTAAGGCACTGGAGCTGTTCCACACTAGGCAGCTACTAGCTTACTTGCAACTGCTCCAGCAATATGTGGCACAATTCTTCTACAGTATGTGGCAGTGGATGCCCTAAAAACTGAGGTCAGGACTTGGCCCACAACAGTTACACCTCCGAAGGAAACGTTGTTACTTGCATGCTGGGGATGTAACTAGCACAGACACCCGTGCAAATGAGGAGAGAAAGGCACGACACTCCAACAGCTCAAACACAAGGACAGGTCTCTCCCAGCAGAACTGTCCACCCCAGACCAGCTCCTACTTACATCAATTTCGCCATCATCAATCTCTCCATCATCCTCTTCTTTCTTCTTCTCCTTGACGGGATCCTGGCCATCCTTTTCATCATCACTTTTACTGCTGGATTTTTTCTCCTCCTCAGGGGCGTCGTCTCCTTTCTCCTCTTCCTCATCATCCTCACCAGCAGCTTTCTCAACATCCTCCTCTGCAGGAGCAGCGCTTGGCTCCTCAGGAACCTCCTCATCATAGTCCAACTCATGCTCATCCAGCTCACGGGTGACAGAAGATGCTTCATCACCAAGGTCATTAGCACGGTTTTCCTCCTCACCTTTGCGAGGCTGGGGGCTCTTCAGCTCCCCACTCTGCTCATTGTTGTCAGAGTCCTGAGACTTGGCTTCACTTAAGTGGTCCTCTTCATCCGAGTGGTTCTCCTCGCCACGGCTCAGGGCCCGGGCTGCCTCCTCCTCCTCACCCAGGACGCTGCCTTGCCCACCCTCTCCATCAAGTCCCCGCTCCGAACCGCTCTCCTTTAGGACCTCGTCGTCAGAAAGCTGCTGGTCTTCATCAGGAGAGCAGGGGTTTCGCTCAGGGCTGTTGGAAACATCCATCAGTACCCAATAGCCTGTGGGAGGAAGGATGCTGCACTTGTTATGGAGAATGAGCTGGGAAAAACAAGAAAGGCTCACCTTGTATTTTGTCCTCCTAAAGGGGAAAAAGAACGCTTGAGTTCACAAATGTGGTTTATCAAAGTATCTTCAAGAAGATGGCATTTTAAACTGCGTAAAAAACTTACTCCAAGATTACTCCACATAAGCTAAGAGCACGTTACCCTTGATTTATATGGATAGAGCTCAAGGTTGGGATTTCATCTACAGGCCCTAACAGTGAGCTGCACTGCACTCCCACCAAGCAATGAGGGGGTTTTCTCACCCTCACGGCATTTCTCTCATAAGCAAGTGAGTGAGCTCCAGAGCACAGGGTCAGCTTTTTCAGACACATCTGGTTAAGCATAAGAATGTGGCACTGCAGATAGCACAGACTCCTGAAGAGACAGAACCACTATTCACAATGATTCTAGGAAAAAATGGCCATATATTGATGGTGGGTTTTTTTGTTTGTTTGTTTTACGTACTGCAACCAGGACAGGATGCAATCCAGAAAACTCAGGGAAAGTAACTGTGGTGAGGGAACTTGGTGCTGAGATATGGCAGGAGGAGCACGGAGCATTGCTTCTGTGTGCTAAGAGCCTGGAAAATCAGTCACAGCTTTATTACCCACGGTATTTCTCTGCTTCCCTAAGAACTTCCTGGGATGAGGACTGTTGTATTCATGCTCCAGACACTGCCAGCTGTGCTGTCACCTCTGAGACAGCATCGCCTGCCTTCGCCACAGCGCAGCCCTCGTTAGCTGGTATAGGCAGCAGACCCTGGAGATGAAAGCCACTCTCAAGAAACGCTCGTTACACCAGGGGAGGCTGCAGAGGAGCTGTGAACGTTCCTCAGAAACAAAAGCAGCAGCACAAGTGTATCCAAACAGCAGTGCCAGTAACTCTGCTCAAACATCAGCTCGCCGATACGTGAGGATGATGTGAATGCCTGAGGGAGCCCTGGGGAGCAGCAGGGCCGTGCTGAGCTGCCTGCAAGCTCCTCGTGCCTCCTTGCACTTCTTGGTTCTTGCTCACAACCAAAGCTGTGATTTGACTGAGAGGTGATAAACCAAATTAAAAGACAGCAATTGCCTCTCGCTGATAGCGGCTCTGGGCAGTTAAGCAGGATGTAATCTGAAACAAATTATATTCTTACTGTGCCTATAAAGGTTGACGCCGAGTTCATAAATGCTTGCACAAATCGTTGCTGGCTTCAAGAGGAATTTTATGACAGCAATTTTAATTGCCTGAGTGTCTGAGAAGTTACACTTTGCATGCACACAGAGCAGCTCAGTGTATCACACCCGAAAGGTCAGCCTGAAGAGGCCAGCAGAAATACAGAAGCTGTCAAGTATGGATGCGTTCAGGAAATTTGTTTTCTAATTTCTTAAAAAATAAGCAGCACCAAAGCAAAGGCTTTTAAGTGACTCACTGCCTTTCTGCACTCAACACCGAGTCCTCCAGAGGGCTGGGGGAAAATGAATACATTCTCACCATCAGCTGAACTGACGAGCACGAAACATTCACCTCCTCTATTAAAGCTAAATCCAGAGCATTTGTGAGTTGCAATAATTTCCTATTAATTCCCAACAGCAGAAGCGATAAGAAACACCATAAATGACAGCTGATTGTAAGAGTTCACAAAATCCAAGCTTCCCTTGGGCAATGGGCCTCCAGGCCTCCTGCTGCCTCTATCTGCTCGTGCTGCAAAGCAACACACAGAGGGCACTTATGGTCTCTATGCTGCTTCCTACACTGCAGGATTTCAGCAAGACCACAGCTCAGCTGCTCCCTATGGGTCACTGCTCCCTGTTCACTGCTATGTGAGAAAAGATGCTCCGAGAGAAAAGATTCCTAAAGGTCCTTTGAAAACAAATCCTCCAGCCATCCCTCAGCCCTGGGCATCCCCGTGGGTCTGAGCCAAGAGGACAGCAAGTGAACGTGGTTTATATCACAGTCACAAACCTACCTGCAACAGCAGCACATCAGAAGAATGACCAGTGATGGGAGAAGGCCTCATCGCTGACCTAACCAGTGTTACTTGTAGCCATTCTTTCAGGGAATAAAAGATACAACTGAGTGCAATGAAAGGTGAGAGCACCAGAGAAAGAATTGAGTGAAATGGTGGAGTCTTTGCCAGCATCACTCAGGCTTCCTTACAAGCTGCAATGGATTTGTTCTTTTCAGGGCAGCAGCAACCTAAAGCTCACGTTCCAAGTCCTGCCTCAGAATAAGCTGCACAACAGCTCATCCCAAAGCTCTGGAATCCTGCAGGTTGCTGCTTTTTCTTTCCACTCTCCTTTAGTTACACATACAGATGAAGAACAGGAAAACCTGAGGACAAAAATGACTACAAGGAAGCATTTTAAATTGAGCAAAGCAACAGAGCAGAAATCCACAGCTTTCATTTTCACAGTAAACGAGTCCTGAATTTTTGTCTCAGAACCGAGCCTGTTTCCTACTGTCTTCAAAACTGGTTATGAAAGCAAAAATTAACTTCAGAGCTACAGGTAAGATTGTTTGACTTGTAGCTTTGGTTCACGGGGCAACGAACCAGCTGTACAATGACACCTCTCACCTAGCAGAGGCTTATCTTCAGAGCTATCTTTAAAACTGCAGGTTGTTCAGGCAAAGCCAACGTTGGACCCAGCCACCTTACCCTTTTTACTACAAAATTGACTTCATTTATTCAAACTGTGACACATTTTCCCTTC
Organism: Lagopus muta; assembly: GCF_023343835.1. Lineage (NCBI taxonomy): Eukaryota > Metazoa > Chordata > Aves > Galliformes > Phasianidae > Lagopus > Lagopus muta. The sequence goes on from NC_064444.1 coordinate 1,567,315, forward strand.
CCTCACATCTGTAGCAGACGAGTTCAGAACAGTCTGCTTTGCCAGGCTTGACAAGTTCTACAACCCTTCCACTGAGCAGCTTTGGAGTGAATGCAACCACGGCACGCATCTCTGGCCAAAACTGTGTCTTGTGCTGTCTAGAGAAGCACTTGTGCACACCTGATTGAATTTTAAGTCCCTTCAAAGCAGTTCACACGATGTCAGGTAGAGATGCTGCAGATTTGGCAGCTGAGCTTTCCAGCTGTCCCATCTGCAAGCACATGCCATCCTCCCAGCTCCCAGACTGCGCTTGCTGTCCTGCAGATCGAGCAACACTTTCCCTCCTGTTGTTCCTTCAGAATCCTCGTGACCCAGCCAGTCCCTGTTGCCATGCAGCAGCCTGTCGGTGCTGCCATCAAGAGCACTGCAGATGGGCCACCAGAAACACAAGCAAATGGAACAGAAAAGAAAATAAAAACCCTGAGCAGTCTTTGCAAAGTTCATCCTTCCCTTCTTCTTCTGTCTAGAGATGATGAGGGAAAGCACTCTGCAGAGAGACACATCCAGAACCATTGGTGACGGGATGAAAAAGGCAAGAAGAGCCCCAGGTGACACCTGGCTGCAATGATCTGCAGCTTTCTTACTGACAGAACTGCCTTTTCTCCCTGCAGCCTCCCTCCCTGCACACACACAGACCACTGGAAGAGCAGCCAGCATCCACTCTCAGAACACAGCCCTTCCTTGTCTCTGCTGTCACAGCCAGGTCTGGTGGAAAAGAGGTTTTTAGTTACACAATACACATGCAGCAGGAAGCAATGCTGAAGTTTCACAGACCGAGCTCTGAATTTTTTCAGCTTAAGGAATGGAATTCGTCAGCATTTCATGGCCCACATATGAGGTGCTCCTTGTAAACCAGCCACTGGCACAGCTGCCCTCACCCAGAAGGACTTGGATGCAATAGCAAAGGGTGCCCATCTCATCCTCTGTTCCCACTCGAGCCTCACAGCCTTGCTGGAAAACATTTCCAACCACAGATTTTAGTCTGGGATCACACAGGTATCTCAGAGGCTGCTCCCCATTTCACTGCTTTGTGTTCTGAAGGCACGTCTCTCAACAGTGCCCATCGAAGGCAGGAGGCTGAAATCCTGTTTCTTACTGCTCTTTTTCAACTACAACTCATTAAAAGTTTAAGTCGTATCGTCAACTAAGCTGACGAAGCAAAGCTTCGTGTGCAGCTGACTCACTGCTGAAGGTAGCAGTTTGGTGGCAGACTAAACAGTAGTGCTGCAAGGACCAACCTAAAAGAGGCGCCAAGGAAAGATAATCTTGGCAACTGCTATTTCCATTCATTAGATTCCTCCCTCAGCCTTTCCACGGTGCCACAAATGAACAAGAAACACACCTTGAACACAGTACAGAAACCAGCAGCTCAGCTGATCCCAACACCTCTGGGTGCAGGAAGGCACCGAGTGCCCTACAACAAAACTGTGCCCTGACAGATCCATCAGCTTCACCCTTCAATAGTACAAATTGCCAGTTGGATGGAAGAACCAAGCCCATCCCCAACATCATTAACCTCCAAATAGACACCCTGCAGCTCCAGGGTGCTCATGGGGCAGATATCAGGGGAGCAGAATTGCCTCTCAGTGCTGCTGGTGAGAGGGATTTGAGGCCTCTCTGTTTCAGGCAGAACTCTCAGGAGTAACAGAAAGTTTGCTGGTTTATTTTTCCCCTTTCTTGCAGCCAAACAGTCTGATGCAAAAAACAAAATATTCCCATTTATCCATGAAAATCAATGCTTAATGCAGAACAGAAGTGTTTGGGAGCATGTTCCAAGTCAAGCCACAAGGATGAATGAAGAATGATGTGCAAGCCGAGGAGAAAGAATGGGAAATACAGCTGGTAAGACAGGTTAGAAAAGAAACACAGCACAAAGAGGTTAAGGGGACAAAGATGTGCAAAGCAGAAGCAAAACAGAAATGAAGGGCAGGAACTGTAATGAGCAAAAATATGAAAGAATAGCAAAAATGGGAAGAGAAGGGGGGAAAAAAAGAAGCCCTGTGATCTGAGAAAAGAGCATTGTATTAAATCAGGAAGAAACAGAACAAAAGCAAAACACTCAGTCCTTTGCTTTGAATGAAACTATGATCCTTAGCAGGTTAATGAACTAAAACAGAAACTTATCTGACATCCTCTAAGAAGGCCTGACTTTGATGATACGCAGCATTTAGCAGCTGTCAGGGAAGCTGTTAATGCAGAGAACTGAGCCACCTTTTGGCGTGAATAAAAGAGAACTATTTGGTGACAGTCGCTTTCAGTGAGCTGGCTTTTAAAGAAGAGTGCCATAAAGCTCTGATCCAGAACACCAACACAACTCATACACTGCTCCTCACTGCGCTGTATCAGGCAAACTCTGGGACAGAAACCTTAAGAGAAACAGAGCTGCACGAGCTGCAGTTTGTGATCCCAGCAACACTGATTTCCCTACAGCTGAAGCACACCCGGCTGGCTCTTCCTGCAGCTCTGTGCTGGCAGATGCTAATTTCGAACGACAGGAGCCGTAACGCCAGGCCAGAAAACAAGCGCCATCACTTCCATATCCTGCAGAATTGGTCAATAACCACAAAGCTTAACTTCACCAGCCTTACCTCAGCTTCCTCCTGCCAGGCTGAGGACCTGCAGCGCCCCAGGCTCCTGGAGCTCTCCCTGTTCCCACCTGCATGGGGAAAAAGCCGGTCAGAGCCAACAGGCCTACAAACCACCCCTTCAACGAGCTCTCCCAGCTTCTACCCCACCCGGCTGAGGGCCGCATCCCCAAACGGCCCCAGGTCGGCCCCACTGCCTTTTGGTGGGGGGGGCACCCTGGAGCCGCCCCCTCCCCTTCCTCCGCCTCCTCCCTCCAACCCCACCCCGCCGGTAGCGCCCATCACCTGCACTCATCCCCTCGGGGTTCCGTCGCCCCCCGCCCCCGCTTCCGCCGCTGCCACCCGGACCCGCCCCCCCCGCTCCCTCCGTTTCCCGGCACTAGGCCGCAGCCGGCAACCCGCAGAGCGAGGCGGGACGGGAGCCGCTCACCTGGGCCGGGCGGGACCGGGCGGGGAGGGGGGGCGGCGGGCGGGGCGGGGCGGGGCGAGAGCGGGGCGGGGGGGCGGCGGCGGCAGCGGCTCCGGCGCGGGCGGCGCGGACGGGACGGGGCCTCTACTCGCGGCGGCGCAGGGCGGCCATGGCGTGACGTCATCAGGGCGCGACGGCCGTTCGGGCGGGGGGAGGGGAAGAAAGGGGGCGGAGCCTGCGCGGCCCGGCGTTACGCGCGCGCGGCCGCGCAGCTCTCGTCTTAAAGGGGCCGCGCGCGGGAAATGTGCTGTGCGCGCGTGCGTAGTCGTGCGCGCGAGGAGGGGGGACACGGGCGTGTGGCAGTGCGCACATGCGTGTAGATATCTGCACCCGCGTGCATGGGTGCATGCACATGGAGAGCTGCAGGTGTGAACACATGCGTGCATACATCTGTGTGCCCATGCACGTGGGCACACATGCATGCCTGCACAACCAAGCATGCACGTACATGTGCATGGAGTTGCAGAGTTTTAGGCATTGACACATGCAGCCAGGCGTGCAAGGACAAGGAGGTGCCTGTGTGCACGCTTGTGGATGCTTACACCATAAAGAAGCGGACATGTGTACGTGAGTGTGAATGCCATATCTGGATCTGCACGTGTCACACGGAGCCGGTTGTGTGCACGCATGGAGATATGTGCATGCACACTGATGTGTATTTCTGCTCATACACACACACACGCAGAAATAAATGTATACGTGCACACATATAGAAGAAGTGGTAAATGAGTGTGCGTACACACACAGAGGCACAACTATATGCAAGTGAGCACCAGGCACGTGGGGTGCTGCAACAATGCTTGTTGCATTGCTGGGACAATGCTTGCATGCATGTTTGAGACTATGCACTCATTGCAAATAGAGCTGCAGGCGGAGCAGCTGGGCAGGACTGGTCCCACCCCTTGTGTCAGCAGCCAGAGTTGAGGGTTGGTTTAGGTGGGAGGGGTGTGGGGTGGAGCCTTAGCTGACAGCTATATAAGGTGAGCGTGGTAGTGTGGGGTGTAGATTGAGTGGTGGAGGTGAGTGGGGATGGGGATGGGGATGGGGATGGGGATGGGGATGGGGATGGGGATGGGGATGGGGATGGGGATGGGGATGGGGATGGGGATGGGGATGGGGATGGGGATGGGGATGGGGATGGGGATGGGGATGGGGATGGGGATGGGGATGGGGATGGGGATGGGGATGGGGATGGGGATGGGGATGGGGATGGGGATGGGGATGGGGATGGGGATGGGGATGGGGATGGGGATGGGGATGGGGATGGGGATGGGGATGGGGATGGGGATGGGGATGGGGATGGGGATGGGGATGGGGGCTGTCCACAGACCATTAGGGTCATATTTGCTGGGGTGAGTGCCTCTGACTGCCTTAAATCCCTTACAGTCCCCTAAAGGGGTCGGGGCACAGTCCTACACCTCTGCTAACCTTTGCTCCAGCACTGACTCAGAGCCCATGCACTGCTTTACGCAAGAGCTGTGCTGGCAGCAGGACTCTGCCCGTTGCTTCCAGCCTGTTCCTGCTCAAAGGGCAGATGCTGTCTCTGCTGAGCAGGGCGGGTACCACTGGGATATAGGGATGGGGTCTCCTGAGGGGTTGGCAGAACTGAACACTGCCATTGCCTGGGCTGAAGCTTTCTCCCTGCCAGGCTCAGTTCCGTGCCAGCATGGATTATGCCAAGTCCTTGAGCCTGCGCCTGGCTGCGCCTGTTTCCAAGTAAGCTTTGGTTGACCCTAGGAAGGGGATGTCACTGTCTCCCCCTGCTCTGACACCACTCAGCACTTTGAGTGAAAGCCCAGGGCTGGGGATGGCTCTGGGAAGCCCCCTGACCTTCCCCATCCCCTCCAGATGTGTCTCCGCCAGTGCCTCTATGACCCAGCAGCTGCTCCTCTCCAGCCCGGCCCCACGGCCCCGACCCTTCCGTGTCTGCAACTGCGACCGCAGCCTGCGCAAAGGCATCATGGCACACAGCCTGGCCGAGCTGCTGCACCAGGTGAGCCGTCCATCTATCTGTCAGGGGCCCATCTATCTGATGGGCCATCTCCTCACCACAGCCCTATTGCAGGTCCGGAGCACCCTGCTGGTCCCTGACCCCATCACGCTGGTCCTGGATGAGGACGGCACTGTGGTGGAAACAGAAGCTTTCTTCTGCACGCTGGAGGAGGGCACAGTGCTGATGGCCCTGGGCAAGGGGCAGTCGTGGTCTGCCTGCAAGGTGAGCGTGGGCTGTAGGAGCCCATTTCATCCATTTCACTGGGGTCAATGAGGATGATGCTGGGTGAGGAAGCACGAGGTTCCTTGGGCAACTCTCGGTCCTGCTGTGCCTTAGGCACCTGGCTACCAGCTGAGCCTGTCCCACAAGCCATCCCGCCGCATCGATGTCGCCTGTGTCACTTTTGACCTGTACAAGACCAATCCGCAGGACCTGGGCTGCCTCAATGTCAAAGCCACGCTCTATGGCACCTACAGCATGTCCTACGACCTGCGCTGCTACGGGGCCAAGAGGCTCATGAAGTGAGTGCTGGGAGGGCAGCCACAGCACACACAGGTGCACGGAGCGATGCTCACTCTTGTTTTTTGACCCCTACCCAGGGAAGCACTGCGCTGGATGCTCTTCAGCATGCAGGCCACGGGGCACGTGCTGCTGGGCACCTCCTGCTACATGCAGCAGCTGCTGGATGCCACCGAGGAGCCCAAGGAAGAGAGCTGTGTGCAGCTGCCCCACGTCCTGCCCCACAGCCTCCCCCTGCTGCCCCCCAGCAAGATGCTGCAGTGAGGAGATAGGGCATGTCCTTTCCTGGGGGTCCCAGAGCCCCTCCCTAGGTCAGTACCCAGAGCTCTCCCTGCATGCTGCTGGCTGGATGCAGCCTCCTCTGTGATGCCTGCTGCTTTGTAAATATATTTATTTAAGTAAAGCTGTGCTTCTTGCAAGTCTGCTCTGTGTCCTTTCCCCTCTCTGGCTGGGTTTGGGGTGGAAGGGGGGGTTCAGCTGCTTGCCCCATTTGGCACGGGGCTGTGCCAGGCTGTGGTGCAAGGGCTGCTGCTGCAAGAGGCCCTGGGGGAGCTGTGGCACCACTCACTGCCTGCCTGGTGCCAGTTTCTAGCAGGAGTGGGAGAAGGGAGAGCAAATCAGTGCCCACCTGTGCCAGAATGGGGGCAGAGTTTCAGGGAGGAGAGAACCTGGGTGAGGAATGGGTGCTGTATGTGCACCCCCCTGAGTTGCACCTTACCTGCTCAAAAATGCTGAGTTATGGTAGGGAGAGAACCCCATTAACTCAGACAAGCTCCTGTTGCAATGGTTTTCTGTAGGGTTTAATGGTTCATACTGGCTGAACCCCAGCTCTCTGCGGTGTCCCTAAGCCCCTAGGTGCCCTCCACAGTACAGCAGGAATCCCAAATCCCAGCCACACTCACCTGGGGCTCCCAGCTCCCAGCACAGCTTTGAGACTGCAGCATTGCACCCCACAGCAGAGCCCAGGACTGGGTGTGGGGCAGCACAGCCCACCTGCAGCTCATTCCTTTCATTAAGCAGACAATTAGTCGTCAGCCTCCATCCCCACACCTGCTGCACCACCTGGGCAGGGGCTGCACCCCAGCCCCCCTTCCCTCCAGCATGGAGGCAGCACCCAGTGTAATTAGACATATTTATTTTCTGTACACGCTTATACACACAGTTCCCAGGGTTGCTTCATTCTCAACTTCAGTGCTCTCCTGTTCCAGGGCCTGGTTGTGCCCCCCTTTCCCTGTAGTGTCTGCCCCCCCCTCCCCCCGCCCTAGTTTCCCTGCAGCACCATGTAGGGAGGAGCAGTAGGGCAGATGGAGGGGGCTTTGCAGAGCTGGGGGGGCAGCCCCCCTCCCCATACCACGGCTTCAGGTCCGTGCTCTGAGGTCCTTCCACTTGAGGTGAACGTCAGCACCCAGAGCAGAGAGATGTGGTGCTCTGGAGATGAGGAGGGGCTGCGGAAGCCCCCCCCCGGGGTCCATCATCGAGACCCAACCCCACATCTGCAGTGAGGATGGTGCCGCATCGCTTTATAAATACACATCCATCACCGGGATGTCGGCCCCCAGTGTCCCCCCCAGCCACACCATTCCCTCACAGCCCCCCCAACCCCAAACTGCCGATCAGAGCTGGGGGGGGGCCCTTTACTTGACGTGCTCGGCTGCGTGGGACGAGCAATAATACTTCTTGTGGGCGATGAAAGTGGACAAGCTGCTGAATTTGATGTTGCACAGGCGACAGTACCGGTGGTTGCCGTTGGGCACAGGGCTGGGGGCAGCCTTGGCCGGGGGGGTCTGCACCCCCCGGTCTGTATAGGAGGGTGGAGTGGGTGGCTTGTCAGCGGGGGGCCGGGGGGAGACGGGGGGCCGGGGGCTGCCGTTGGGGGGGGCATCGCGAGCCTCCTTGCCGTTGAAGCTGTCCCGGCGGAGGCGCGGGGCGGGTGGGCGTGGGGGTGAGGCGGCGGGGGGCTCGGGCGTCCTGCCCCCCCCGGGCCGTGGGGTGTCAGGGAGGCCATGCGCAGCCACAAAGAGCCCATGGACGTGGCGGAAGTGCTCAATGAGGTCCCCCTTGATGGCCCCGTTAAGAGGGCAGTAGGGGCAGACAGAAAGCGGCCCTTTGGCACCTTTAGGGTACCGCGAATCCCCCATGGATACTGCAGGGTAGGTGGGTGGCAGAGCCTTGGCGGCGCCGGTTGGGGCCGTTTTGTCCCCTTCGCCGTCGCGGTGTCCCTTGGGCACGGCCCCTTTGATCTTCTGGAGGTGCTCCATGGCACCGGGCTGCAGCGGGGTGGCAGGGCAGGAGAACTTCTTGTGGGCCAGATAGCTGTCCAGGCTGTTAAAGCTGAGGCGGCACGCCGTGCACTCGTGGTAGTCGGCCAACGGCAGCAACGTGGCTGCGTTCTGCTCTCCGCCGCGCCGCCGCGGCTTCTTGCTCAGATCAATGGGGCCCTCAGCATCGGGGCTGGAGCTGGGCGAAGGGGCGGCCGCAGGGGCTTTGGGGTCGGGCTGTGGGGGCGGCTCAGCCCCGTGGATCTCGTAGAGCTTGCGGCGCTTGCGGGTGCGGAGGGGCTGCGGGATGAAGGGCACCTTGGGCAGGCCGGGTCGGCGCAGCGGCGGGTCGTGGCGCGAGGCGCAGTAGAAGCGCTTGTGGACGGCGTAGGTCTCGTGGCGGCTGAAGCGGATGTTGCACGCCTCACACAGCGTCTTGCTGGGGTCCTCGTCCCCCTCCGAGCTGACGGGGCTCTGGCTGTCCTCGCTGCACCGCCCTGATGCTGCCACCTCTGTCCCTGGGGACACCGCTTTGCCTTCTTCCAGCGGGGCGGGCGGTGTGGCTGCGCGCCCCACTTCCCCGTCCCCCGACGGAGCGCTGTGCCCTTCACCTGACGGAGCAGACAGCAGCGTCCCAGGGACGGGAGGACCCTTGGGGGTTGCGGGGGGCACTTTGAGCTTTCGGGCACCGGGAGGGCTGTCCTCGGCCAGGTGGCGGCTGGAGCAGTAGAGCCGCTTGTGCACGTAGTAGTTGTTGATGTTGTTGAAGGTGATCTCGCACTCGAAGCACGTCGCACCTTTCGGCACCGGCGCTCCGGTGAACAGTCCCGGTGGCACCGTGCCATGGCCCTGCTTCAGCCGGCTGTGCACCAGCTCTGACATCTTGGCTAGGATCTCCGATGCCTGCGGGACCACCGTTGCAGCCTCGTGGCCAAACAGGTACTGCGGCAGGAAGACGGTGCCTCCCGCCGTGCCTGAGCCCGGCTCGCTGGGTACAGGGCTGGAGCCCGGCGTGGGGCTGGCCAGCTCCGACTTCACCTTCCCTGGGGGAAGGCTACGGGGGGATGAAGTCCGGGAGCTGGGCTCTGGCTCTGAGCTGGGGCTAGCAGCGGCTTCCCCGCTTTTGGGTTCCTCCGCCTCGCTCCCAGCCGGGCTGTCAGCTGGCTCCTCCTTGATGCGGATGGGCTCACCGGAGGAGGAGGACTGACCTTCTCTTGGGGCTTCGCCATTCTGCGCCTCGCAGGATGTGGGTCCTGTGGTGGTGTCCGAGGGTGATGCGGGCTGTGGGGTGGCATCTGGGCCGGGCAGAACGGTGGGTAGGGGGCCGTGCAGCACCACGTGCTGTGGCAGGGCTGGCAGCCCCTCGGGTATGAAGGTGGGCAGGCTGCACTTCAGCACGGGTGCATTGTTCGGCTGGCTCAGCCCTGCCAAGGGGAGAGAGGTGTCAGTGGCATCCCACCCCACATCTGGAGCCATGGGGGGACACAGCCCTCGCTGGGGCAATGCCAAGTGGCCCTAGGGGGGCTGGTGTGTGAACCCTGTCCCATACGCACCAGGGGTGAGGGGTTTGGCAGCTGGCAGTGCTGGCCCTGGTGAGTACACCTCTCCCTTAGAGCCCGGCTGGCAGATCATGTGGTTGGTGACCAAGTGGCTGTAGAGGATGTCCCGTGTGGTGGAGATGAAGCCACAGCTGTGGCAGACCCCTGCAAAGGACACAAAGTGGGTTTGACCCATGGGCGTGGGTCCCACCGCAGGATCTCTCCCTGTCATTCCCATCCCCTGGTGCTGCTATCCCCTATGGGCACACCAGGCAGTGCTAACTCACCGTTGAGGGTGTCCGTGTGCACCTTCAAGTGACGTTCGCAGTTGGCTTTGGTGGTGAAGGCAGACAGGCAGATCAGACAGACAAATGGACGCTCCCCTGCAAGGCAGACAGAAGGACACCTCAACACTGAGGGACAGGGACCATGGGGACAGCACAGCTACACCTGCTCCATCTTTGGCTTTGCAGGTGAGCACCAGCTTGCAGAGCGCTGCCCCAGATTGGTAATCTAACTGGGGAAGACCCTCATCTGGCTGCAAGCAACCCACAGCCTCCCTGTGCCTCTGGCAGGCCGGCTGGCTCCCTTGTGGTCCCCGCTGTCCCCAGGCTGTGCCACGTCATGCCATGCCCATACCGCTGTGGCTCCGCATGTGGATTTCCAAGGAGCTGGCACTGGGGCAGCTCTTCTTGCACTGGGGGAAGGGGCAGACACGCTCGTTTGGGTACGTCTCCTTGGGCTTCTCATCCACAGCAGGTGAGCCCGCGCTCTGCCGACTGGCACAGTAGTACATCAGATGGGCTTGCAGGTTGCGCTCGCTCCGGTACCAGATCCCGCAGTCCTTGCATGGGAAGACGTCCTCTGCAAAGGGAAGGGATGGATGCCAGGGGATGGGATGAGCACAGAGATGAGGACGGGCATCCCCTTGGGGACCCCTCCCCTGGCGTCACCCCAGCACTCACTGTTCACCACGGCAGTAGCCAGGATGGCAGCCATGCCCGCCTGCTGGGGCAGCAGCTGGATGTCGGAGTGCAGTGCAGCCGGGTAGGGTGAGTCTCCAGGCTCTGCCTTCACAGCCTGCCTGGGGATGGCAGCCGGCTCAGCCACCACGAAGGCGCACATTGGCTCATCCTCCTGCACGGCACGTGTGGTCCTGCACCACACGGCATCATCTGGGGGCACAAAAAGAGAGTGGTCAGCATTACGCCCCTGGGGCCTGGTGCCCAGCCCTGCTCCCGGCTCCTGGGTGCTCTCCCTCCCCCGTGGCAAAGCCTGGGCTCGCCTGGAGGTGGCAGTGTCAGCCCACGCCTGATGGGCACAGCTCCACACTTGCAATACTGCTTGCACTGAATCTTGCAGTAACGTCTGCATTAAGCCTTGCAGCAGTGCCTGCACCAATGCTTGCACTGAACGCTGTGCTGAATCCTGCACCAATGCTTGCAAGGCTTCCAATGACCGCTGCACCAGCATTTGTAACACTCACACAAAGCACTGCGCTGCATCTTGCACCACTACCTGCACTAATGCTCGCAACAAGGCTTGCAGCCAGCACTGCACCAATGCAGCCCCCATCATCACCGTGCCAACCCCTGACCCCAGCGCAGGTACCAACCCTTCCTGTAGATGACAGCGTTGGCATCAGGCTCTCCAGGCACCAAGGGCAGGCGGGACAGCCAGCAGCTCTCATCCCCCAGCACCAGCGTCACGGGTGGGCTCTGCTGTGGGCAGGGAGGGGTACAGGTGAGCATCAGGGTCTTCGTGGCACTGGGACAGCAGGGGACAGCAGGGGACACTGGCATGCCCGTGCCAGCGCTGCACCCTGTGCTGCCTCCCTGCATCTCTAATGAATATTAATGAGCAAGGATGGGAGTGGGGGGGTGGGGGGGGGGGGTTGGAAATTAATCTGCCTGATCCTCTGATGGCTGCCGCGGTAACGATATGAAATCTAATTATTCCTCCCAATATTTCTAAACCCTCCAACTCAGACTGACAGTCACAGCCGGTTTTAGGCCTTATCGCTGCGAGGAGCCGAGTGCTCGCAGCGTGATAAAGCTCACTCACACACACACACACACACACACACACACACAGGGGCTCACACACGCGTGCACACTGCACCAGTGCACACGCAGCACTGGGCCTGCAGGAAGTTGCCCTGGGGAGCAGCTTGGCTCTGTGCACGGGGTACCCAAGCAGATGCAGCTCCCTGTGGCATTCAGGACCCTGCAGCACCCTCAGGTGCTCCCACTCCATCCACAGCCATAGCAGCAGCTGCCCGTCTGCAGCCCATGCTGAGAACCTTCCTTGTTTCCCCTGAACAAAGAGGTCAGTGTCTCCGTGCCGAACTGGCCCTGATAACCATCAGAAACTCTATCTGCTCTGCATCCGCCCGGGCTGGTGTTAGCAGGGCAGCTCCCCCCAGCAGGCATCCTTCCTCGGGGGAAATGGGATGGGCACCGAGTTCCCCTTGCATCCCTTCACTGGCGGTTTGCAAACCCTCCTGAGCAACTGAGTTTTGGAGAGCACTGCGGGATCCCCTCTGGGGATGCAGCAGGCATCCTCCTCCTCCTCCATCACCTCAGCCACAGTGCCATCATGCAGCAGGGAGCGCGAGCGATGCTCCTCATGCACCAAAGGCACTCCGTGTCCCCGATTCCCACTAAAACCTGTGTATGGGCTGGACGTCCAGCTGCAAGATGGCATCTGGGGGAGGCCCCCTCTATCTCCCCCCGCCGCCAGCAACAATGCGAAGGGACCCGAGGGCGACAGCCCATATCAGGGATGGGGCTGCGATTCCTTCCTCGCTTCCCCAGGCAGAGATAGGAGGGAGGCGAGCGGCGGAGGAAAGCAGGGCTGGGAATCATCAGCCCGCCTCGATAAGGGAGCTGCTGAAATGGGAGCAAAAATATTTAGACAATAAATGAAGTATCAGAAAAAAAGCCGCGCATATCTTTAAGGAATCAATCATCCTGTACCGGGTGTCTGGACACACGGCGCCAAGCGGGAGATATGGAGCCAAACTGGGCAGATAAGGGTTAATCAAGGATTTAATTCGGCAAAGATAAACAGGCCTGAGCTTAAAAAAAAAGAGAGAGAGAGAGGAAAAAAAGAAGAAGAAAAAAAAAAAAGAGTGAGGGAGAGTGGAGGAGGAGGAGTGGGGATGGAGCCAAGCTGAGATCCTGGCTGCGGAGCCCCTGGGCTGGAGCTGACCTGCATGGCTGCAGGGAGGGGAAGGATGTGTGAGTGTGCGTCTGTGGGGCCCCAGCCTCTCCATGCATCCCTGCACACCCATGCACACCACCCGCACTGACAGAGCAAGCACGAGCCACCAGCAGCCTCTGCTGGTCCCAGCTCTGCGACGTGAAACTCCAGCAGTGGTGCCCAAAACCAGCAGAAACCCATCCTTCCCAAAGGCTCCCAGCCCCTCTCTGTACCCCTGCTCGTCCCTGAGGTTCCCTTTGTGCCCCAAATCCTCCTGCACCCTGACCCATCTCTGTGAGAGACACATACCTGCCAACAGCCCGCTTGCACTGCCAGGGGGACCACCAGCCTCTCAGCAGTGCTGCTGTTCCAGGGCACCCAAAAACAGCCAGGGGATCCCATACAATCCCAAAGCTCAGCACAGGGAAAATGCCTTCCCAGGAAATCCCTCTCCTCAACTTCGCTCACTGTTGCTGCAGGGCTTTTCCCACTCCTATAAGTGCTCCTTACCGCCTCGCCGTGTCCTGGTGATGCTGGCTCACTGTGGATGCTGCCCTGGAAGGGTCCCCAGGAGAAGCCTTCAGGGAGGCTCTGTCGGGCTCGCACCCGACGCTCCCCATCCTGCACCACCAGCTCCAGTTCATCTGCAAGGAGAAGGATGGAGTCAGTCAGTCCCATCCCCATCCATCCCCATCCATCCCCATCCCCATCCGTGCCCGGAAGAAGAAGAAGAAGGTTCTATGCAGGTATTGGGAAAATCCCACCACCCTGGGTTCCCCAAACACTGGTACTGCAGTTCCCAGGCCAGGGAAACCCACAGGTGCCCAGCTTGGTGGTCCCATAGCAGTGCTGGGGGTCTGGGCACACCGTGGTGCAGCAGAGAGGAAGGAGCGCTTCCCATCCCCGCATCCAAAGTTGCAGCGGCTTCAGGGCTTAATGGCTTTGATTATCTGATAAGGCTCTGGTTTAATGGGTTAGATAACATGTTAATACACTATGAAGGCTGCTCTAAAATGTTTTAACTGTGCCTTTGTCTTTCGGAGCGCAGATAAGATGGCAGGTAACCAATACTGGGATGTATGCGCTCTGGCTGCTCCGTGCTGTGAGGATGCTCTACAAGGACACCAAGCTGCCACGAGCCCCACGCTGGGATCCTCCTAAAGCCACCACATGTGTTGGGTCACAGTCCCTGCTGCCACCACAGCACAATGGGGGACATCAGTGTCGCATCCTCTAAAGGGCTTTGCAAAGCACTGGGGTCCCACAGGCAGGGAGAAGGCTGCGCTGGTTGGAAGGCAAATTGCTTTCAGGGTTAGAAACGTGGGGAGGAGAAAATGATCCCATGGCTGCCGAGATTGAAATCTGATGTGTTTATAAGCTGGGCTGACATCTGGATCCTCTCTGTGCTGGGGTTATTCCAGGTGAGCATCAGGTGCTGTGTGTGGGGTTGGGGGGGGACGAGCGCTCACCCAGCCACGTGCTGGCACCTCAGGCTCTCTCTGTCCCCTGCCCTCTGTCATCCTTCCAGATCACAGTGTGATGGAAAGAGGGGAGAAGAGAGCTGGGAGAGCCTATAGGTCCATTCCCCAGGGCCCAGATTCCCTATGGGCTGGAGGGGGGATTTCTGGCTCACCGTTGCCTTTGCCACCCTGCAGCCCAACTGCTCTCTCATGGAAGCCGTCCCCATCCTAACCCAACTGCCACCCCCCACACACCCCAGCATTGCCCCCCTGTTGCCCCCCTCCCCCCATCTCTGTGGTAATCAGCAGCGTTTGGGTCAGGAGACCATGTCTGTGAGATAAGCGTGTTCGCCTGACACTTCCCATGTCAGAGCACTTCATCTTCTGTGTATCAATCCCCAGCAGAGAAAACACGCAGGCGCTGATAAAGAGAAAACCGTTCCAGACTGGGGGACAAAAATAGAGTCGGCCCCATCGTGGAGCACACAGCAGCATGGGCTGCCTGCTGGCACCCCCAAAAACTCAGCGTGGGGATGGTGCTGCCTGGAGCCGGGTCTGCTGCTTGTGCTTGGATGGGAATGCTATTAGATCCCCCCCCCCCCATGGGGACACGGGGTGACAGAGAGGTGGCCAGCTGTGTCCCTATGCTTGTCACAGCACCCAGCAAGAGGGAGAGGAGGAAAACAAGCCCTGCACTCAGCCCCAATGCACTGCAACGGGGACGTGGCACACAGCAGTGCCACCCCTTGGGGACGCTCGAGGTGACCGACACACACACAGCCTGGACGGTGGCCTCAAGGAGCAAAGTCTGTGTACCCCACACTGCCACCGCTGCTCGGTGTCACCACCCCGTGGGGTGACACAGCCCTTTATCTAATCTCACCATCGGGTCCCGGTGAGGTGGAACCACATCGATAATGCAGGAATTCCCATCTCCGAGATGATTAACCAAAAGGGGCAGGGATGGGGCTGTGTGCTTTGGGTCACCAAAAAGCATGGAAAGAGAAAATAAAAAACAACCACCCCAACCCACAAAGCTCGGTCCCAACAGGTGCCTCTACTCAGGAGCTGTGTAGGATCCCAGCATCCACCCCAATGCCCCATCACAAGGAGGCAGGCACAGCCTGGGGACACGTCCCCATGCTGTGGTGTTTGCCATGGGGCTGGCAACTCCTTCTCCCCCCGGCGCTGTGCTCCAGCTTATCTCCCCATCGAGATTTCAAAGAAATGGCCCAGGCTATGCTGGAGAGCAAAGATTAATCCTGTCATCGCCCCGCTGCTGGTTATCGGCTGATAAATGAAAGAGAAAGGCTGGCTGCCACCTGCACCTGGGGGCTGACGGGGTCCTGGAGATGAAGGGACAAAGGGTGACCTGGGGTGACACAAGGTGACACAGGCACTTCTCCTCCAGGAGTAAGGAGAAGGGAAGGACGAGGGCTGCCCAGCTGGTCCCATCCCAAAAGGCTCCCACGTCCCTTGCCCAACGGGTGTCCGTGAGACTTTAATCAAATTTGAATGCATCAGATCTGCCCTGGGACAGGATCTCTGATTTGAGGACTCGGAGTGTTTGCAGCTGCCTGGATACTATCTGGATAAATACTGCTATCAGGGAGTCATGGGACTGCTTCCCAGCACCATGCATCACTCCTATTAATACTTGTGTCCCAGCCCCCAGGGCCAGGTCTGGGGGTCACTGGGGGCCTTCATGCCCCAAATACACCAAAATGAGACATCCTGGATAGAGTGGAAATAAGACATCTTCAGTGATGCCTGAAACACAGGGCCAAACAGATGCAGCCCAGCCCATGGCTTGGGGATCCCTGAAGGGCAGGCCGAGTCTGTCTGTCTGTCTATCTATCCATCCATTCATCCTGTCCGACCACCCATTTGCCCTTACATCTGTCCACCCATCCACCTAGCCATCTATTCACCCACCTCTCCATCCGTCTGTCCATCTGTCTATCCACCTATCCATCTGCCCATCCATCTGCCCATCTATTCACCCATCTGCCCATCCGTCCATCCACCTGTCCGTCCATCCATCCAGCCATCCATCCCTCTACCCATCCATCCATTCATCCGGCCATTTGTCCACCTGTTCATCCATCTGCCCATCCACCCACCTGCCCACCTGTTTGTCCACCGATCCATCTGCCCATCCATCCACCTACCTATCCACCTATCTGCCCATCCTCCCAGCCCAGGAAACGCGATCCGAGCGCGGAAGCGGAGCCCCCGAGCCCCCCGCTGCTGCTTTCCGAAGCCGTGAGCGCGTGCGGCGGAAGGAATAAATCCTGACAACTCAACTAGCGCAATGATGTGATGGCACCGCGCCGATAAGATGGAGGGAGCCGATTGGGAAGAGTCTTAAGCTGCAAACACGCAGCATCTCCACTCTTCACCTCCGCTCACAAAGGGAAATCTCTCCAAAGGGGCTAAGGAGATTATCCCGGCTTTGCCGTCCCGGGTGCTCGAGTAATCAGGGCAGCCTTGGGAACAACAAAAGAGTGAGCGGGGCTTAAATTAGAGCAGGCGAGGACGGGGGCTCGGGAGGCTCTCACCCCTCTCCAACTGATCCCAGGCCACTATGGGACAGCCCCGACCCCACGGGTGGCTCAGATCTGTAGCTTTGGGCTCCGTTAAGGGGGGGTGTTGGTGCATAACTGCTTGCTGCCAGGGTCGGGGGGGGGGGAAGAGTTCTTCTGCCCTTATCGCTCCCCACCATCGCTCACCATTTATTGATTTTTTTTTTTTCTTTTGCCACGGTACAACAGCAAATCTTTATCGTGCTGAACCCTGACCCTGGTTAATGGAGGAGCTGTTACCTACCCTGAGCAGCACAGCAGGCAGAGGGGGGGGAGGGAGGGTGGGGAAAGGAGGGCACAAGGCTCCGCTCACCAGCTGTGCTGGCACCGGCCATGCCATGCTGTGCCCACGTACCCCAGGGAGCTGCGATGCCCTGCCCCACAGGATGCATCCCGACAGCTGGGTTTGCCTTCAGGGCGTTGCTGCGTCCCACAGATGGATGGGGCCACGATCCTAAAGGGTCCCCATCCTGCATCCCACCAACGCATGGGGTGCGGTGCCAAGGGGAAGAGCAGGAGGAGAAGGATGGCTGCACACGGGCAGCTTGGAGCTCCCTTCTCTAGCAGACCACAGTGGTTGCTGTGGTAGGAGATGCCATCACACCTCATTCCAGCACAGAACGGGTGCCCTCCCTGCCAGGACATGATTGACCCCACAGCTCTGTGCTGCATTGAGTTTGCTATGGGGTGGCAGCATCAATCATTAGGAATACAACCAGAAAACCCCCTAACAAAAACTTTCTGTGGGGCAGATTTAGGGGCAGACACACATTAATCTGTCCCAGCAATGCCCCCAGCCCACCCTGAACCCACCAACACCATCCCAACTACCCCGAGCATCTCACCAGCCCACGGCGTGCCCAAGCAGCAAGGTGACAGCCACATTCCCAACGTCCCCAACACGGGACAAGTGTCACCAGCCCTACTGCAGCCCCAGTGCCACCACAGAGCTCTGCCATGTCACCGGCAGGCTGAGCACGGGGGGCAGGACCCCCATCTGACGGGGCTGCCATCCCAAACCCCAACTTCTCCTCCTTCCTTCCTAGCAATCTACCACAAACACAACTCTCTGCCGCTCAGCCCGGCTCCGGGCGATAAAAGAGAAATAGCTGGAATTATTTTTCCCACCCACACATACCATTGTGGAGGGGAAGGGGGAGTGCAGGGGCTGTCCGTCAGGACGAGCCGTCCCTCCTCGCCGTGCCCTGCTCACCCCGATAATAAACCTTGAGGTTTGCACACCAGCTCCGGGCGGCGAGAGATTATTCGGGCAGGAGTCAGGGCGCAGATAAACACAACCGAACGACTGAGGGAAAGGGGGGGGGGGGGTGGAGGGGAAGGAACAAAAGGGAGAAGGAGAAAAAAAGAAGTTTGTAGTTTTAATTAGATGGAGGGGGGAAAAAAAAATGGCACTGAGAAAGTTATCTCCATGCTGGAGCTGGGAGAGCACGTGGAGATGGGCAAAGATGGATATGGGGATGGGGGCAATGTGACCCTCGGAGCCAAATGGTCTCATGGGGGGAGGGGGGACACTGTGCCCCACACCTGGGTGACACTGTGGGGATGTGAGCAGGTGATTGCTATTGGTGTGGCATAGTGCCTGGACTTGTGGGTTTCATTTTTTTTGGGGGGGGGAATATTGGTGCATGATGAGGGATGGGGATCTGCAGGACCTTAAGCACAAAGCAGCGGCCTCCCGGGGCTGCAGCCTGCCGTGGGGATTCTCTGGTGTCTAAATGAGGCTGAGCTGCCTGTAGCTCTATTCACCAGGCCAACACCTAATTCAGAGCCACTCGCTGTGCCCCTCCAGGAGGCAATGGGGACTGGGAGGGGATACAGCCCTGTACACCCAATTCTCCCCACTGGAGAGGGGCTGGAGGCTGCAGTGCTCCCCACATCACCAGCTCTCAAATGGGTGGGAAAGGTGCAAAGACAGGGCTGGGGGAACGCTGCTCATGGGATGGTCTAAGGGATGGGATGGGTGTGAAGCCCCCTCTAGGAGCCACACAGTGCCTGGTGGGCATGGACAGCAGAGCTCCCACACCAACACCTCTCCAGAAAGTGCCCTGAAGTGACCAAAGCGCATCCGGGCAGCAATCCCCCCTCCAACACCAACCTGCCCCGTCCATCTGCAGCGCTCCCAAGTGCAGGAGTATGGATTCCAGTTATCAGCCGTCCACGTATCAGAACCCTCTGCCAACAAGGTCATTTCAAAGATAAAAAGAAAAGACTCAAACGCTCTCCTCCCCCCAGCACCTCCTGCGCATGAGGCCGAGGAAAGCCAGGATGGTCCCCACAGGGGCAGTGCAGCAGACAGGCGATGAGGTGCCCGTGTCATCCCATAGGTTAACCCACTGGAAGAGCATCCCAAGGGATGAGCACCCACAGAGCCCTGCAGACCCCCGAGACCCCATGGGGGTGCAAACAAAGGCGCCGGGAGCAGCCCACCTCCCCCCTCCTCCTCCCCACACCGCATCTTCGCGGCTGCCATTGCTGACATACGGCGGATCCTGCCAGATAAAAAGAAAATTCAGGCTGCTCAGAGTTTCCCTTTTTGCCAGCTCCATCCCTGATAAGTGCAGAGCCTGCAGAGCGCCTGATAGACGGGCTATCGCGGCGGTTGGTGCGAAAGGAACACCCTATCGCTGCAGCATCGCCGGACCGCCATCAACTCCCAGCCACACAGAAATTAATACTACTCCAATTACCAGAATAGAGATGGGCTGGGAGAAGGCGATAATAAAATCTCTTTTACATAAAGAATGCAAATAACCCGCTGCGGAGATGGGGGGGAAGGGGAGGCACGGCCGGAGCCGGGCGCTGCACTGCGTGGTGCTCATTTTGGGGGAGCACGCTGCAACCTGCTGCAACGAGACCCCAAGGAAGCCCCTACAGACCAGGCACGGAAAAGGGACGGGGTTTGGGATTGCTGGGATGGGAAGGGTTGATTTTAGGAGCGATGCATCGCGGTCATGGGGACAAAGGGCCAGAGAGGAGATAAGGAGGAGCCGGAGCGGCCTCGCAGCTCCTTCCTGCAGGAAGGAATGGGGGTATCAGTGGGGCCGCTGCGTGCTTCCCCTCGGATGGGGCGGGATGGGGAGCGGGGCCCATCCGTGGGGATTGGGGCAGCTGCTGCACACGTGCATTGCTGGGCAGACCTTCCCAGGGCTCTGCATTGCACACGGCCGTGGGGACGCAGCGGGTGTCCCCATCCATTGCTGGGCTGGGGTTAGCTATCCGGCACTGGGGTCACCCCTTCCCGTCATGTGCAGTGGGGAGGAAGCGTGCTGCTCTGAGAGGCTGCCAATGGGACGCACACAGCCCATCATCCAAAGCACTGCACGGCCACCCATCGGGGAACAGTCACCCCGGAGCCAGCGGCTCCCCATTGCGCACGCACCCACAGGCCTAATCTTCATGGGGGAATCCTGACCTTCTCCCCATCGGTGTGGAGGTTTGCAGATAGGAGTGCGATAGGGCACGGGGCACCCAGCGAGCGTGGCACAGAGATAGCAGTGGGGAGATAGATGGCTCAAGCTGCGTCTTGGGGTTTTGATAAGCATCGCAAAACCACTCCAGTGGTTACCAGGATGTCTGCAAAGTGCCCTGTGTGCACATGGGGCAGGACAGAGCTCTCGCACGCTGCAGCCCTGATGGCTTTTATGGCCCCAATGGCAAAGCAGGGGACATGGGGCACTGCGCCCATCACCTTCTGCATGGAGCCTGGCAGGAGGCACGATGCTTGCAGCATGCCCCAATCTCAGCCCCACTTCTGCAATAGGAGCACACAGTGATGGCCGCACAGGGACCTACCTGGCCCATTCCAAGAGCTCAGCTCCTGCGTGTTTTCTCCAGGATCTGACTTCTCCGTCTCCTTTGGGCTCTCAGGAACATCTTTGCACTCCGCCTCTGCAGCAGAAGAACATGAGATCAACACGGAGCACCCCAACCCATGGCACACACCAAGAACCCTGCACTTCCCCTGTACCCAACCAAATCCATGGGGACCCCAAATCCATGGCACAATGCACCACATCCACGGGGACCCGAAACCCACACAATACATAACATCCACAGGGATCCCAGAGATTCATGGCACAATGCACTACATCCATGGGAACCCCACAACCCCATGGCGCAACGCACCACAATCCATGGGGGACCCCACAAGGCATGGCACAGTGCACTACATCCACGAGGATCCCAAACCCACACAACGCATCACATCCATGGCCACCCCAAACCCATGGCCACCCCAAACCCATGGCCACCCCAAACCCATGGCCTAATGCACCACATCCATTGGAACCCCAAGCCCACACAATACATGCCATCCATGGGGACCCCAAACCCCATGGCGCAATGCACCACGTCCACGGGGACCCCACAAACCCATGACAAAACACGCCGTATCCAAGGGGACCCCAAACCCACACAATGCATCACATCCACAAGGACCCCACAAATCAATGGCACAACGCACTACGCCCACGAGGACCCCAAACCCACACAATACACCACATCCACGGGGACCCCAAACCCATGGCACAACACACCACATCCACAGGGACACCAAAACCTGCAGCACAACGCCCCACACCCATGAGGACCCCAAATCCACATAACACACCACAACTACGGGGATCCCAAACCCACAGAACACACCACATCCATGGGGACCCCAAACCCAGGGCACAATGCACCACATCCATGGGGACCCCGGTGCCCCCACCAGGACCCACAGCCCCACGTCACCCGCTGCACTCTCCCGTCACGGCTCTATTTGTGGCGTATTCATAGCAACTTGATAACAATTATTTTCTCCATTAACTGCTGCTGGAGATGAGGCAGATAAGAGCCTATCTGCATATGACAGTGTGGAAGATTAGTGCCCAAAGTACATGTTTGCCTTCGTCCCGGGCGGATCACCCGCGCGGAGCCCAATCGATAGGCACCGGAGCGAACACCCTGGGGTGACGTCACTGCCATGGCAGATTATTAATACAGGTGATAAGCGGAATGATTAACATCAAATAAATCAATCACCGGGTATAAAAGTCCTATTATTTTTGGCTATAAATCAAAGTGCCTGGCATATTGATTTTTATCCATCTCGCTGAAAGCTTTAGTGGCCGTTATTGCTGCTCGGCGTTATCTCTGCTATCACCTCTTTATCGAGCCGGGCCAGTGCCAGGTGCAGCTCTGCGCCCGGCTCCCAGCTCCGTGCCCCCATCAGATAACACTCCCCACTCCTAAGAAGACTCTGCCTCCATGGGGCTGACCCCTGGTTTTGGGGTTGGGGCGCTCGCTGGATTCCCCGCTCCCTGAGCCCACGGTTTTGGGGTTGGGCGCACGCCGGGAGCCTCTCGGCCAGCCCCACGCAGCGTGCCCTGCTGCTGTTATCTCACCAGGAGGCTGATTAGGGTTTGCCCCCACCTCCGCAGGAAGGAACTGAAGGGCTATCTGGGCCCCAGGGTGGGGCAGCAGGCGGCAGGCAGGCGGCACCGAGCAGGAAGCGGGCGGCAGCGGCACGGCTCCATCCCCATCCCATTGGCTCCATCCCCATCCCATTGGCTCCATCCCCATCCCATTGGCTCCATCCCCATCCCATTGGCTCCATCCCCATCCCATTGGCTCCATCCCCATCCCATTGCACAGATGTTAACCTCAGGAGTCCCTCTCTACCATTGCACCCTTCCCCATTACAGTGCCAACATATAATGCACCCAGGATCCCAACCTGCTTTGGGATCCAGCATAGCCCCATGTGTGGTCTAACCTCAATGTGTCCAAATTGTCCCCAGCTGTGGATCCTTACATGTCCAGAGTCCACCGAGAGCATCCTCATTCCTGGCCACCACATCCATGGACCATCACACATCCACAAGGACCCCACAAATCAATGGCACAGCGCACTAAGCCCACGAGGACCCCAAACCCACACAACACACCACATCCACGGGGACCCCAAACCCGCGGCCCCCATGGAGCCTCCAGGTTCAGCATTTTGCTGAACCCTCCACTGAACCCTTAATGGGATGCTCTGCTAACGGGGAACAAACGGTGATGACATGCGGGGGCTCTCACCTTCGCTGCTGGGGGGGCTGCAGGCGTCGCGCTCCGCTGAGCCCTCACGCTCCGAGGTGGCCCCATCCCTCTCCATGGGGCTCTGCTCGCCTGCAGCAGCATCCTCACCTTCCTCCATCGCTCCCAGGGAACCTGTGGGGCACAGAGGGTGGTCAGTGGCGTCCATACTCATTGAGGGACCCCAGAAAGCATCGCCCATGGTCCCCCACACTCTGCTGGTGGGGGCCCCAGAGAAACAGAGAGGATGCAGGTGCGCATCGTCCCGCTGTGCTGGAGGAAACTGGGGAGGCGTATTGGGTGGAAACAGGGTGTGAGCAGGGTGGCTGTAGGGCACGTATGGCACAGGGCAGGAGGGACGCGTGCAGGATTATTGCAGGGCACAGGAGGGATGCACACAAGGCTGTCAACGGCAGGGTGCAGGAAGGATGCACGTGGGGACGTGGCACGGTGCAGGAGGGATGCACCGCGGGTACCTCGCCACCCCGCCGTCCCCATGGCAACGCAGCATCCCAAATTAAGGCACACCCCCAGCACATGGCACAGCGGGCAGGGAGCACAGCAGTGGGATGGGGCTGCGGCCCTCCACCGCTCGCCGTGACTCCAGGCATGTATATTTACAGCGGGAGAACAAAGGGCCATAATCTATACAAAGCAGACAACAATGAGCGTGAATAAAGAGGCTGCCGGAGAAGGGAAGGCAATTTATTCTAATTCTGCTAATTTCAGTTCCAGCACAATTAAAAAGACTCTGATAATATTCAGAAACAATCGCCGGCTAACAAATCGTTTCTCTTGCGGTAAATGAAACATTGTTAGGCTAATTTTTTCTTTCACGCCTTCCCAGCTCTCGGGCTCCTGATAAAGTTAACCCAAATCGTGCTGCTCCGGCACAGCACTGCCACAGAGGGGTGGGGAGGGACCAATGGGGACGGAGCCGTGTGGCAATGGGTGTCCCAATGGGCGTCCCAATGGCACCACTCTACTCACATCCCACCTTGAGAGGCAATGGGGACAAAAAACCATTCAAAAAAACTCATTTTTTGAGAATGCATTGATATGGGATGCCTACAGGGAAAGGGTTGCACTGGCTGGGGACAGGTGGTACCCACTGCATCTGGACCCCCATCCCCAGGGGTGCAGCATCCTCAAGCAGCATCCCAGCCCCAGGCAGGGAAGCACCGATGGCTGTGGGGCTTAAAGGAGCCCTCGGCTACGTTAAGAAAAGTAAAAAGGGGTGAAAAAGGAGGAGGGGGGAAAAAAAAAGAGGGAGAGAGTGGCGGAGCAGAGCGTCATTTCTGTGGGATTGCTGGGAGCCCTGCGCAGTTATCGCCGCACACAGCCTCCCTCCGCTTGCCTGATCTGTCTATTCTTCATTAAGCAAATACGCTGAAATGGAAATGAAAACATAATAGCTATTTGATTTTCGGCGAGATATTTTGCATATTGGTTCGGTGCTGATAGCGGAATTTCATCAACTCCCTTTTTTCATGCTTTAAAACTGAATTACTGAGGCTGGCTTTACAGCGATGGGAAGAGCCCAAAAGCGCTCTGCTCCGAGATCCTCCGCTCGGCGATTAACTCTTCTTCCTCCTCCCTCCTTCTCTCTCTCTCTTTTTTTCCTTCCATGATAACAAGGAGTTTCATTCTCTGAATCACAGCGGCTGTAAGAACTCGCGTTGAGGTGCGTGACGGCGTGCCAACACTGGGGTGGGCGCAGGGATGGGGTCAGCACCAGGGCCCCCCTCAGCCACACCACCAACCCCACACCTCTGCACCCCCAGAACGAGGAGCATTGGCCACCCCTCGGCTGGGATAGCTCCAACATCGGGGAAAAAATCAAACGAGAAAAGAAGAGGGGACTTTTCCACGCTGCCAAAAGAGAGACCCTGGGCGCTCTGAGAGCAGGCACGCAGACAAGAGCAAAGCGATAAGGGGCCGCGATAACAGATAGAAAATAGCAACAGATCCAGACTTTCCCACCGGCTCTGAGCAGGGGGGAGGAGGAGGAGGAGGAGGAGGAGCCCATGGAAGCGGTCCCGCGAGCTGCAGCACTGCACGTGTGAGCAGGGGCGACCTGCTGGCTTTTATCAGCACGCATCAAAGTTCAGGTGGAGGTTTAAATAAAAGGGATCGGCACTGCCCAGTGCCCAGAGCCACGGACTGAAGGCTGACCACACTTTTCACCCCAAATCACCTAAAAGATCGTGGGGATGGAGAGCCTAAGCACGTGATATAGTGGCCTCCTGGTGCCCAGAGATCTCCTCCCTCTCCCTCCAGTGTCCCCGTTTCTATGGGGTTGAGGTCAGCATCACAGAACCACGGGCACAACTATGGGGTCAGCTGGCAGCGAGCAGCCATATAACAACCTCGTTCTTCGTTTTCACCACACCCTTCATGCTCCACTTGACATTCTGAATTAAGAAGAGAATTCAGCTCCAAACGCAGAGGAAAACCAATCCCAAGCCCCGTCAGCCAGGCGAGCATCCCCACCAGGTTCTGGCTCCCAGCGCATGGAGCACCACAAGGATGGGACGACGGGTTGCTCATCAGTTGCGCTGCAATGGAGATGCAGGGCCGTGAGCCTGGGTGCTTTGGGGGCAGTGCAGCAGCCTCCCAATCCCAAATCTCTCTTTCTCCCAAACCAGCACAAATTTGCAGAGAAAAGCCACAGCCAGTAGCACTCCCTGGACAACCCGCTCTCTCCCCAGTCTGTATCAGTTCCCATCTGCACCATCACCAACTGGATGCCCCCAGATTACGCCCTGTGCCAGCCCCCCTCCCGCCCCATAAAGCCATCCCCATCGCTGTGCAGCAATTTGGCCACATCCATCGCTGCACGGGGATTCCCCAGGGTCTTGTATTGAGGTTGTGCTGCAGCCGCTCCGCAGCACGTGATGCCTGAGGAGCAACCTGGGCTGCAGGGTGATCCAAAACCACCGCTATCTGATGGGCCAGCAGCCCACACTTCTCACCCAATTTTTTTTTCCCCGGCACTTATTAAGGTTTCTTTTCCAGCAGCCCTAATGCTCTGCATGGCCTCGGGTGCCCTGAGCAGCACAGGAGGTGCCAGGAGCTGCAGCCAATGGAGGTTTTGGTGGCTAGGAAATGACACGAGTCCCCAAAGGGCGTGCTATCTACAGGGTTATTCTGTCCTCCCCTTGGCTGACCTTTCTCACCTTAACCTGACCGAAACTGCAATATAGTCCTCAGCGATGCGGACTCGCTCATTTTGGGGGCAAACGAGCACTTTTGTGCACAGAACTCTCCCTATCAGCCCAAGCACAGGTTTGGAACGGCATCCCCTCCCCTCCTCCCCCCCCCGAAGATATCAGTATTTTTAATATCAACCCCATGCATGGAGCTGATAATGTTGGGGCCAGCCCCAGCTGTACCTATCTCGAATCGGGAGCCCTTCTCTATCGCGCTCAGATAAACTCACCCTGCGGCTCCCTTGTGTTAAAAGGGTGAGGAAGAAAAAAATAATAAATATATATGTATCTGGGGAGGTGCTGGGGGAGGATGCTTATGTCTGCACCATAGAACAGAGAGTGCCTTGCTGCCGGGGTGGGGGACGCTCTGTTGGGTCCCTCACAACGCACAGTGATCCCAACCCAATGGCTGCAGGGGACGCTTGCATCCCTAAAGGAATGCTCTGAGACCAAAGCAGCGGCTCTATAAACTCCACCAGCAAGAGGCTAAGGGACAACGGTGAGATGTGGGTGGCACCTCTCCTACGGCATGGGTGCAGCCTCCCTGTGTGCGCCATTGGGATGGCAACCCAAGGCCGCTCCACGCCTCCTGCATCCTTGAGCATCCCCCAAAGCAAGCGGGGTCCGAACGGGGAGAGGCCCCACAGATCCCCCCCCACCCCAACCACCCCTCTGTGTTCTACAGGTTCCCTTGGAGAGACGGAGGAAGACGATGGGAGAGCAGAGCCCATCCCACGCTCCACATGGACACCCACGGCGATGCTCACCCCAAAACGCGCACGTATAGAGCAAGAAAAAGAGAAAAAGAACAGAAAAAGCCGAGCCGAAAGGCAGAGCCTGAGAAAAACCAGCCCTGCTGATAGGGGAGAGATTGGTTTCAGCCGGAGCTGCTCCCCCTGCCAAGTCCACATCCTATCTGCGCGGGGTGCAGTTACTTAACATTCATCACCGGCTGAACTCTGTAACTTTATCAGCGCCCGAGCATGGCGCCATCGCCGAGCCCAGCCATTCCCGGCGCTCAGATAGGGCCGATAAACCGCTGATAGATTACAGGAGATTGTTTCACTTCAGGGGACGCGATTACTAATACTAATAGCAGAGAGCCCGCATCGTATCAAACAGCCGCCGCGGGGCGGGGGGGAGCGGCCGCGGGGGGCACGGGGAAATAATGAGAAAGAAAATACAGGAACAATGACAATGAAGTGACTTTACGTTTCAGATGGGGCCGATAAGGCCCTGATAGATTTTTAAGAGAGGAGAGAGCTTCTAATAGAGCCGTCCCCGG